>NC_044253.1:1617500-1936109 GCF_003957555.1 Calypte anna | reverse complement strand
TCATGATTAGTAATAATAATAATTAATGACAATTATAAAAAGTCCTTTATCTGACTTGTGGGATACAACAATCTAAAGAGGTTGGTCATCAGCTTTTATTTTTTGACCCCAAATCTCTCCTCTAGCAGAAAATATATTCCTTGCAAAGCTCTAGGGAACCTTTGCAATGATTATTTAAGTATTTCCACACTGATTATTCCTAAGAGGAAAAGCTGGACCTCTCCAAGATGCCAGGCAGGTAAATTATAAGCCATTCATTCAAGACTTGGCTCTGACTTTCCAATGGGTGCCCATGGGTTCTCTCACCCCATGGAGCCACACACGGGGGGTGCTCAAGCCCTGTGCTGCAGAACTGTCTGAACCAGCTCCTGGTTTGCAGCTCCTGCTCCTCCAAAGGTTGGAGGAGGAAAAGGGAGCAGCAGGAAAGACCAGTGGTGCCCAAGGGGGCCCTGATTTGTGTTGGGATGGGAGGGGGGGGACAGGTTGTGTAGCTTCTGCCCTCAGCAAGAGCCTTCCCAGCTTTAATTAGCAGCTTTCAGCTGGCAGCCAGGGCTCATTTCATTTAAATTTTTTTTTTTTTTTTGAGATGAATTCTTGCTAAGTCTGTTTTGAATACTTTCTGCATGACTAATTAATGTCCCGGAATGAATTAAATTTGTGTTGTGTTCAACTTGAGGCTGGTATGTACAGACACACAACTGCCTGGCAGTCACAGCTCTTCTTCAATATTTTATCTACACCTTTTCAAGGAGATAAAAAAAAAAAAAGGGGGGGGGGGGGAAGGGAGGGTATTACGTTGTTATCTTAAAAAAAAAAAAAAAAAAAAAAGCCACTTAACTGAGCTGCAAACGTGATGTCATGCTCCTTTCTGGATCCAGAGGTATTTCCGTGCAGTCTGTGGAGAAACAGCCTTGGAGAGAGGCGAGATAGACGTAATTACATTCTGCTCATGATAACAAAACCCACTTGGCACTTGGCAGGAGATGAAAACCCCGGAGCCCAGCACACGGCGCTGCGCTTGAGTCAAAGCTTCGGGAACGTGGCGCTGGCATAAAGCGGGTTCGGTTCGGCGCTGGAAGGAGAATCCCAAGCAGGAATCCCTGAGGATTGAGCCTTAGGAAGAGCAGAACCGAGCCCTCCGAGCGGAAAAGCTGCCGGGAAGAAGGTAAACCCGGCAGGCAGGGCTGGGGAGGGCTCGGACTGGGATGGCGCTGGTGAGATGCTGGGATGGTGTTGGTGAGGTGCTGGGCTGGCTCTGGGATGGGGGGGGCTGAGGGTCGTTTCGTCTTCTGCCTCCTCTCCCCCAGGGCTCCCGCTTTTGAAATTCATGGTTTTCTTTAAAAAGGAGGAAAAAAAAAAAAAGGAAAGAAAAATTAAAAGGGAAAAAAAAAAGAAAAAAAAAAAAAAAAGAAAAAAGGAAAAGGAAAAAAGAAGGAAAAAAAGAAAAAGAAAAAAAAAGAAGAAAAGGAAAGGAAAAAAGAAAAAGAAGGAAAAAAAGAAAAAAGAAGAAAAGAAAATTAAGGGAAAAAAGAAAAAAGAAAAAAAAAAAGAAAATTAAGGGGAAAAAAGAAAAAAAGAAAAAAAAGAAAATTAAGGGGGGAAAAAAGAAAAAGAAGGAAAAAAAACCAAAGGAAAAAAAGAGTATTATTATCATTATTATTATTATTATTATTATTACCCCTAGGGAATTATATTATTTTCCCCGAAAAGGCACTCGATTCTCTGAGTGCCTCGATGGTGACTCCAGTCTCTGAGACGTAGATCTAGAAACCTGAAATAAGGCAGCAGCTGAATTTTGAAGGAAAACCCAGTGCAGCTCAGCACCTCCCGTGCCCTCCACAGATCCCGAACCCCCCCTCTCCCTTCCCCTCCTCAGCGGGTCGGGCCCTGGGCTGGAGGAGCCCCCGCCCCATCCCCCTCCCCTCCCTCCGGGGGTCGGGACCGGGCAGGGACCGGAGCGGCTTTGGGGGGTGGGGGGAGCGGCAGTGGCCCCCGGGACCCCCGGCAGCCACGATGGAGCCACCGAGACCCTCCCCAGAGGTACAGCTCTCTCTTTATTACGTCCAATCTCTTTTTCCGAACCTTTTGTCTTTATTTTTTTAATTGTAGAGAAAAAAAAACACAACAAAACCTCAAAAGAAAACTCGCGATCGTTTGCGTCTGAATGTCAAAAAGTGGGTTTTTTGGGGGAATAAATCACACCCTCCCCTCTTTTATGGGAACAGAATTGGACCCAGATTGCAAGGGTTCTGGTAGGGGTTCCGATGAGCCCCCCTCCTGCCCACCCGGCTTGGGGGTGACAGCCGGGGTGACCCCCCCCCCAGTCCTCCCTTGGCTTGGGGGACTCCTTGCTTAGGTTGTGGGGTTTCCTTTGGCTTAGGGTCTCCCTTGGCTTATGGGGGTGCTCCCTTAGGGGGGTTCGTTTGGTTTGGGGGGATTCCCGTGGTTTGGGGGGGGTCCTTTGGCTGCTGGGAGCCGGGAGCGCTGCGGGTGATGGGGGGAGCATCATCCCTGGGATGGGGGGATGCAGAGGGGCAGCTCGGATCTGCTGGACCCAAAGGCAGCGTTTCCAGGGGGAAAAAAAAAATACAGTTTTCTCCCCGGGTTTGTCCGGGGGGGGATGTTTTTACATGGGAGGTGGGGTGACGGGCCGGGCAAATGTGGTTCTGGTTCTGTCTGGTCCTGCCCTGCTCCCCAGTGGGGTTACTGGGAGTTGGCAGGAGGCCCCCGGGGGTGATTTATTTTTATTTTTGGGTTTTTTTGGTGTGTGTTTTGGTTTGGTTTGTTTGTTTTGGGGAGCTTGCTGCTGCAAATGGGCTGCTTGGAAAATTGTTTTCTGAGTCAAAGAAAATAATAGATGCTGAGAGTCTGCTTTAAAAAAAAACAACAAAACCAAACCCAAACCACACAGGTTCTGTGTCTCTGCTGCAGAAGAGCTTCCCCCTCTTCCTTGGTGTTAAAAATTACCAGTGGGTTAAAAAAAAGAAATTAATTTATGAAACATAGAGTTGTGATTCCAATTGCAGCCATTGCATGTGCTCTTCTCTGCTAAAATACACTTCTCTTGGAGGTATTATTAATAGGTTGGGTTTTAGTAGTAGTATAAACTAAAAGGAGCAGTTTCTTTTATTATTATTACTATTTTTATTAGTAGTATTCATTGAATAACTGTTTCTTACTCTTACGTTCCCTACCTATTGTGATGGGAAGCAGTGAATGACATCCCTTGTTAATACAACGGGCAAGCTCTAGAATTCTTTCACCCTTCCCTCCTTTTATATTTGGGATTTTTTTTTTTATATAATGAATATTTCCCACTATAAAAACCTTCTCAAATTACGGGGCTACCTGCAGGAATATCAGGTGGATTTAACACAGTATGGGGGATTTTTTTATGTGTGGATTTGTGGATATTTGGTGTGGAATTTGTGGATTTTTGTAGCTTTAGAAGCCCAGGCTGTGGTTGGGGGGTTTTTGTGTGGTTTTTTTTTGTTTTGTTCCTCTGAGACCCATTGTAAGGCCAGGGCAGAGCAGAGGGCTGATGGTTATCATGGACTGTGAACTTCCAGTGGGCACAACTGCCACAATATACATACTCTCAAAAAAAAAGGAAAAAAAAATATAATTACCTTGCCTCAGACAACTTGTTCCATGGAAATGAGAAATAACAAAGCTCTCAGTGTGAGCTGGGTGGAGATCTCCAGCATGGCCACTAACATACCTTGAAAATCATCCTTGTTTATTTTATTTTATTTTATTTTATTTTATTTTATTTTATTTTATTTTATTTTTTATTTTATTTTTATTTTATATTTTACTTTATTTTATTTTACTTTATTTTATTTTACTTTATTTTACTTTATTTTATTTTACTTTATTTTATTTTATTTTACTTTATTTTATTTTATATTTTATTTTCTTGCTGTGGAAACCCCTTTTTGCCCCCAGCTCTGGCTGGATCAGAGCTCAGGGCTGGTGACATCAGGAGATCCACCTGGCTCCAGCCACCAGCTCCATCCCTAAGGATTTCAGCCCCCTGCCTTGGGTTTTTTTGGCATGGAAATGCAATGATCAATAATAAAACATCAGTATTTCTGCTTTAGTGAGCCAGGAGCTTGAGGGTTCCATGGGTTGGTAGAGAGGAGGGGGTCAGGAGGAGGTTTCTTCACTCCTGGCCCAAGTTTGTGTTTGTGAAAACAAAGCCTTGGGGAGGTGCTTAGGGCTGGGTGATCACTGTAATAATAATAATAATAATAATAATAATAATAATAATAATAATAATAATAATAATAATGGTGATTTAGCTCATTAGCATCCCCCAGATAACAGGATTCCCCACTCAGGACAGGCTTTTCAGCAGGGCTCATCCTGCCCCAACCCTACAGCCCCAGGAGGTGCCAGGAAGGATGGAACCCGACCCCTGGAGTTTCCACTGTTTTTTTGTGGAGTTTTGTGGTTTTTTTAGGTCAGTGGTGGCATAAAAACATTTGAAAAGTCAGCCTGGTTGGGTTACAGGAGGAGGCTTGTTCCCTGTGAACCTAAAACTTGATTTATGCATCACTGATCCCCCCGTTGCATTATCTGGCATTGATGGTGACTCTGATTTCCCCCCACTCTGGGGTGTAAAAGGTGAAGTCATTTACAAATAGAACACAATTTTTTTCCCTGCTTTTTATTTATCTGTTTATTTATTTTAATGATATTCTTTTTTCAGGATTGGGATTTTTCCGATGGAAACCCAACTCTTGACTTGCCCCACTGCCCTTACAAACTGTGATTCTAAACAGGGGGTGCTAAAATAATTGCTGTACCCCTTTCAAGGTGTTGGTCAGCCACGTAGGAACCTGAGCACCATGAGCTATAACTCCCTCCTCCTTTTCAGGCTGTCCCCTGATGGGATGGGACCAACTCACAGAGCTCAAGTGATGCCCCAGCTGAGCTTGGGGGATGCTCAACCCTGTGGAAGGGTTGGGAGCATCTCTTGGGGTGGCTGATGGTTCAGTTCAGCAAAGCTCAGCAAGACATATTCAGCTAAAATGACCTCATTAGTCTCAAAAACAAAGTCTTATTTTAATCCCAGGGTGGCTGACGTGGCCTGTGGGCACCCCAAGGTGGATCCTGGTGGCTGGTAGGAGCTTTCCTTTGGGAAGGAGATGTTTGCCCAGGGAGGGAGAATTGCTGGTACTTGTGTGGCACATTGAAGGGATTTTCACATTAAACATGATTCTCATGATGTAATTGGTGAAGAAGGACACGAGCACAATTCTATTTCATGTTTATCTCATCCTCTTTTTAATTATTGTTTCAAATTCCACAATTTATATTTTTGGGGGATGGTTTGAAGGCCAAGACTGGCTGCTTGTTGGCAAGCCTTCTTCCTCTTGCTAAGTGACCAATTCTCCATAGTTTGCCATGACACCAAGCATCCCAGCAGCCGTGGGAGACCTTGGGTGCCCATTTTTTCCCTCGGGGAATTCCCTGTGTGTCCTTTTGTGGTGTGACCTACTCAGGGAGGAGCAGAGTCCTTATCCCTCAGCCACCATATGTTCCCAGCAATAAGCATCGCTTGCTGCCCGTGTTGCATCCTTGTGCCCACACACACACTCTGCACTTTCTTGTTGGTTTTTTTTTTTGTTTTTTAACCTCTTCTATGGTTTTTAAAAAGCTGCTGTAGAAACTGTGAGGGTTTCTTGGTGGATGTGGTGTGAGTGGTGGCTTTGTCATGGGTAGGTGTGTTGCTCTTCAGGGAAGTATTTGGAGGGCTCATCCACCGCGTTAAATCACTGCTGCTCCCTCGGCTCACTTGGCACGTCTGAGAGGAGGAAAAAAAACCAAAAAAGACAGAAAAAAAAAAAAAAAAAAGGAAAAGATGTGTGTGGAGGGGGGCTGCTGCTGCTGCTGGTACATTGCACGGCTTGGAGCCTACGTGATCCCCAGCTCAGAGCCCCAGCTCAGCCGTGCGGCGGGGCGGGATTCGCTCTGAATCCACAATATTCCTATTTATTGGGCTGGCAGCAGTGCCCGGGTCTCTCTCACAAGGGATGCTGCAGATCCCTCCTGCTGAGGCTTGATTTTGCTGCACCACTCAGGAAAGTCTTCGTGGAGAGCCTTGGAGTTAGCTGTGCTTGGGATGAGGATGTAAAATATCCCACCTGCTCCTCCGCCGGTGTGTTTCGGAGTAAGCTGCCTGGCTTTGTATAAACAGCTAAATAAGATGGGAAGGGATGGGAGGAATAGAGGAAAATACAATTAATCTATTAATATTAAATTATTACTAAGTATTATTAATGATCTTGTCTTTTTCCCCCCCTTTTCTACCTTCAGGGGGTATGTAAAACTCTGTGTGCTGTCTATTTTTCTAGTTCTTCTATTTAAATTCCGCGGGGTTTTATCTGACCTCTGGTTCCCTTCCTGTGCTTTAAACAGAATTACATAAATTACTGTCAGCAGCTCCTGCCTGCAATTACTCCATATCAGTCAGCCTCCTGCTCCTGGGTGTATCTGCTCCCACGTCCTTAGCTGCTGTGCAGACAAATTCTGACCCAGGGGCAGCTGGCTGAGGAGCTGCTGGCTGATTGCTGGGGATGTGCTGGAAGGATTTGGCTGGGAAAACGTGGATGTAAATATTTCAGCATGAGGCAGGTTCCAAAATGACTGGGGGGAGGTTGGGTTGTATTGCCAAGGGTGTTTCCCTGCTTTAGAAACAGGAGAGGATGGGACGAGAGAAACGAGCAAGACGATCGGGAGGTAGAGATTGGTTTAGGGTGAGATGAAAAACTTCTGGAAAACCTGGAAGTCAAGCAAACAGGGTGTTTCCAAGTGATTTGTGTTCAGAAATGCTGCAGACTCAGACCTAGCTTCCTTTTGAGCTTATGAGATATGGCTATCAAGTGCTTGAGGGCAATTACATTCCTAAAAAAAAATTGCTTTTCCCTGCAATGTGTGTGACCTGTTTGATTTTCTTTTTTTTAATTTATTTCCTTTTTTTTTTTTTAAATTTTCTCCTCCTGAATAGCTGGGAATTGCTAACTCCAGTCCTCATGCCCTTTCCCTGTTATTGTTCCTTTCCTCAGGCAGGGGTTTGCAGATGAACTCCCCTGCCCGTGTCAGCCCACGCTGTTTTCCAGTGTGGTTGGGGTGCTGGCAGCTTGGTGTCCCTTCCTGTCACAGTGGTCATGTTTCTGGTTGGGAAATCAATGTTTTTCTGGCTGGGTGGTGGCTGAAAAGCTGATTTCAGGAGCTGAAGCAGCTGGAGGATCTCAGGTTTTCAGTCACTAATGTGTGTCTACAGGTGGGTAAGGCCATAAAAGTTTTGGTCACTGGAAAACCAGGTTGGTGGAGGAAGGGAGGAGGAGAGTGAAAGCAAAATGTGTTTAAAATATATATTTAAAATATACAAAATATATATAAAAAAAAAAAGAAATCCCTTAAACCACTGGGTATTTGCCAGCTCCAAGCTTTCCTGTGCAGCTTTTCATTTCCTTCTCATTTCCCACTGGTGGGTGGGATTTCTGATGCTGAGAAAACCAATTGAGGTGACTTCTCAGCTGTTATTTTGGAATCCTTGTGGGTGTGTATAACCACTTTCCCCAGAAATAGCCCTGATGTGAATGGAAACAAACAATAGCTCTTGTCTCCAGAATAATGGAAGCCCTTGACATAATTTTAGCATCTTTGGACCTCGCTCTCTGCATCTGTCTCTTGAGTCACCCGTGTCCCGTGGGCTCCCCCCCAGCCCAGGGAGCAGGAGCAGAATAGTTCTGAGGTGCAGTTGATGGAAACTGGATTCCTCCATGCTCTGGGTCCCCACGGGAAGTTTGTGGCACTTCTGGAGGACGAAATCCAGGGAATCCAACAGAACATTTGAATTTTCATCAAGGAAAACCTTCAGATTGAGGCGTTTCTCACGGGAGCATCAGTGGGATTGCAGGAGCAGTTTGGCTCCTCCTGGGCTTGTTGTGTTTAAATGTTTAAATATTTACTGGAGTTGAAGTTGTTTTTACATGTTTTATTTTTTACTGCTCTTTGGTTTAAGGGATGCTAATGATCAAAAGCATCCCCTGCCTTTTCTAGCCTTCAGTATTTAGCCACTGGAGTTTGTTTTCCAGGGATTCTTGTGTTAATACACCAAGATTCTAAAGCTAAACCAGCACAGGGCTGGATTTTGTAGAAATCCCTCTTGGTTTTAGAGGGTTCCTTCCAGACAAACATTTGAGGCTAAACTGCTGAGGAAGCAGCTGCCAGTCTGCAGATATTAAGAGTTAATATCTCTTGAGATGGGTTCATTCTCTTAAGGAGCTTCCAGCCCCGGGGCAGGCGATCAGAGGAGCTGGTGAGGGTGGTGGCCATGGCTTTGGTGGTGGCTTTGGAGGTGGCTTTGGTGGTGGCTTTGGGGGTGGCTTTGGAGGTGGCTTTGGAGGTGGTTTTGGTGGTGGCTTTGGTGGTAGCTTTGGTGGTGGCTTTGGAGGTGGCTTTGGAGGTGGCTTTGGTGGTGGTTTTGGGGATGGTTTTGGTGGTGGTTTTGGTGGTGATTTTGGTGGTGGCTTTGGAGGTGGCTTTGGAGGTGGCTTTGGTGGTGGTTTTGGAGGTGGCTTTGGAGGTGGCTTTGGGGGTGGCTTTGGGGGTGGCTTTGGGGGTGGTTTTGGTGGTGGCTTTGGGGGTGGCTTTGGTGGTGGCTTTGGTGGGTAGGCAGGGGTCTGTCCTCTGTGGAGGTGACCATAGATGTTGAACTTGCCACTGTGATTTTGGGTGGGTTTAAGGGGCTCCTGAACAAGTTCATGGATGGGTGATGACTGGGGGGGTTCAGAGCATCCAAGGGAATCAACAGCAAGATTGGGAGAATAACAAAACTTTCTGGATTCCTCTCAGCCCAAGGGAAAACTGAGTGTCCTCCTCCTCCTCTCTCTGCCTCCCAGGGGTGTGTTTTTAGTTGGCCTTCAAGGACTGAAAGGCTTTAAAAGTTGTTTTATCATATTTAGACAAGCTGCTCCAGAAGTCTGAAAAGTTTCATCCTTACCAAGTTGGTTCACACAGGAGTGAAATTGCATGGAGCAAACTGCTCAGTACTTTGGCATCTCAGAGAGGAGGGATTTGTGCCTTTAAAAATTCTTATTGTAACTTTCATGCTTTTTTTTTTTTTTTTCCCTGGATAAAAGAGGTTTTAAGCAGCTCTTACCTTGGTTCCAGATCTGATATTTGAGTGGCAAACAGAGAAAGGACTTTCTCATCAGTTTTCCTGGTGAGTGCTTTTCTGTGGTGCTGCTTTCTGGAGCCAGTTTCCATTGGGGCAGCCAAGAGTGCTGTTAAACCCATGAATATTTACCAGATTAACAAGAGCAAATCCTTACTGATCTTGAAATATTTTATCTAGGAAGAACATTTAGTGTTATTGAGTTTGGTGTGCAGACAGCAAACCTCCAGCTCTCTGGAACTGATGAAATAAAAAAAAAACCCAACTGAGCCTGACCCAGTTTGACAGCAAACTGGGCACCAGTCTGCCTTGACCCAAGCAGCCCAGGAGCCCCAGGTCTGCTGCAGCCTGAGCTCCTCTGGCTTTGTGGCTGAAGATGGTTTGTAATTTCATTTCTTCCTGGATTGGAGCACATAACATTTTCTTTTGTCCTCTGTTGGGTTTGGGACTGTTTTGGTTTGGGTTTGGTTTTTTTTTTTTGGTGGTTTTCTTGGGTTGGGTGTTTTGGTTGGGGTTTTTTTGGGGGTTTTTTTGTGTGTGTCTAATGAGGTACTAATAGGAGCTGTAGTGTTTCCTTAATTAAATCCCTGGGAGGATGTTTGCAGGATGTTTTGTCACTTCTTTCCTGGCCTTTACCTCCGTGTCCAGCCTGGCTGGATGCCACCCATGGCTCTGAGCATTGCTTTGGGTGGGGAAGGGAGCAGAAAGGGGCAGAGTGCCTTTTCCCTAGAAAATCCTCCTTTTCCTAGAAGTCCTGCTGAAGATGGAGTGAAAAGAAGAGGGATGAAAAAGGGGGAGATGCAATACCAGGGTTTTTTTTGCTCATTTCCAATGAGAGGATTCAGAAAGGGTGAGGTAGGGCTGGTGGTGGGGATGTGAGGAGTCCTCAAGTGTGGAGCTGGGTGTTGCTTCCCTCACTTGGGAAGGTTGGTGTCACTACACCTTTATTTCACTATTGGTATTAAATATATTGATATTGATATTAAAAACATATCACTATTGATATAAAAAATATATCACTATTGATATAAAAAAATACCTGGTTTCCCAGCTGTCTCTTAAATAGCTTTTAGTGGATTAGTTTGAATCACATCAGCTAAGAGCTTGGTCACCTGCCAGCTGCTGAAGTTGGGCCAAAGCTTTGTCAATTAATGAGCTCAAGGTGATTAGCACAGGTTCTGGTGCTTTGGGCCACGTTGCTGCCCTGCAAGGTGTGTGGCACTGCGTGTCTGTCACTTTTTTGCCCTTTCAATTCTGACACTGTGAGGACATTTGCCTGGCTTGGAGGTCAAAATAGAACATCAAGGACTCTGCTGGCAGGGAATAAAAATGATAATGGAGGTTCCAAAAAGTGAGGACAAGCTTAAAACCACTGCTTTGGTCTAGGGGTGCTGATTGCTGGGATAATTATTCTGCTTTGATACTGTTGTGAGTTGGGATTTTGGGACTTTGTGGCTGGGATCCCTTCCCAGGGCAGGTGATGGGGAGAGGTTTGGAAGCCTTGCAGCAAAGCTCCTTGTGGAGGGGGAAATTGGCTTTGCACAAAGATGTTGGGGCATCTGTCCTTGGGAGCTGTGGGAGATGCACAGGGCTCCTGGGGACAGCTGACTGGGGGGGTTGGACCAGATGATATTTAGAGGTTCCTTCCAACACAAATTATCTGTGATTCTATGATCTTGCTGAGAGCTGGTGGAGACTCTAAGAGAAGAACCTGTTGGTACCCAGCAGGGCAAGTTCTGGTGATGCCCTGATGGTGATTTTCGGATGCTCACCAGCTTCAGAGTTGGTTTTTTTTGTTTTTTTTTTTAATATAGTAATTCCCAGCAAAATGCAGCTTGCTTTGTAGGCAGGAAAGGCTCTTGCATTTCATAAGCACTCAGGCACCTTCAGCTAATGGCAGAATGTGTGGAATATCCACATTCACACTGCCATTTGTGGCCCGGGGACATTTGGATGGATTTGGCTCATCCCAGAGCTGCTCCCTGGCTTGCAGGGATCATCTGCAGGAGCAGAGAGCACCTGAAGGTTGTCCCTTTGCTCTAGAACACTTGCTGGCTGTGTTTGGTGATGCCAGCCTTGGCTTCCCTCTCTTTTTCTTTCTGAGCAGTGTCCACACTATATAACTGCTTTCCTGACATCTTTCCAACCCTTTTTTCCCACTGGGCCAGCAGTGAGCAGTCTCAGCTCCATCTGTCTGGGCACCTTTCGTTGGATTTTTGCATTATTCTCCAGCATTTCAAGTAAAGCTTTAGTAACTGCTTGTTCTTCTTGAACCCAAAATACCTGCAGATCTTTAGGGGTTACCTTGGTATTTCCCAGGCCACCATTTCTCACAGCAGTTCCACTAAAACTGGTTCATTTTTCAGGAGTGAGGCTGGAACTGTGGTCTCCAGTGGGGCACTGTGTCCCCTCCTACCTCCAGGAGGTATAGATATATCTTTTATTTATTTTATTTTTTTTGCCAGTCCTTGGTTGCCTCATCTCCTGGGGTGTTGGTCCATCTTGTTGGCTTCATTGAACATGGGACATCTTTGGATCCTGCTGGTCAGCTGGGTGCTGGTGGAGACCCAGAAATGTCATATCCCATGAACAGACCGTGCAGGACATGAGGCCTGGCTGTGTCCCACAGCACTTTCTGTGCCATCTGAATTTTTTTTCTGACACTTAAAATGACACTTTGAGATTGTTTAAAGGAAGTGTCACCATTGCCAGCTCTTTGGGCATCTTCCTCTGCTGAGCCATGCTCCAGGGACAGGAGATGAACCTACAAGCCTGGTCCTTCAGGGCTGTCACCCTCCATGACCAAGGCTTGGGGACAGCTGGGTGTGATAGCAGTGTGTGTTCAAGCAGTTAAAATAATTTTAAATTTAATTTTTGAGCAGCCATTTGCCTCGGTGGAAGTTGTCACTTTGTAGATTCTCTTCAAACCTGACCCATCCTCAGAGCCTTGACTTGAACATGGTTCAGACTCCCAGCAGGACTGCTTGGCAAGGGGGTTTTAAATGGGGAGCCACATTATTTCTCCTCCATCCAAACAAAAAGTGAGTGTCCAGCTGGGCTTGGAGGTTTCATCTTCTCCCCATCCAGGGAAGGAATATCCCATGTTGGGCAGATCTGAGCTGCTGCTTTGCTGCTGGTGTGAAGTTTTTCTGGTTTCTATGAAGCCAGAGGAGATAAGAGCCCACCCTGGGCTTGGTTCCATCAGTGCAGGAGCTGCTGGGGTGCTCAGATGGTTGCTGTGCCTCCAGTTGGACAGAGACATTTCCATCATCCCCCAGGGCAGTGGGGTTTTTAAATGCACCCTTTTGTTCCCAGTTGAGCACAGGAAGCTCCTTTTGGCTCCTTTTCATAGAAATGCTCAAATTGTTGGGGGGGGGAGAGGGGGAGAGCAGAAATTTAGTGATGTGACATCACATCTCTGGCATAAGCAGCTCAGCTTGGGGCTCCCCAGAAACCAACCCAAGGAGAAATCAGGACCTGAAATAGCCACCCAAGTCTGCCACAGCAAGGGGCATGTGCTTTTATTGCTTCTCTTTTGCTTTGTGAGGAAAATAAAATAAATAAAAAAAAATAATTCAGGCCTTGTGTGATGGTCTGGAGACCAAAAAAGGGAGTGGAGGGGGTATTGGGGTCCAGGGCTGAGGCCAGGGCTGAAAATTCATCAGTTCAGTGCCTGAGGCTGCTGAGTTACTGCAGGATCAGAATAGTGAAGATTAGGCTGGAAAAAAAAAACCAACACCCAAACAAACCATAAATCTACGCTGGCAGATAAGAACGGGGAGGGGGTTTAGCTTGGAGGAGCTGTGGCTGCTCTGTTTCTGGGGGAAAACTGAGTTTTTCCTTTACTTCTGGCTTTTTAGCTGAGAGTACCCAGCGATGACTGAACCCACTGATGGGTTGGGCTTGGGTTTTGTACTTTTTTTGTGTGTGTGTGTGAATAATTTTCATGGCTGGAGTGTGCAAAGCTTTAGGTTTTTGAGTGGAGGAAACAAACCACTTGTGGATAGCTAAAATGCTTTTATTTTTTTCTTGTCCTGTTGATTTGATCGCAGAGGGATGTTGCAGGTGGGGCTGTGTGCAGGGGGTAAATATCACAACAGGCTCCACAAACCTCTGCCTGGTATTTTTTCTTTTATTTCTCCAACATTTTTATCTCGAGCAGTGCTGGTTTGTGGGGTTTTTTTGTTTGCTGGTTGTTTTTTCCCCCCTCCACAAGCAGGTAGGTAGAGCAAGTGCTGTCAGCCCCTCTGCCCTCCATCCTTGTAAACAAAGCTGTAGCAGCAAGAGCAGACACCTGAGCAGAGGCAAAAACCTGTTTTCTAATTAATTCCTGAGGCTTCTCAGGCTGCTGTATAACTTGAGGAGGAGCTCAGAGAGATACAGTTCCCCTGCTTAGGGAGCTTGGTGCCTGCATGCTCACCTTATCTCCCCAGGCTGCAGTTTCTTTGGGCACCTGCTCCTCGCCTGCAGAAAGGTAAATAAATTGTTTTTAAATAAAGCTCTGGTTGCTTTGTGAGGATGAGGGGGCTGGGGGATGGTGGGTGAGGGTGGTTTCTTGGTGCCTGCTGCTTCAGTAGGGAGGGAGGTTTGATCCTGGGTTGGTGCTCAGGGTGCTGCAGCCAGGAGGTGATGCTGGAGGTGCCAGGTCCTGTGGTTTCCTCTCTGTGCTCAGCCTGTGCTGGAGGATTCTCCTGTCACACCATGCAGGGTCACAGCAAGGCTGTGGAGCAGGGAGTTGAGGTCAGCAGAAGGATTTCTGCTGCCATTGCACCAAGAGGTTTGGAATTTTCAGCCCCTTTGCTGGTTAACCCCTCTGCTGGCTTGAGGAGCAGACTTCTGCCAGGCTTTACTCTAGGCTGATCTAAATTTGGGTTGGTTTTGTTTTGTTTTGTTTTTATAGGTTTTTCAATGATCAAATGTGCCATTCTTAATTCTTCTTGACTTACTCGCTAGTTTGTTTTTTTCATTTTGTCTTTGTTTTAAATAATGGTCTGGGACACACGTGTTGGCCTGGTGGTGCTGTGCATTTTGGGGAGCAGTATTGGCCCCAGGACAGTGCTTTGCTAATCAGTAAATCCCAGGTTGGGTTGGGTTGGATTGGGTTGGGTTGGATTGGGTTGGGTTGGAGGAACCTTTCAAGGCCATTTGGGATGTGTCCCCCCACCTATGGACATCTTCAATGAGATCAGGGTGCTCAGAGCCCCGTCCAACCTGACCTGGGATGTCTCCAGGGATGGGGCATCTCCCACCTCTCTGGGTGACCTTCTCACCACCTTCAGAGTAAGGGTTTTTCCTAAATTTCCCCTCTTTTCACTTTCAAACCATCACTCTTTGTCTTCTTGCCCTGATGAGTAGTTTGTCCCCACCTTTAAGTATTGAAAAGATGTTCTGAGGTCTCCCTGGTGCCTTCTCTTCTCCAGGCTGAGCAACCCCAAGCATGCAAAGGAGGCTCCAACCTCCTGGGGGTGGTTTCCCAACACTCAGGGAGGTCTTTGCTGGGCAAGGAGCAGAAGGAGATGTGAGGAGCCTGAAAGCAAAGCTACAAAATGTCAGGTCAAATGTTTTCAAGAAAATGGGTTTATTTCATCTCCAGTGTTCCTTAGGGGTTTTTGTAGTGAAAAGGTAGCAGGGTCGAGGTTGTGATGGGTGCAGTGTCTGTGGTAGAAGCTTTTCTCCCAAGGTTGGTGGCAGAGAGGTCCTCTCTGGCTCATTATTTCTGGTGTTAGGTGCTCCCTGCCAGCATGGGAAGTCATTGTCAGAAAAGGTCAATTTTAGAGAAACTTAAAAGAGTCTTTTCAAGTCAGACCAACATTTCACTGATCTGATCCTGCGAGTGCAGACCAGGTCTGGTGAGAAACCAGTAAATCATGGTCTGCCAGCAGTGCAAATGTCAGCAGTGACATCATGACAATTACTGATTGTGGCCTGGGAGATGCCAAATGATTCATGTGTGAAAGTGAAGCAAGTGGTTAGCTCCGGGGGGGCACGGTTTGGAAGCTGCTCTGGAGGGGAGTGTGGAAGGAGATGAGTTGGAGCATGACTTGGGAGGGATTCTTCAGCTGGGCTGGAGATAACATCTGGTGGCTGGCAGACACTGGGATTGCTGCTGAGAGCCTCTAAACACCCTGTGCCTTGGGAAAGGGGACTTTCTGGTGCCAGGAGGGTGAGACATGTGGGGCTGGCAGGAGGCAGAGCAGATGAAGAGATAAATGAAGGAGCCTGCAGTGGGGCTTGGTCTGCAGGAGGTGAGAGCAGGAGGAGGTCTGACCCTACCTATTTATTTATCTTACCCATTATTTAATAGCACATGGGGCACTTGGCATCCTGAAGCACCTCAGGGGAAGGGACAGTGGCAGAGATGGCAGATGGAAGGAGGGAATGTGTTGGGCCATGGGCGGGAGACATGTGGGGCTGGTTAGGGCTGAAGGCAAAGTGGGGATGGAGATGGCTGAACCTCTTAGGAGTTGCCTGACCATCCTGTAGGGGATCCTGCTTCAGCCTGGCCAAAGGGCTGAGTGTTCCTGCAGTGCAGAGATGTCCCAAGATGGAGGGAGAAGTTCTGTTGTGAACTTTAAAATACCCCTACTTGGTATTAGTTTAGCTTTTAAGTTCAAGTAGATAAGTAATCATAGAATCACAGTCTGCTTTGGGTTGGGACAGACCATCCCATCCCATCCCATCCCATCCCATCCCATCCCATCCCATCCCATCCCCCTGACATGGGCAGGGATGCCTCCCACTAAACAGATGACTCCAAGCCCCATCCAACCTGGTTTTCACCACAACAATTAAACCCCAAGATGTGTAATTTGTGTACCAGCAGTGGGTAAAGTTACCAAGCAGCACCCTGTGACCCAGTGTCCCCAGCTCAGGATGATCTGTGGTGCTGCATCCTCCAGGTCAAGTCAGCTCTGTGAGCTGGGACATGGAGGCAGGAAAACAGATCCCTCCCCTTCTGCCTGGGCCTCATTTCCTTCTGGGGTGATATCTAAAGGGATGTGATAAAAGTATTCAGTGGATGAGGTTTTCCTTCCATCCTGGACAACCCAATCTCTTCACACCCCAGCTCCTGCTCCTTTCCTCCTCATACACCCTGATGTCCTGGTTCCCAAGTTCATCATCTAATGTGCTTCACTCTCTTAATTTTTAATATTTATTTTTATTCTGGTTTTATTACCAGAGCCAGGGTTTCCCTGTAATGCTGTGCAGTGGGTGGTGGCCCCACAACTCTCAGGATCTTGCCCACAGACCCAGGGTCTCCAGTGCTTTTCCTGCCCCCTCTTCTTCTTGGCCATTCTTTAGGTAGCTTTCTTTATGAATGCATTATTTCTGCCCCCAGCCAAAAGGAATGTATGAATATAATGTTATTTCCAGCAAATGTCAGCCAGAGAGAGACCTCAGAGTCTCATGGAGGTTGATTTTTGGTGCTGTTGTTTTTCTGTAACCCAGATAATTATTTCTGCTGGTTTAAAACTAAGAGTTGGGGGAGAAAAAAAAAAAAATCACAAAATAATAATGAAGAAACCCTACCAACAAAACAAAAGGACAGCAAAATTAAAAAAAAAAAACAAAAAAAACACAGCAAAAAAAACCCCAAACAAACCTCACATCCTTTTCTGACATTGCTTACAAGGAAACAAGTCTGGTTTTGTCAGGACTCCAGGAGGATGGGAGCCAGGTTTGTGCCGGGGGGTTTATCTCAGGGAATAAATGTAAATACAGGGATCCTGGGAATGTTTTCCTGCTGCAGGGAGTCACAGCACAAGAGTGGTTTTGCTGGGAAAGCTGGATGACTCTTTACAACTCTTCCTGAAGTCTCCTGCCCGATGGGATTTGGGATTTATCCTGAAATAGAGGAAGGGTTGGGAGTGATCAGCTCTGAGGATCTCAGGGAAGGTCCAGGACTTGTCTGGAAACCAAATGAAAAACAAAAGGCAGGAAGGAGGTGATTCAAGAGGGAAGGAATATGTCTGGGCTTTAGTCCTGGGTTTTTTGGTTTTTTTTTGCCTGCCCTTAATTAACTTTTTAAGTCCATCTGTAAATTGCAATGGCAGTAATGAGGGGTTGGGGGGGGGGGGTTGTCCAAGAAAAGGGTGCAGGGCTTTCTGCAAGAAGGCAAAACCATCCTGCTGCTCTCCATCCCTGGTACAGCCATGGGTGGGATGTTGGGAGCTGGAAATAGTGAGAGGAGCAGTGGCTGAAATGAGGATGGTGTTTGGTAGCATCCCATCATGGTGGAGATGATCATTTTCTTTTAATTGGCTTTTTAATATATTTTTTTTTCCACTGAGGAGTTAGGAAACTAAAGGAATTTAATGGCTTAGGTTTTTGGGGTTTTTTTCTTCTGAGAGGACAAGTGCCAAGCAATTAATTGGCTGTTGAATTCTAATAAGGCTTGAAAATCATGTAAAGCAGAGGAAGGGGTTGTTTGTTTGGGGTCATGCTGGGTTTTGTTTTTCTGGAAAAGGGACAGAAAATCTGGATGAATTAATGATGGTGGTGTTTGTTTGCTCCATGGATGAACCAGACAGCAGAAAGAACTCAAATTGGTCAGGTTTAATTTGGGTTTATTTTGCATTCTTGGGGTGCAGCTTTTCTAAGGCTTAAAATATGGCTTAAAAGGTGGCACTGGAATAATTCTGAGTAAAGCTTAAGGGGGAAAATGTTTAAATTTCAGTGCTGCATGGTATAAAATATGAAATCAGGTTCAATTTGCTGGTTTAGTCTAACTAATTATGGAAATCTCCTCAAAGGGAGATTTCCTACCAAGCAGTCCTTGGGGAGAAAAAAGGTAGCAAAAGAAGGAATAAAACAGTGCAATGGTTTATTTGGGTGAAAAGCCAGCTTTTGGAAGCCACCTCTGGACTCAGCTAGTTGCAGACACACATAACCAGGAGCTATTTGCTTCTCTGAGGAGAAAAATCAGATATTTATCTGCAGGGGAGTGGTTTTCCTTGGTCATTAAACTTCCTGTAGGTGCCGGGTGCCTCTCCCTGGGCAGTCAGCCCATTCCCCATGGATTCCCTGCAGTGTCTTTGGGCTCTGCTCTTTGGAACCGAGCTAAAAAGCAGTTGTGTTGTCCCCAAAGCTGCCTGGCCCTCCCTTTGGGGCTTCCTGGTGGTTTTGGTGCCAAGGGGAATTTCCCGGGGAGGTCAGGAAATAAAAAGTGGCATGAACTGGGAGGGGGGGGTGAGCTGCCAGGGGAGCAGAGCCCTTTCTGCAGCCTGATCTCCAGGGCTGGAACAATAGCTGGTGTTCATTAACTACTGCAGAAATCTGGTCAAATTGTTTGGGGCACAAACCTGGCACAAAGTTTGGGATGGGCAAAGCAAAAGGAGTTCATTAACATCTCGCCCGTGGCGTGGTGGCCCCCATCCCGCTGACTCTGATTTGGGTGACAAAGCTTTACTCCTGCCAAGGAGGGGCTGGGGGGAGGAAAAAGTTCAAGTTTTGAATGAGTCCATCCTAATAAAACCTCATTTCCCCAATCTGGTGTTTTCGGGGCTGATCTCTGAACTTCACAAAGCTTGGCTTTGGGTGGATGCCGAGCAGGCGGTGACTCGGTGCCTAATCTAGCATGGCAAATGTGTGGGGTGATGTCCCAGAGGAACTGTCACAAATCCTGCAGGAGAGCCAGGGGGGAAGGCAGCAGCAAAGCCAGGACACAATGGTGCAGATTGATGTATGGGTTTATTAAAGCACAGTTTGTTGCAGGAGGGATGAGAGTTCCTGCTCTCTCTCCCCTTTAACGTCTCCTCTTGTGTTTCGTCCCTGAAGTTTCTTCTTGTGGATGTTGTTTTGGTCTGGCCTTGTAGGAAAGTGGAAAGGAAAAAAAAATTTTTTTTCTTCATTTTAAGCTCCCCTTTTTGCCAATTAGATGTTTGAGGTGTCACTAAGCTGTTGTATTGTTTTTTTTTTTCCCCTTTTTTCTTTAATTTAGCCCGAGCATGCTTGGTTAATTGGGGAGGACTCATTTTTGTAATCAGAAGGGTTCGGTGCTTTGGTCTCTCCCCTATTATTCTGTGTAACAGTCTCCTTTCACAGCCAGAGCTGGAATCCTGTCCCTTTGAGAACCATGGGTTTCTTTGGAGACCTGTTTTCCACAAAACCCCAACCAACTCTCCTCTCTTGTGATTTATTATTTTTTTTTTTTAAACAAGGTGAAATATTTGTTATTAGAGCACAAACAAACCCTTCCCTGCCTCCCCCTCAGCAGCTGTTCCTTTGATCCTTTAAAAACACTGACTTGACACTGGTGATCCTCCTGCTCTCTAGTTTGCCCCAGTTTCCCAGTTAATAAAAAAGTAACTTTAACAGAGCAGTGGCATCATCTCATTCTTTTATTTTCTTGAAGGTTTCCATGCCTCTGTTGCAGGTTAGGTCACATCCCAGCCATCTCTCCCTAAGCCTGGGATGTGTTCTCCTGCTTTGTTGGATTTCACTTCTCTGGGTACAGTTTTAGTTGGTAAACTGCTGCAATTTTCTTCTCTTTTTCTTCTCTTTTCCATCCCTGCAGGCTCGTGTTGTTGCTGCTTCCCCATCTTTTAACTGGGATGCTCTTGCTTGTTGGGTTAAATGTAATAGGAAAGCTATTCCAACATCATCCCAAGTGCTGTTGCCATACTGAGCCTCACCCAAAGTTAACTTTCTCAGCTTCACTTACTCAGGACCTGGTTTTACTCTTCCCTTAGGGAGCACCAGCACCCTGTCATGTTTTTCTAATTTATTTTTTTTTCCCCATGAGATTTTCATGAGGACCACAAAGGAGCCACATGCAACACGTGCTCACCCCAAATGGCATCTCTGCCTTGGGAAGAGGAGCCCTTTCAGCTGCCCCAGTGGATGCACATCAGAGGATTCTTCGGGTTGGAAAAGCCCTTTAAGACCATCAAGTCCAACCATTAACCCAGGTCCATCAGCACCACATCTACAGGTGTTTAATTAGGAAACAGTTTTTATTTCCCCTTTGCAGAGAGGCTCAGCTGCTGGAATTCAGTGACTGGGTTTGGGTTGTGGGGTTTTTTTGGTTTCTTTGGTTTCTTTTTTTTTTTTTTTGCTACTTATTAGCAGGAAAATCCCAGGATTTCTCTGCTCACACATGGTTTCCTTATCCCCTGTCTGCTGTCTGGGGTGTCCCCATGCATTGAGGTCAGGCCATGGGACACAGGAGGGGAAAGCACCAGCCTCCAAACACCCCAAACTGGGCTGGATCCTCATCTTCCCCATCCTGCTGGGTTTGGGGTTCACTGCCCTGCTGCCTCCTCTGCACAGACACCTGGGGAAGGGTCTGGAAGGGGTTTCTCAGGTCACCCCTCTCCATCTTCCTGCTGCTTCAGAAGTGCTCATAGTCACAGCCTTGAATATTATGGGTAGTTTTATAAAAAAAATCAGTGGTGTCCCTGCAGGACTGTGTGTTCTGTATGCTGGGCTGACATGGGGATTAATTACATCCAACTTGGGATCTCTCTCCTTCTCAGCTTGACAATTAATGGGCATAAATTGTATTTTCTCATGAGCATCATGGCCTGCCCAATTTTTAAGCTTTTTCTTTTTTCTTTTCCCTGTCATTGATCCCATATGCTCAGTACCTGAAACACCCATGTGAAACATCTCTGTTTCATTCATCCCCTGTGTTTATCTGAAGCCAAACTCTCCCCTGGGGGTGTGTGAACAGAAATTACATTTTATTACAACTCACTAAAAGGTGAGGGCTTGGTCCAGGAGCTGAGGAAAGCAAAGTTTTCCCTAATGGGGCTGAAATTAAACATAACACAGGCTGAAAACCAAAGCAATGTGGGGAACTTTTAAAACAATCTGCCCCTGGCATCTTGCTGCAGATGGAGTTGCATCCCAGGGAGGGCAGCCTGAGAGGGAACATATTGTACCCCCCATTCCTTCCTTCCCTTCCCAGGCTTTTAGCTCAATGACCTCTAGGCTTTGTAATTAGCAGCAAGGCGATTAGATCCTCCCCGTTTCTGGGAGTAATTTGGGCACTAATTGCATTTGATTGTTTGATTACTTGTGTTGGATGTAAACGAGGAGGGGCAGAGTCTGTGCCCCTTTGCTGGAGCTCCTGGAGGCTCCTTAGATAGAAGTTCCATGTGCTTCACTATCATCAGATAGAAAAATATGTGTAAATATATAAAAATCTATCTAAAATATATAAATATACTTAAATATTTATATATGGAATTCATACATAAATATATAAGCATATGTGAAATATACATTAAAAACAGAGCTATAAAAATACATATAAAATCAGGAGGGTAACAGTGATTTAGGTATTTAACCGTTCCCAGAGCCAAACTGTAAAGAAAATTCTCTGGTCTCTCTTTTTCTCTCTGTTTTCTACCTGGCAAATGGAACAGAGCTGGATTTGGAGGTGATTCAAAGGACTTTTGTTCACAACATTGCTGGTGTCTTTGGAAGGAAGTGAAAGGCAGGAAAGAAACAGAATAGGCAAAAAAAAACCCCTTAAAAGCTCAGCAGGCTAGGGATGGAGGCAGGGAAATTGCAGTTAGAGCTGGGAAAGGTGTAAATAAACTCTGGGATGCTGCAGAGGTGGGAAAACTTCCCCTTAGGTTTGGATCTGTCAGTGGCTGGTGCTGATGTGACACAAAACAATTGGGTTTTAGTCTTTGGAGCTGTGGGAATGAAGGCAGATTATAGGTGCAGTGGCAGCCTCAGGAGGAGTGGAAGAAAAGCAGGAGGAAGCATTGGAGAAGAGTGAATTAGTTTGCTGATCCCTGGTGATGTGCATCACATCAGGAGGACCCGGTGCTGGTTGCAGGGAGGAAAAGATCTTCCAGCATCTCCCAGCTCCTTTGATTTCTTTAATCCCTGATGAGTAATTATCACAAAACAGCAGCAGGATGGCCCAGCTGACCTTGGGTGGTGGAACTGGCAGAAGCAAACACTGTGTGCTGTGGTTTCTGGAGTTTTGCACAGCTCTGGCATGTCCTGCCTGGTACTTGAGGGCTGGGATGGCTCCTGCTTGCTGGGATGGAGGTTCTGGTTGCTTCTGCCGTTTTATTTCTCTGCAGGAAATGTTGATTGAGGGCATTCTGAGGTGGGAAATTCTTCCAAGTGAGGAGGAAAGAGAAAACATCTTCAAGAGGGAGGTGGTGGGCTATGAAAATGGGGATGTGGCAGAGAGTGAGGAGATGATGGAGGAGGGAGGTGGAGCTGGAATGTCAGCTGGGAAACCTCCACCTGGGTGGAATCATGGAATCACAGGATGGTTTCTGTTGGAAAAGGCCTTTAGGGGTCACCTCATCCAAACCCTCTGCAGGGACAGCTTTCACGAGCCCATCACAACCCTTGGGTGTCTCTAGGGATGGGACTCCTGCCACCTCTGCACAAGAGCAGGGCAAGGAGGGCAACTGGGCTGGTGAAGGGACTGGAGCACAAGTCCTGTGAGGAAGGGCTGAGGGAGCTGGGGGTGTTGAGGCTGGAGAAGAGGAGGCTCAGGGGAGACCTCATCACTCTCCAACTCCCTGAAAGGAGGTTGGAGCCAGGGGGGGGTTGGGCTCTTTTCCCAGGCAACTCTCAGCAAGACAAGAGGGCACAAAGGGTCTCAAGTTGTGCCAGGGGAGGTTTAGGTTGGAGATGAGAAAGAATTTCTTTCTGGAGAGGGTGATCAGGCATTGGAATGGGCTGCCCAGGGAAGTAGTGGATTCTCCGTGTCTGGAGATCTTTCCAAAGAGCCTGGATGTGGCACTGAGTGCCATGGGCTGGGAACCACGGGGGGAGTGGATCAAGGGTTGGACTTGATGAGCTCTGAGGTCCCTTCCAACCCAGCCCATTCCATGATTCTATGATTCACCTCCTGCAGCAGGGAGCTGGGGAGGCACTGAGCACCATGCCTGCTGCTGTACTCACAGGAGGAGGAGAAAAACCACAGAAAAAAGCTGTCAGAACAGGAATTCCTTCCTGCCAAACTCTGTCTGAGTTTTGAATGAGGAGATCTGCTGCCTGACATATTTTTTTCCACCTGAAGTGCTGCAACATTTTGCTGTGACCTGGCAGCTGGCACCAAGCCCAGCTAATGGGTATCTGCTGAGCTTCCCAGAGGGATGAATCCGTCCTCCCAAATAACTGTCACCTCTGACAGCCCCTCTCCTGCAGAATCAGAGGGCTGGCATTCGGAAGTGCCTCTGCTGGGAGGACAGGGACCTTCCCATTGTCCCCAGTGCTGGTGACAAGGAGGAGGAGATGCCAGCGCCCTAATGCGAGCTGACAAACTGGGAATGGGGCTGCTGCCTGGGACATCCCCTGGGTACCTCCCTTAGCACTGTGTCAGGGCAAAGGGCAGGGAGAAGGAATCCTGGGGCTGGGGATGCCTTTCCAGCTGGAAGGTGCTGGGGGAGATGGAGTTAAGGGGGATTTCTGTGTCAGTGCCCAGGTCCTTGCCGAAGCGGATGAGCTGAATTCCAGGGGAGAAATTCCCCCAAATCCCCAGCCCCACCTCGGAGCATTTTTCCAGTAGGATGGTGGATCTTACATCTCCCAACAGAAAAAAAAATAAATTCTTGCCCAAACTCCACAGAAGAAGCTCAGCAGCTGGGGAAGCTGAGGTGGCAGCTCTCAGCCCTTGAAACAAGACTTTTGTACAAGGTTTGGGCTGAAAGAAGTGGACGACTTTTAAAAGGGTTTGAGAGGAAAAGAAAAAGGCTTCATGCCCTTGCTGAAGCTTCTTAGGGCTTATAGGTTCCATGAAGAGAAGGCATCCTTGGGAAAAAACATCATTTTGGGTGATTGTGGCAGAAAATGTGAACTGCAAACAGGGCTCCAGGGGCTCATCCTCCCAGGGAGCTGCTGGTCCCATTTTCATCTCTTGGGTGGCTGGGAGAGGTTTTGGTTTTTTTTTCCCTTTCTGCTTCTAATCAGTATGTGGCTTCCCCAGGCCTGATCTGTGTCTGTGGAGCAAACCCACTGGAAATAAATGGGCATTTCCTCCTTTGTAAGGTTACAACAACAGAGTTTAATGAAACCCGGGGAGTGTTATCTGTTTCCCTCACCAGTTTTATGGAATTCCTGGTGTTTTAATAAAAGGGCTCTTTTCAGAGAAGAGCCAAGGACAGATGGCCATCATGCCAAACCTTTTTGGGCAGAGGTGGAAGGTTACTTCCCCACCCCTGAAAAATAAAGTAAAATGAAAAAATACAAATATTTGTTCAAAGTTGCTTAGGAAGTATCTGGGGATAGCAGATCTCTTGGTCAGTCTGGATGGAAATCAAACCATAACCTCAACACTATGTGGGCTGGATGGACACCAGCAGGCAAATAAACCCACCAGCTCCTGCCTGGTCAGAAGCTGCATCCTCTTGGGTCTTTCCTGGGTTTTTGAGGCACGTTTTCATCATTTTGGAGGAATTGTAATCATATAAGGTGTGCATTTAGCTGTGCACTAGTTCTGCCTCTTCCTGGAGGGCTCCTCACAGCCTGGGTGCTGGGAGAAGGATGCTCCTGAAAACTGCTGGGTTTGGGGATGGCTTCATGAGCTGATACTTGGTTCTGTTTAAATCAGAGCCCTGCTTCAATAAACTTCAGGGACCTGGGAAAAATCCTCCTCATCATTTTTCACAGGGGGAATAAGACTCTTTGGAGCACAGATGAGGAAAATGCAGTCATTGCTTTGTTTTATTAAGGGCAGCTGGTTGAAGGTGGAGACAACCTGCAGCTCCTCAGCTTTCCTGAGAGATGGGGGAAGAAATGTGGAGCCTTGGGTTTGCCAAAAAGTGCATTTTGGAAGGGTGTGAGCCTGTGTTGGAGTGTGGGACACCCAGTGGTTGTCTGGGGTGTCCAGTGAGTCTTCAGCTTCTCCCTATGCCCCTTCTTCCTGGTCTAACTCTGCAGTTTTCCAGTATTCCCTAAAAGAAGTGGTTCAATCCCATCACAACATACTCACCAACAGCTTTATCAACATCCCACCCAGGTTTTTCCAAACCAGTCACTGCCTGATCAAACTGTAAGTGGTGACAACCCCAAGCACCCCTCAGCTCCTCTCCACCTGGAACAGGAGCTTCCCAGAGCCCTTTTCCCAGCTGGTCCCAGGGATGTCACCAGAGCTGACCCAAAGTACCCACCCGGCTGCCTGCCCCTGGCTGAGGCCAGCCCGAGCTCCAGGCTTTGGTGGCTCCCGGGGGTTATTTTGGTGAGGTTGGGTTGCTGGGGTCTGGAGGTGGTGGCCAGGCTGCTCCTGGCTTTGTTCTGCTCACCTTTTTTCTCTGCTCTTGCCCAGGTGAGGTTTTTCCTGGGTCCCCGCATGAGTACGTCCTCGCCCGGCGATGGCCCCACAGCCCACGCCAGCCCGGGTGCTGTTGCTGGCCCTGTTGGCCACCTGCCTGCCAGCTGGGTGGCCCAGGGACTTCACCGTGAAGGACATTGTCTACCTCCACCCTTCCAGTAAGCCACGGTCACCTGGGGTGCAAAGCCAAGGGGGTGGAAAGGGGTGAGGAGGAGGAGGAGGAGGAGGGTTGGGTGGGTGGTCGGAAACGTCGGCGTTGAGCTGAGAGCTGAGCAAAGGTGAAGTAAACAGCCCCAGAAAGTCCAGGCTGGTGTAAGACCAGACCATGGCTTCCCAAAATGGGGCTGAGGGATAAAGGGAATTGCTGTGGTCCACTTGGGAGAGGTGGAATGTAAGTTCTGCTCATTGGAGAGGGCAGGTCGGGAAAGGGCAATAGCCTGAGCAGCTTCTTGGAGAAGGTTTTAAGATCTTTGCCTAAAATGTGCTGGAAAGAAACTGATTGTGGTCAGGAAGAGTGGAGAGTCCCTGAAGGGGCTCCAGGAATGCTGGGGAGGGATTTTGGACAAGGGCCTGGAGGGATGGGATGAAGGGCAATGGCTTTAAACTGGAAGAGGAAAGATTTATATGGGATATTAGGAGGAAATTCTTCCCTGAGGATGCTGAGCCCCTGGCCCAGGTTGCTCCAAGAAGCTGTGGCTGCAGGTGTTGGAGGCCAGGTTGGATGGGGCATGGAGCAACCTGGGCTGTTGTCACCCAGCAGTGATGCTCCCAGGTGACTTGGTGGCCCTTGGGAGAACAAGCAGGCAATGCCTCTTGCTCCACCTCTGCTACTCAGATGGGTTCTGTCCTGGAACTGGTGAGCAAGGGGAGAAGTGAGACCTCTGGAGGTTCAGATTGCTTTGCCCTGTGGAGATAAATGTGACCCACTGACCATCTGGCTTCTGAGAAGGAGGCAGCATCTTGAAGATGCATTGACTGAGCTGCAGAAGCCCTGCCAGGAGAGCACTTGGGAAGTTTCCCAACAGAAATGAGGGCAGAGTTTGCTGATAAAAGCTTGGAGGTGTTCAGCAAGTTGATTTTTCTTTCCTTTGGGGACATCAGCCTGCCTTCCAAAGGGCTAGCTCGTTTGCTCAGCTTCCAGAAGTATTTTAATCCATCTGATACCCTCTTATCAGCACTGATAAAGTTGCAGTATTGGATGTGGGCTCCAATGGCAAGAGAATTAGTGCTCCTGGCTCCCATTAACTCCCTTTGGAGTCAGCAGTGGGCACTTTGGCCAGAAAACCAAAGCCTCCTGTTAGAATCATGGAATGGGTTGGGAGGGACCTTCAAACCCCTCTAGTTCCACCCCAGGGACACCTCCCACCAGCCCAGGTTGCTCCAAGCCCCATCCAACCCAAATCCCGTCGGGTTTTTCACGTGTCAGGGGGAAGCTGCTGGGTGTGCTGGTGGGAAGAGGGGTTTAAAGAGAACCAAATGTCCCTGTGTGGGGCAGGCAGGGGACTGGGCTGGTTTCCCACCTGATGATGTTGTCTGTCCCTTGCAGCCACCCCGTACCCACAGGGCTTCAAGTGCTTCACCTGCGAGAGGGCAGCAGATAACTACGAGTGCAACCGCTGGGCTCCGGATGTCTACTGCCCAAGAGGTAACACCAGCCCCCTGCTCCTCTTCCACTGAACACCCCCCCCCATGAAAAAAACACTCGTGGAGAGCACTGACCCCCCCCTCCCACCCTCTGTTACTCCTTCAGCTCCTACTCAGAGGCTGCTCCTGGTTGTAAGCCCAGGGAGGTGTGTAAGGGGGATGAGAAATCCTTTGAGCTGTTCTGTCTCTTGGCAGGGGATGAAGTTTAGGACTTGGATCTGCTCCCTCTGCTCCTCTGGCTGAGCTGGAAGTTAAACCAGGCTGATGTTCATTTAAGGGTTGGATTTTTCCCTTGCTGGTGGGCACGGGGTTGACTGCTCCTTGCTTTGCTCGCTCCCCTCCCTCGTAGCACAAACCCAGGACTCTGGGGCACCCAGGACCTCTTTTTGTCTGGAATTGAGACATTTTCAGTATTTTGGGCTCGTGACTCCCATCAGAGTCTGAAGTTGGGACCAGCTCACCAAGGGCTTTGGGATCCAGCACCCAAACATCAGCTCCAGGCACCAGCCAGGTCCTCAGATGTCCCCCATCCTTATCAGTGCTCTTTTTGGGGTGCTCCCAAGGCATGAAGCTCATCCACAGCCCCAAGGGAAGCTCTGAACACAGGGTGGGCATGGAGTCTGTTTTGTGTGGGACAGGTGTCCAGTATGGGGACCATTGGTGGGCAGAAGGATGCTGCTGAGCTTGGTGGGCAGAGGATGCTGCTGGGGCTCCCCATTCCCTTGGTGCTTCCTCTGGGCTCTGCAACCCTATTCAGGGTCTCCAGGGTGCCTGTGGTTTGCTGTGGGACAGTGCCCTCAGAAAATATTTATTTTGGAAGGAGAAGGGCAGTGCCCTGCAGTGAGGGGATGACCCAGCTGTGTTTGCAGGCTGTGTCAGAGCTCCTGGTCTCTCTGGAGGTTTTTTTTTTTTTTTTTGAGCTGGCATCAGCAGAGCATCAGCAGTGATAAGAGGTGAGGCTGGCTGGCATCAGATGAGAGGAACCCTGCTGGAGATGGACACTCCCTGGTGGAGCAGGAGAAGGTGGTGGTTAAATGCCTGAGGACCTGTGGATGGCTGAGCAAGGAGAGAGGTGACACTCCCAGTTCTGCCTTTAGCACATTTGGGAACCACAGGGTCCCAAACTGGTTTGGGTGGGAAGGGACCTCAAAGCCCCCCCAGTGCCCTCCCTGCCATGGTCAGGGACCCCTCCCACAGCCCAGGGTGCTCCAATCTCCATCCAACCTTCAGCACTGCCAGGGCTGGGGCAGCCAGAGGTTCTGGGGGCAGCCAGGGTCAGGATCTCAGCATCTTCCCAGGGCAGAATTCCTGCCTCAGATCTCCTCTCAATCTGGGGAATGGCAGCTGGGGTTTGAGGTGTGACTGCAGGGGTGCTCAGGGGATGGGGTTATCTGCTTATCCCTCACTGCAGGGATCCAAAACCTTCTTGCTTTGCTTGTGTTACGTGGTGAGAGAAAAGGAGAAAACTCCATCCTGGGATTTAAAAATGTATTTCTTTATTTATGAAGAGAATTGTTCTTAAACCCAAGTGTGCCAAACCATTTTCATTAACTGCATTGAAGGGCTAAGAGGGAGCTGCATTTTGTGCATAACAAGATCCATTCTCATGGAGAGTAAAAACTTGAATCCCTGGATTGACCAGAGATTAGAAAAAGTATTTCCTAGAAGGCCAAGCCTCCTGCTGGGCATTAACCTTGTTGTGTTCTGGTGGTTATTGGCTTCAGCTCAAGAAGGAACTGTGTCAGGCTTCTCATTTGGGTGGGAATGCTGCCCTTAGAATCCTCCCAGTGCTCTCTTTTTGGGTGGCTTGGGGACAGGCTGACATCTTGGTGATGGAGATGTTTCCCTGGCACTGGGGGGGAACCCAAATGTGCTCTTAGGGGCTGTGGCTGGGGACATGGGGTGTCACAAGTCACTGTGTGACTCTGGGCCCTTGGAAGTACCAGATTCAGTGGTTTTGTAGCCTCTTTAAAGCAGAGAGGACAACTCTGGACACACGTGCCAACCTGGCTGGGTCTCAAGGTGGTTTGCTTATTCTTAGCCTGGCTCTTGGTCTGCACCAGGACTTCTGGTTCCTGTGGCAGATTTCTTCAGCTGTGCTCCCTTTCTGGGTGTCAGAGGGTGCCCAGGAGTTGGATCCCATGGGAAATGTGCTTTTGAGGTGTTGGGTGAATGCTGCATCACTTCTGCAGGGAGTCAGCTTGGGTCCCACTCCATGGGTCAGCATCACTCTTGGCAGGCTGAGCCTGAGCTGGTTTGTAGGATGGGTGCCTGGAGGTACCTCCTGGCTGAAGCATCCTGGGCAAGTTCCACCAGAGGAAGGCAAAATGCAAAAGAGGAGGTGGCAGTGTCACCTCCAGCTTCAGGGGAGATGGACAGCCCTGGGAATCCCCACAAATCATCACACAGAGCAAAGTTTTCAGATGTTTTTATAGTGGAATGTGTGGTTGGACAACCTGAGCATCACCCCATGGTCAGCTTGGCTCTAAAGTGCCAGGGGAGGTTTGGGGTGAAGTTTGGGAACAATTTCTCCCTGGAAAGGGTTGTCAGGGCCTGGCCCAGGATGCCCAGGGCAGGGCTGGAGTCCCCACCATCCCTGGAGGGGGTTCAGAGCCTGGAGATGTGGGGATGAGGGACATGGGGTGGGGAAAGGGTTGGACTGGGTGATCCCAAAGGTCTTTTCCAACCCAAATGATTCCATGTCTCTACACTTGGGAGCTGCAGCCCTTGCAGGAGATAGTGGCCAAGGTGCAGAAGACACAGGTTTGGTCCCCCCAAAATGGGTCAAACCCATTTCTACAGGATGATTGCATCTTTTCTAAATCTTCTCTAAAATCTTTGCTAAAAACATCCTGGGAAGAAAGAATGAAACAGCCTTAAAGGAGCTCTGGGGAGCCAGAAGCTCTGTTTCTTCCAGCATGGGGCTGTCAGGGCTGGACAGGATTGCTTGGAATTTATCACCCTCCTTTTTAGCTCCCCTGTGAAAGGAACAATCTTAATGATGATACAGTTGATTAATAAGAAGTACGGGATAATTTCTGTAATAATTTATATTATAATTGCACGTTTCCTCTGTGGAAACCCAGTGCTTTCATCTTGGGCTGGGGAGCAGCACCTTCAGCTGCTCTGTGATGAGTAAAGCATGAAATGAACCCAAATCCCTTCATGCCTGGGGATAACCCACAGGAGTTGTGGATAACCCACAGCATTTCCCCTGGGATGGGAATTTTCCATGGTTTTTACAAGGGTCACTAGAGGAGCAGCTTAAAAAAGGAGGAGGAGGAGGAGGAGGATGGTGGAGGAGGAGGAGGAGGAAGAGGAGGAGGATGGAGAAGGAGGATGGAGGAGGAGGAGGAGGAAGAAGAGGATGGAGGAGGAAGAGGAGGAGGATGGTGGAAGAGGAGGAGGATGGAGGAGGAGGAGGATGGTAGATGAGGAGGATGGTGGAGGAGGAGGATGGTGGAAGAGAAGGAGGAGGATGGTGGAGGAGGAGGAGGAGGAGGATGGAGAAGGAGGAGGAGGATGAAGGTGGAGGAGGGGGGGGAGGATGGAGGATGGAGGAGGATGGTGGAGGAGGAGGAGGATGGCGGAGGAAGAGGAGGAGGATGGAGGAGGAGGAGGGGGGGGAGGATGGAGGATGGAGGAGGAGGATGGTGGGGGAGGAGGAGGAAAAGGAGGAGGATGGAGGAGGAGGGTGGAGGAGGAGGATGGTGGAGCTGGGGACAGTCCATCCCATGGAGCTTTTTTTCCAAAGATTGGGAAACAGAAATACAAAATCCTCTCAGCTGTTCTGCTGGTGTTTTGGTGTATTTAACTTCCCAGGGAAATCAATCTTGGGAATGCTGTCTGTTAAAAAGGTGATTCCTAGAAAACAGAAGAATACACAGGATCTGGGGGCTTTGCCTGATTCTCCAGTATGAATTTCTTTAGACCCACGTTAGTATTGGGAAAAAAAAAATCTCCATGTTCCAGAGTACTTGGAAAACTTCTGTTTTGCACCAGAGCAATAAATTAAATTGCAATTAAATTGCAGTTGCAATAAATACATCAACATTATTTTTTTTTCTAATATGAAAGTCTGAAAAAAAATTAAAAGTATATAAATATATATTTAAAAGATACTTTTCTTATTACTTCATATTTGTAGGCTATCAAACCCCCTCAAATCTGACCAATAAATATTTTTCTGGCTCTCTAGGTACCAGGTACTGCTTTAGCCAGCACATGATGAAGGTGACTGGGGAGAGTGTGTCTGTCACCAAACGCTGTGTGCCCCTGGAGGATTGTCTGGCCACAGGCTGCACCTATGTCAGGCATGAGGAGTACAAGGTATGGGATGAAAATTCCCTTCCTTTCCCTTTTCCTTTCCTTTTCCTTTTCCTTTTCCTTTTCCTTTTCCTTTTCCTTTTCCTTTTCCTTTTCCTTTTCCTTTTCCTTTTCCTTTTCCTTTTCCTTTTCCTTTTCCTTTTCCTTTTCCTTTTCCTTTTCCTCTTTCTCTTTCTCTTTCTCTTTCTCTTTCCCTTTCCCTTTCCCTTCCCCTTCCCCTTCCCCTTCCCCTTTCCCTCTCTTCCTCTTCCTCTTCCTTCCTCTTCCTCTTCCTCTTCCTCTTCCTCTTCCTCTTCCTCTTCCTCTTCCTCTTCCTCTTCCTCTTCCTCTTCCTCTTCCTCTTCCTCTTCCTCTTCCTCTTCCTCTTCCTCTTCCTCTTCTTCTCTTTCTCTTTCTCTTTCTCTTTCTCTTTCTCTTTCTCTTTCTTTCTCTTTCTCTTTCTCTTTCTCTTTCTCTTTCTCTTTCTCTTTCTCTTCTTCTTTTCTCTTTCTCTTTCTCTTTCTCTTTCTCTTTCTCTTTTCTCTTTCTCTTTTCTTTTCTTTCTTCTTTCTCTTTCTCTTTCTTTTCTTGCTCTTGCTCTTTCTCTTTTCTTTTTCTTTCTCTTTCTCTCTCTCTTCCTTTCTCTTCCTCTTTTTCCTTTTTCTTTCTCTTCTCTTTTCTTTTTCTTTCTCTCTTCCTCTTCCTCTTCCTCTTCCTCTTCCTCTTCCTCTTTTTCTCTTTTCTTTTTCTCATCTGAAAACCAGGCAGAATCCTTCTGACCTGATTCTGACTCAGGGCAGCCAAGTTTTCTCTTCTGCCCAAGGACCAAGTGCTTGGCTTGCAGAAGGGCTTTGGTGGCCTCTGCTCCCTGCCCATCTCCTGCTGGGGACAGAATTGTCCCTTCCTGCTGGGGAACCTCCCTGGGACCTGCAGAGGAAAGGGTGAAAAAAGGGGAAAAGAAGGGGGGAGGAGAGGTGAAAAAAAGGGGAAGAAAAAAAAAGGGGAGATGGGTGAAAAAAAAAAAGGGGTGGGGGAATAAAATCCAGGTGGCCACTGTGCTCCCTGGTCAGTGTGACATGACTTAGAATCATGGAATGGGCTGGGTTGGAAGGGAGCTCAGAGCTCATCAAGTCCAACCCTTGATCCACTCCCCCCGTGGTTCCCAGCCCATGGCACTCAGTGCCACATCCAGGCTCTTTGGAAAGATCTCCAGACACGGAGAATCCACTACTTCCGTGGGCAGCCCATTCCAATGTCTGATCACCCTCTCCAGAAAGAAATTCTTTCTCATCTCCAACCTAAACCTCCCCTGGCACAACTTGAGACCCTGCCCTCTTGTCTTGCTGAGAGTTGCCTGGGAAAAGAGCCCAACCCCCCCCTGGCTCCAACCTCCTTTCAGGGAGTTGCAGAGAGTGATGAGGTCTCCCCTGAGCCTCCTCTTCTCCAGCCTCAACACCCCCAGCTCCCTCAGCCCTTCCTCACAGGAATTCTGCTGGATCCCTTCCCAGCCTCCTTGCTCTTCTCTGGACCTGCTCCAGCACCTCAATCTCCTTCCTGAGCTGAGGGGCCCAGAACTGGACACAGGACTCAAGCTGTGGCCTCACCAGGGCTGAGTACCTGACTTTATCCCATGGGATTGGGGCTGTCAGTGACTGAGTTTTCCCTGGGTTTTTCCAGGTCTGCACCTCCTGCTGTGAAGGGACCATCTGCAACCTGCCCCTGCCCAGGAACACCACGGATGCCATCTTCACCACCCTCTCCCCCCTCAACAAAACCCCGGGGCTCTCCCAGCCCCTCCTGCTGCCCACTGCCTGCCTCTGGCTGGGGCTGATGTCCCAGCTTGGGGACAGGCTGCCTGGCAGCTGAGCTGGGGACAGATCTGCAGCAACCTTCATCCTCTCCCCCCCATGGAGCTCGGGAATTGGGGTTAATGCTGAAACAGTGAGCCCAGGATGCAGCAGAGCTGAGGGGGGGACAAACCTTCACATTGCTCTGCTCTTCTCTGAAGAAACTCAGGGCAGATGTTCCCAGGATCCATGCATACTCTTTCTTCTTTTTTTTTTTATTTTTCCTCCATGAAGAAATGTCATTTAAAGGCACTCCATCCATCCCTGTCAGTGCTTCTGCCATCACCTCCACAGCTGGAACATCCTGGCTGGAATGTCACAGCAGGAAAACTCTGGTGTCTCCTTACCCTGTACGAGAACATTGGATAAATCCCCAGCCATAAATGGCTTTTGGGGTCTCCCCACAGCTCCTGCTGCTCCAGGAGAGGGCAGGAATTGGCAGCAGGAGATGGATGAGGACAAAGGGGGAGCAGCAGAGTTGGGCACCTTCCTCTGACACCTTCCTTGGACAGGGATGTCTGACATCTTCCTTGGACAGGGATGTCTGATACGTTCCTTGGGCAGGGATGTCTGACATCTTCCTTGGGCAGGGATGTCTGACATCTTCCTTGGACAGGAATGTCTGACATCTTCCTTGGACAGGGATGTCTGACACCTTCCTTGGGCAGGGATGTCTGACATCTTCCTCTGAGGTATCCATGTCAGGAGCACCCCCTGTGCCAACACCCAAAGGATTTTCCTGTAGAATCCAACCAGAGACACTCAACAAACTCCATTCCTCAGCCCTGCTCAGAGGGGAGGTGGATGCTCTGCCCTGGACCCTCAGCTCCCAGGAGGTGCTGGGTGTCCAGGTTGAGATGCTGGTGCCTGCTGAGCCAAATCCCTGCTGGTTTTTCTCCTCTTTTGGCACAGGAGAGAGCAAATGGATCCTGCAGAGCTTCTGGTATTTTCTGTCGTGTGTTCCCACTGAGGAGTGGGGACTGCTCCAAGCTCCAGCTTTGTTTTGGTGACCCGAGTTGCTTGGTTTAGCTCAGAAATCACATCTGCAGAAATATGCAATATTTATTTTTGGATCTTGAGGAGGATCTGAAGGGTTTGGAAGATTCTTAACACTGATCTTGCCAGGCAAAAAAAAAAAAAAAAAAAAAATGGTTGCTTTGCAATTGGTTGAGCTTGGATTATATAAATTATCATAAATCTCTCTATATTTATATCTATAAAATGTTTTACAGTACTACTGATAAAGACTCAGCTCTGTTTTGCAAGGTCAGTACTAAAAGCAGGGGGTCCATGGACTTGCTTGAATGTCAAACCAAACTTTTAAAGAAAACAACAACAACAAAAAAAGTGTTCTAATCATGAATTCTGCTTTTAGGAGCTCATTTTAGGCTCCTTGTTCTCCCAGGTAACTCCTGCTCTATCAGGTCACATTCTCCTGCTGCCCTGGGGGGAGTTTCACAGCAAAAGGCAGATGAAGGAAGCCAATGCTGGAAGCCAAAGGCTTTGTGAAGACCTCCAGGTTTTTGGGAGGGGAGGATGCTCCTGGAGGGGAGCAGGGAGCCCCCAGCTTGCAGCATCTCTGTTGGGTATCAGTGGCAGCTGGAAAGCTGCTGAGCTGAGCCTGCCAGGTGAGTTCTGGGGCCTTTCTTTGGGCCAGCTCTGTTTGTCCTCCAGGGAGCTTCATTGGAGGCAAAGGAGAACCAGCAGTGACATTTTTGAGGAGAAGTTTGGGCAAACCTTGCCTTTGGAGCTCCTGTGGCTTGAATTTGCATTAAGAGGGTGGCTGCAGTCTGTTAGTTGCTGGATGTCACCAGTAGAGCCCTCAGAAAACCCCAGCATCAACCCTGAGGTCTTCCCAGAGCCTGTCCCTGCAGGGATCCTTATGGGTGAGGGGAGGATGAGGTGGAGGGGGGGTTTACAACTTCTCCAGCAGCAATTGAAGTATTTATTTATTCCCTGCAAACCTGGAGGGTTTCAGCCTGGCAGGACCTGGTGCTGGGCTTCAGCTGCTCCTCCAAGGCAGGAGTTGGCCCCAGGCTGAGGGTTGGAGCAGGAGCAGCTCCAGGACCTGTGCTTGGAGAAGAAGTGATGGAAATGCAGGCACCTGGGCACTTGGGGGGACTCGTGACCACCCTGCTGGGGTAACCCAGGTGGGCTCCATCGTGTCTCTGGTCCCTCCTGGGGAGTCCCCCAGCATCCCCAGGCTGTGACACTGCTGGGGGCAGCTCAGCTGGATGCTTTAGGGGTATTTATTTTTATTTTGGGCTTTACTCCCCACCTGCATTTCTCAGTCAGGCAAGAAGCAGCAGATGACCTCCTGCTTGCCTTGGCCAGCAGCTTGCAGCCAGGTTTCCACTGCTGCCTTCTCCAGGGGTTGTTCCCTTCTGTTTCCCAGATGTTTTGCAGTTTCACTGCCACTTACCTGAACTCACCCAGCCTAACCTGTGCTAACTCTGTGCCAGAGATGTCTCATCATGGGGGATGAGCTGCAGGAACAGCCAGGTTTATTCAGAAGGAGATGTTTGGCTTTCAAGAGCACAAAGGAGTGGTACCTGTAGGGAGGTGACACGAGCAGGAAGGTGCCAGGACCAACAGGACCTTCATGCTGTGTTCAGGGGGACATCAGGTTGACCAGAGACCTTTTGGGTACCTGGTAGTGCCCTCTACCCACCTGGATGTCCAGAGAAGCTGTGGCTGCCCCATCCCTGGCAGTGTTGAAGGTTGGATGGGGCTTGGAGCACCCTGGGCTGTGGGAGGGGTCCTGGTTGGAACTGGATGAGCTTTAAGGTCCCTTCCAACCCACACCACTCTGTGATTCCACAGATGCTCTGTTTGCCACCCCATGGTTATGCCCAGGGGGTTGGAAAATAACCCTGCAGGAGCCACCTCTCTGAAGCCTTCTCCCCAGCTCTGCCCATGCTGCTGCTGCCTCTGGAAAAAAAATAAAATAAAATAAAAAATCCCAGTTCTTGAGGTGCCCCTGGAGCTCCTGGGGTTATTTCTTTTAAAGCACACAAATGCTGAGCTGCCCCCTGTTTGTATATGGATATTTTTTAGGCTTTCTATCTGTGATATTCCTTTTAAAATGTCTAATTTTTTAACTCTTGTAAATGCTGTACATTTGTATAAATAAATGGTTTAAATCTTCACCTGGGGTGTGAGGTGTCTGCTGAGTGGCCCCTTGGCTGTGCCACCCCCTGCCCTGGGACACTGCTGCCTGCACAGCCCCAGCTGAAGAAATGCAACATTAAATACAATAAATGCAACAAATGCAGCAGCTCCTCACTCCTCAAATCAGTTTTGCTCTCTGGAAGTTCAGTTTATGCAGCCCCAAGGCAGCCAAAGTGATGCTGAACCTCCTGCTTGCAGAAGCTGTAATTCCAAACTCTTTTTAAATTGATTTTTTTGTTAAATACCCAGAATTTCTCCTCTTTTTGCCACCCAAAATCCAGCCCAGCCCCACAAACCCCCATGCTCTGAGAATATTTCCCCCCACATTGAGTCTCACTGATTCCTGGAGGTTCCCATCTATTCCCAGCTCAGGCTGCATCCCAATTTTGCTCCTTCCACCAAGAACCAGACACCAAAAATTGAACTCTGAGCCTGGGAAGTGCTGGCACCATTTAGCCAGTGGGAAAGGAACTGGAAAATGTACTTTAAATCCTGTTTGTTATGGAAAATGCACTTAAAATCCTGTGTGTTAGGGAATGAATGGCAGACTGAAAGGTAACTGAGATCTGAGGGTGCAGCCTGGCAATGCCCAAAGTGGCATCAGCTCAGCATAAAGAAGATGGGAACCAATGACCTGAACCAAAGTCCTTGCACGCTCACCTCAAAATGCATCTCCAAATGGCTCCATTTGTGTTGCCTTTTTATAATACCTGCCAGAACATTGGATTGGGGCTTGTACCAACTTCTCTCTGATCTTCTCTGAGTGGGAAACCCCTTGATATTAACCCCCAAATCCACCTGAATTCCTCCTTAGCCAACCAGCCCCCCCAGGCTGATGAATAACTTCATCCTTTAGCATTGATGTTCCCTGTTTGAAAGCATTTTAGATCCATCTACTCCAACGTCTGTGGATTTATGGGGGTTAAGGTTTAACCTCCCCTTTATTTTAAAATTTTTTTTTAGGATTTCCTCAGGTTTTAGGCACAGAACAGCAGCTCCACTGGTGGTTTTAAACACTGCTCTCCAAAGGAAAATTCCAGCAGCTTGTTGGTTGCTGCTGTTGTGTCTATCAAGCTCTGCTGAAGCCCAGCTGAGCCTCAACTTCTCAGTCCCTCTCTGCTAGAAAGGAGTAAACCCCAAAAGTGTTGACTTGGGATGGAGGCAAGGGGCTGCCAGCCAGGTCTTTTCTGCCAGGAGAACATTTTAAGTGTGGATTTTAAAGAGGTTTTCATTTTGGGAAATAATCCTCCTGCTGGGAGGTTGTGTGGATGCAGGGCTGGATCCAACCCAATCCCATGGGAATAATCCCAGGGAGCAGAAAGCTCAGGGTTGGGATGGGCATTTCTTACTGCTCACACTCCACTCATCCCTCAGCAACCTCAGCTCTGCCCACCCATGGCTTTTCCACAACCAAAATCCTGGCTTCTCACCCCAAAAGAAGCTAACTCAAAGTTGGGAGTTTTCTCTGGGGGAAATAACACATCCCAAGAAGTTGATTTCCAAACCCATGATCCCTGTGCCTATTTTGGACCCAAACCTCTCCCCAGCCTGTATTTCCCTTTCCTCCAGCTTTCCCAACCTGCCAGAGGCTGTGCTTTTAGGGGCAGAGATTACTTTCTCAGTGAAGCAGAACCTCCAGCTGCATGAAATTTCAGTCTCATAATCCTGGGAAGTTTTCTCCCCCCTCTGCCAGACTCAGCCCTGATGAGACCTTTGTGTTTGTGCAGCTCCTGAAAGAGCAGCCTCAGCCTTGCTGGGGAAAAAAACCAAAATAAAACAACAAAACAACCCTAAAATAATAAGTTAGAGCAAGAATTAAAATAAAAACCCAACTAAAATAATAATTTAGAGCAAGAATTGCCTTTGCCAAGGTGAGGGCTGCTGTGTTGAAGGTACCAGGGAAGCTCAGGGAGAGGTCAAAGCTTTTGTATGATTTCAGGTTTGGGTGCGGGGCTGGAAGCTCCACCACCAGCTTTTGGGTTTACTCTGGGTACAAATCATGGTTTCTTTCCTTCCTGGATGATGGTGGGAGACTTTCTCAGCCTGGAGAAGAGGAGGCTTCCAGGTGAGCTCAGAGAAACCTTCCAATATCTGAAGGGGCTACAAGAAAGCTGGGGGAGGGCTTTGGGCATGGGGGGGTAGGGAGAGGATGAAGGGAAATGGGTTAAAACTTGAAGTGGGGAGATTTAAGTTGGACATGAGGAAGAAATTCTTTAATTTGAGGGTGCTGAGCCCCTGTTCCAGGTTTCCAGAGATGCTGTGGCTGCCCCATCCCTGGCAGTGTCTCAGCCCAGGTTGGGGGGTTGGAACTGGATGAGCTTTAAGGTCCCTTCCAACCCATCCCATTCTATGATTCTACAACTTATTAACAGCAAGAGCCCAGTGATTTCTTGTCCTCACTGTGGGTGTTGGTGTGCAGCAGAAATCCTCATCCATGACACTACAAACCTGGGCTTCCCAGAGCTGCTCAGTGCAGCTTTCAGTGCCCAGAGCATCCCAGAACCTCACCTCCTGCAATCAGGAGCAAACAATTTGGTCCCATTCAACCAGGGAAGGCCCAGGCTGGGGTGCAGAGCCTAAAGGTTCAACCCTGCATGTTAAAAAAACCTCACCCAAAAGAGAAAAAAAAATAATAATCAGTTTTTAAAGCAGACCTAAGCAGTGTGTTTGATCAGAGCTGTGTGTGTGCCCTGGCCAAGGGCTGCTCCTGACAAAGGCAGCTGTCAGCTGCTGTGATTCCCCTGGAAACAAAGGGAATTATCATGGAGCAGGAGCCCCTGGGACAGCCAAGACATCACTTGTTCTTGCAGCTGATCCAAGCTGTTATTGTTGTCCCCAAGCAGCTGCTGCCAGCCCCAGGCACGTGTGTGCATATGGGCATGTAGCCCCTGGACAACTTCCATGTGTAGGGGGGAAAAGGAAAAAAAACCAACAATAAAAAGAAGTGGCAGCCTGCATGGAAACTTCTGGGGACAAAAGGTTCTGAGTGACCTGGAACAGCCTACAGAAAGCAGGCACAGCAGTGCTGGACCTTCCTTGGAGCACTAGAGGACACCAAGCTGCACCATGATCTGCTGGGAATTAGAGCAGAGCTGCTGGCTTCAAGGAAAGAAATGAAAGCAGGTGGCCAACTGCCCCAAAAAGTATTGAAAAAAAGAAAAAAACCAACAAACCAGGTCATGTCAGTGGCAGCAAGGAGAGCTCCGGGGTAGCTGAGGTCCTGGTGGATGCTGGAAGTTCTCTGGCCAAAACTTCAGTGTGTGACCACTGGAACTGCAGAGGAAATGGGTCAGTCCTGTGAAGTTATGCTTGAAAAGGAAAGGTAATGGTTTAAAACAAACTGGAGGAATCTCACTCTCTATCAACACCTTATCTGGAATCAGTTTCCTCTGCTGGAAAAGCACCCTCAGTGCTCACTCCTGACACAGCCATAGCAGAGAAGAAACTTGTTGGGACCCAGCACCCCACGCCATGAGAACTTCCCCAACCATGCTTTTTTTCAAGCTAAAAAACCCCCCAACAACCCAAACAACACAGAATTGGATCCAGTGAGAACAATGACACAGAAAAACATTAATCCTAAATACAAACTAATATGAACACTGTGTGAGTTTATGCTCCTCAGGGTTTTTAAGCCCTCTGCTAGCACCCACAAGCAGTCCTGGAGCAGCAGCACCAATGCCTGGTCTTCCAAAGGAAATCATTCACTGCTGCTTTATTTTGTTACAATTCCAGTCCTGTCAGGCTGGGTTAATAATTACCCAAAGCCCTGCTGTGACAGGAGGGAGGGCAGCCTGGTGAACTCCAGTCCTGGGAGTGATTGCCCTCTGGAGCTCCTCAGCCAGACTTTGCCAGAAGCCACGAAGGATCCAGAGTCCTCAAGCTGGGAAAATGCCATTTTTTTGAGGTTTGGGTGATCTCTAGGGATTTTTCTACTGGGAACTGAAAAGAAAACAGAGTCAGATTCTGCTGTTTAAAAGGGTTTTAACCTTTTTAAGCCATCATGTTTTTTTCTGAGGTGTATCCAGGTTCCTGTAATTAGTTGAGCCTGAGAGGACAGAAGCTTTTAGAGGCACCCAAGCTCCCAGTTCCTGTGACAAAACACTTTCCATCCTCTGGCCTCTCCTTTCTGGAGCTGTCTGAAGTTACAGCCCTGCTCTCCCAGGGCTTTACAACCTGGAGTACTCCTGGTGAATGACACTGCAATTAGCACAGGACCCTGCAGCCTCCCTGGCAGCCACAGAGAAGGGACCTTTCCCCCCCCCCCCCAAAATCCCTTTGATCCTCTGGATTATTTTAAGAGTTTTTTTTTCCAGCCAGGTGGCTGGAAGGAGAATAAAGCTCCTCAATGGTTTTGCTTTCCTGAATGAGCACTGGGCAATCACCTGGTTTATTTTTCCTGCTCTTTACAAGTGCATGCACAGTGATCAGCAGTTGGAATGGCAATTCTGAGGCTGAGTAAAACAAGAAAACATCTCTATGAATATTAAAAAAAGGCTTTTAAAAGGACTGGGCACGTGAGGCAAGACATGGAATTATTTTGCTGTTACCTTTCAGCTCTACATCACTAGCAGCATTTTTACTCCCTGCAAATGACAGGCTGCATGGTGGTGATTTTGAACTCAGTTTTATTTGCCCAAGCCAAGCACAGCTGAACATAAAGTTTTAAAACCTACAGTTCTGTGTCCTGAACAACCCAATGAACTCCCAGAATTGAACCAAAGTGGTGGGGGGAGAAGATTTAGAATAAATTCCTCCCTACACACCCCAAAACTGAGCCCACAACCCTCAAAATCTGCTTAGAGTGGCACAGCTTTGAGTGTGGGCAACCATGGCACTGAAAATCCTGCAAAGTTTCCCCTTATTGCAGGCAGAAGTGCTGCTGGTTTTGCTGCTTCTGGGTTTCCACCAGTAAACAGCCACCCCCAAGTCTAAATTTTAGGAGTTTTCATGTGGGAAAGATCCCAAAGTTAGAAAAATTAATCTGAAGCCCTCAGCAGCAATGCCACCAGCTAGTTAGGACACTAAGGTGAGAAAGAACTTCTCCAAGGTAACAGCTGGTGCCAGATTAACACCAAGGTATTTTCAGAGACAAAAACCCCAACCCTGTAGTTTTTCTCCTCACCTTTACTGAAAATCTAAAGGGAAGATATTTAGAGCAGTTCCTCCTCTCTTAGTGCACCTAAATAGCAGACATCTCACTTCTTACATTCCTTTAGCCATTTGATTACTACAAATAACACCCAGACTTCAGTAACTGACAACATATTCTCTGTGTGTACCAATGTGCTTGTAAATGCAACCAGAATTAAAAAAAAAACCAACCAAACTGTACTCTTGGGGCTGCTCATCATCACCACTTCAGTTTTTATGGAATTTGTTGCAAAAAAATAAATTCTGGTAGATTGGGTAATATAGTAGTAGCATTTAAAAATGAATATCCTCGCTGAATTAAGGAAAAAAGGAGCTCCCAGAGAAGAGTCAGCTTTGCTAAGGAGGCAAATGTGGTACAACTCTTCTCAGGTGCTTGGTTCTTTACCCTAAAAGGCACAGAATTCTGGAACACTGGAAGGTGTTCTGGGTTTTATTATCACATTTACAGTTATGGAACTGTGTTCACCAACTCTGACTTCCCAGCAGAGAGTTAACAGAGGGTAAGGCTCTTCTGATGCAAGGGAAACAGAAATGGAACACTGCCAGCTTCCTTTGGGAATTTTAATATATAGTTAATATTTTAATTAGAAAAATACCAGGAGGTTGTTACCTCCCTTCAAATTCTGGCATGAGACATCAGCATTCATGAAGGCAAGACAAAGCTCCCACCATCTTCAGGGGGATTTTTAACATAGTTGAAGCAATTTAACTCTTTAACTTTTCAACTTTAAAAGCTCAAAGTTTTAAAAAGTTTGAAAAGTTCAAGTCCCCTTCCAAGACAAAACCTGAAGGGACATAAACCCAAGAAGTTGCAGGCTTCTTGTGGACAGCTGCCTGACAGCTTCCATCCTTTCTAAAATACAGAAAGTACAACAAAATCAAGTGAAGAAATGACAACATCAAGAGTCTTCAAGATAGTTAAAATACATGTGAAGCATTTCACAGAATTTATTTTTTTGGTATTCATCCACCAAAGTTCTCCACCACAACATAATTCTACTGTCAAGGGAGACACTAAACCTCTTTATAGTTATCTGTGTTCTGAAAAATAATTGTATTTTGCCAAGAGACAAGACACAGTGCAGCTTCTCAAGTTTTTTTAATCCTCTTGATGAGAATTAAAAAAAAAGACTAAAAGACTTGGAACTAATGCAGCTTTCTTGGACAGTAGAGAGGAGGTTGAGAACTTGGGTCTCTGGAAATTCAGCACAAATTCCACCACAAAGTGATGCACAAATCCTGCCACTGCAGACCTGGGATGCAGGCAAGCTGGAGCCAGCAGTGATGACACTGGTGGGGGGTGAGCATGGGAACCTCTGAACTGCTGGCTCAGGGAGTGCTTTAGAGGAGAGAACACTCACTTCTCCAGGGAAAAGCCTTCCTCAGGAAAAAAGTCTCTTCCTCAGGAAAAAAGTCCTCCTCAGGAAAAAGCCTTCCCCAGGGAAGGGAAGACTTCCCAGAGAAGTCTTCCTCACTTCCAGCCCTGTGAGCCAGCAGTTGCAGACTTGCAGCTCTTGTTCACAAGGACAGATACAGGCACTTGGGAAAGGATCTGGTTCTAAACCCCTAAAAGCCAACAGAAAGACTTTGGTGACAACCTGCTGAGAGCCTGAGCAGGGAGTAGAAACAGCACAGAAAGCTACAACAAGTTGTAAATGTATACTTGTTAGTTAAGAGTGGGAAAAGGTGCAGTGATTCAAGTCCTGAGCTAGCTGAAAGGAAGCTGCACCTATGGCCCCAGTGACTGCCTGGGAGGAGATGAAAATCTCCTTGGTTGGTTTGTGTCTGGGCAGAGGCAGCTGAAAGCCTTGGGACTGCACAACCCTCTTCACTCTTCCTCCCCCACTAACTCCAACTGACCCGATTGCTTCTCTGATACCTGAAACATTCCTGGTGAAATCATTTTCTAATTGCTGGTAATTGCTGTAATTGATCCTAATTACTCTTCGTGCAGGCATTTCAAAATTCCAAAGGCAAGTCTAAATTGCATCCAAGTAGAGGAGAATAATGATGATATCCAAGCATTGCCCTATTGTCTTTTTTTCTTTCCACAATGTATTTAATGACCTAAGAAAGTTACAAAAGGAACTTTAAATTACATTTACATTTACAGACTAATTAAATATATTTAGCTAACACTGAGGAAATAAAATCCCAAGCAACATGAAAAGAAAAGCACCTTATGAGATGGATAATTCTAGAGTAACTTAGGAATTTTTACTGAGTCTCTGGATGAACCAATCAAGCAAACCCTTCCCTGCTGAAGTATTGCCTGTCCTTAAGAGACCACTAAAAGTTTCTCATTATTCTCAGTTTAGAATAGCAAATGAGTGATTAGTCCCAGCATTATCTTCTGCTGGTTTTATTAAGTCCTCTATTCTGGGAGAACAATTTCATTGTTCCACTTTTTTTTGCCACTTACTTATTCCAGGAAGTGGCAAAATTCCTAGACCCTTCAGTGACATCAGGATTTTCAATGCTAAGAGCCCAGATTTGCCAGACACTGAAAGACAAAATGGTTCAGAGGATATGCAGGTGGGTATGTACAGGCTTAAAAGTCACTCACAGCTTAAAACTCCTGTGGCACATGAAGGTTAGAACGTTAATTAATATTCTAAGCCACATGTGGTGAAGAGATTCACAAAGACTAAAAATAAATACCAGCCACTTTATTATCTAAGAAGACTTTGAAGGTGTGGCATTTCCTGACAACGCTTCGAGAGAATCATCAGAGTAACAGAATGCAGAGGGTGGAAGGGGCTGGTAAAACCCTTAATTTCCACTTAGTTTCCTCATGATGGGGCTGTCAGGCTCAGCGTTGGTGAAAATGCTCCCCACAACCACATGGGTACCCCAGATGTTGTGTCGAATCACTTTGCAGCAGCCCAGGTCATCCACAGAGAAGCCCAGGTGGCGGTAGCGCTCGTCTGTTTCAAACAGGGGGTTGTTTGTGTAAGGTCCAAAAAACTGCATGGAGGGGGGGGATAAAAGGGAAAGGAAATAAAAGAGAATTTGTCACAGATTCTGCCAAGGTTGTTTAGTGATGTCCAAAATTATTCCAAGATTATTTAACACCTCAGAGTTATCCCTTTTTGAAACAAAAGGTAAGTCCTGGTTACAGCTCTTGGAGGGAGCAACAATTTTATTCAAGAAATCAAACACTGGAAACTCAGCCCCTGTAGCTGAAAGTTTCCCCTCTGAGGGTGTGTTTGGGTGTCTAATCCTTCATATAGATATTAAAAACCTTTTCCTTTGGAAAGGATGGATAGAGCCCTTCTGAGAAACAGCACAAGTGAGAGCTGTACCCTTCTGGTGAGTCCCCTCTAAAGAAAGAGGCTTTGAAGAGCAACAATTGGGGTAAATTTGAATGGGGTTTGGTTTTTCACTTGCTCTGTCTCAGGAGGAAGCTCCTGATGAACCAGTTATCTGTGAAGTTACCAGTGGCAGAACCTTACTTAGTTCAGCAGTCCACAACTATTCCCCAAACACATGGAATCTCTGGGATTCTTTCAAGCCTTCACTTGCCTGCTCACCTTATGCACATCCTGTTGAACCTCTCTGCCCTGTTGCAACATAAACCTTTGCCTTTTCACAGGGGTTTAAATAAAATCCCACTGAGCTGAGCCTGGCCCTGACAACCTTCAACTCTGATGTGGTTTGAACAGTCAGCTTGGAGACAAAAATCCCTCTGAGCTCATGCTTGGATAGGAGCTCTCTCAATTCTCCCTTGTAAGGTTTAAGACTCTCAATGCTTCAGAGATGTCTTGGCAGCAAAGTGTCAGCTCCTCCAGAGAGCTGATGCCATCTGAAGACAAATGACAGCACTGTTCACCAGGAACAAGGGATTCATTTCTTCTCATTAAAACAAAGATACTATTAACCAAAGGAAAGAGACCCCTTTACACTCTCCATCTACACAAATAGGTGTCAGGACCACCAAGTTACCCTGGGAGGGCATAACCAGACAATTGTGCAGTGACCAAGAAGGTTTTGGGGGGGGACCTAAAACTTCAACAGTTACCTAAAATTCAACTTTGATCTCTGAGGTCCCTTCCAACTCAGCCAATTCTATGATTCTATGAACTTTATTACTGAAGAATATTCTCCACAGTGCCAACTGCAGTGACAGCTGACACAGAATGGGATCAGGTTGAAGGCTACTATCTTAACTTAGGGATTATCCTATGGGGACAGCTTTGAAGCAAAATAAAAAGGTTGAATTTAAGGTGTAAAAAAATACAAATATCACTGAACAGAGCACAGAACTTACTGCCAGTCCTGAGGAGGGATCAATGAAGTCAGCCCAGTAGCCTTCAGAACAAATTGCATAGCAGATCTCCTTGGCACCATTAATGAACTTGAAGAAAAAAAAAAAGGGAAAGAAGGATTACCAAGGGAGAGTTTTGTTGCATGTATGTATAGAGCCACATCACATCCATCACATTCTGAAAATGAACAAGCTCAAGTCTTTGGGCCTCTACTAATACATGAGAAATCCAAGATGCTTTCAATAAAAATATTAATAATATTAAAAGGATTAAAATTAATGGCATACATTAGGCTACTCCAATCATCTGAGATTTAACAGTGTTCCTTGGGCCAGTCAGTAATGGATTAACAGCTTGTACAAGGAATAATCTAATTGCTTTCATTATTCATGCAGACTGCAATCATACCTGTCAGGCTCTTCAAGAAGTCAAACATTACTCCAGGTATTTCTGTGCTATTTCCACGAGTTTACACTTGAACTCCACAAATCTGACACTAAATGTGGCAGTAAAAGGATTTTTATAAATATACCAAACCCAGGTTTGCTGCAAAGTCTTGCCTCAGCCAACAGGACAGGATTAGGGAGCTCTTCCTGCACTACACATGGTCAAGTGCCAATGGTTTTAAAGAACCTTTTAGCTTTGCCTCACCAGAGCAAACAGATCCACAAGCACTGGAATTTACAGCAATCTACACCAATCCTCTTGTTGTAGTGAACTGGTGGGCAGGGTGTGTGGTGATTTCAGCCTCTCAACAATCAGAGTTGTAGTTCCTGTTTCCAGGACACTGCTGGACAGCAGCTGATGTGGCTGGAACATTCTTTTCAAACATTATTTTCAATTAATTTTCAACATGCCACAATTCCCTGTTCTGTAACGTGTGATCAGAAACCTCCCTTTTTGCTGAAGAGACAAGTTAAAAAAAACCTTTTTTTTTGTAGCAAACTCTTTACATCAGCTCATTTGAGAAATTAAGTGCCTTTCTTCTTTAAAAATATATTTTTGGTGTTGAATTGTAGTTATCTGTTTGTCAGTTACAGAATATTCAAGAAGGCAGATCTGAAGCTGTGCTCTGGTACCCCTGCATTCACACCACAGGGCACAAAATAATTACAGATTACACAGCACATTTTTCCACAGACATTAGCAAGAACAAGAGAGCTCAGTTATGGGCTTCTCATCACCCAAACCAGCAGTTTCCAACCCACGTTTTGGGGGCCAGCAGAAAACTTGTGAAGGAAGCTGCAAAGGTAAGAAAAAAGCCCTACAAAAGGTGAGAGGTGATGGTTGTAAAACCCCCCATGCAGTCTGAGGAGAACATGTCCAAGTGAAAGAATCTAAACAGCTGGACTGAGCTAGAGAAAAGCACAAACAGAATTCATTTCATTTCTTGACACATGAAATTTGGTAATATCATTAAAAAATACCTTTAGCTTCAGAATTCACAAAATACTTCATTTCCTTTCATTAGAAACTGGGCTGTTCTCTATGATCAGTGCCCTGAGCAGCTGCAGGTTTCAAATTTATAGAATTATTATTTCAGTTACTCAGCTTCAGGCCCTTCATGGTCCCAAATCAGGGGAGGGGAACTCTCCCAGTAATTTGTTCTGTAATTCTGAGGCTTGATGGCTCTGCTGATGAACTGTGCTTTGACTGGAAGTGAAGACAACAAAAAGAAGGAAGCCTTCTGAATTCAGCCCTTCTGATCCCATTCATCTTTTGGATCCAGGAATCCCTCAGAGTGAGGTTAATCAAACTGCAAACCCCCAGATTTGGCTGTACATACCCCTCACAGTACATGAGTATTTTTAAGGTTCCTTGTAACCAGGCAGGAAGCAACCAAACAGACCATTTCCTTCTGTTAGTAACCTTTAGGCTGGGAGGTTACATCCAACATCCTAACACCCCTCCAATGACTGTATTAGACTTGACAGGGAGGTGCCCAAGGAAGAAAGATGCCAATTAACATATAATTAGACCAGATTACAACGCCAAAGCCCAACAGACCATAAATAATTCAAAGAGAGGAACACACTAAAATGAGGGAATTTTAGTTTGTAGGTGATCTCCATGTCTAGCCTGCTGCTTCCTTGTTTTGTGGCAAGCCTGCCACTGCTTCATACAGGCTGCATCTGCACTGGGCAGGACAGAAAAGGACACTACCAGGCTGCTTTCTAACACCAGTATGACCTTCCCTGTCTAGATGGCAATCCCACAGATGGATTTGTACTGGTTTTAGAGATATTGTAACAGATGAGAGCTAGAAACCACACTGAGGTGCCAAGAAAAGAATGGTGAACACTGACACCTCCTGGAGTACACACGGAAGAGCTGAAGGAGGCAAAATAAAGCAGTTTTTAGAGAGCCCTCTAGTGGCACCACAACAAAAAGATAAAGTCCATAGAGGTGGTTATGTTTAATAAACAATCATCGGGTTAAAAGTTGTTAGGCATTCCCATTATCAGAAGTGCAAAAAACTCAAACCAGAGCAATCACTTTGGACAAAAAAGGAGACACTCATGGACAGACTCGATGCAGGAATCTCTGTTACACTGCAGGAAAACAAAACCAGCAAAGAAATCCTACAAAGTACATTACACTGAAGCTGAAGGCAAGACAATAGTTGCTGTGCTTTAACTGCAACAGAACAATCAAGTGGCTTGAATACCTGAATATTTCACAACTGTTCAGCTTATTTTTGACTCACCTCACAAAAGGAATTCAGCAGTTCTATGAGACACGGAGTCAAAAAGCTACAAAGCTGGAAAAGGTTCTCTCCATTTTAGCAGTACAAGAACACAGAGTTAGCTCAAAAATACTTTAAAAAAAAAAAATACAGCATATTAATGCCAGAGCTAGAAATGGACCAAGATGCAGCCATGGTTGACAGAGGATTCATCTACAAGTGAAATGAGGCTGATGGAACTGTCACCTACTCACATTTTCTAAGAGCATTTCCCTCTCATCCTCCACTTCTTGACTCCACACAGTCATATCATGTTCAGTCTTCTGGGTGACAGTTAACACTGTCAGAGGGTTGGCATTCACTTCAGGAAACATTGACTCAAAGTCTAAAAAAAAAAAGTAACACTGCCTAAGCCTCCCTCCATGATGCACAAGGATTTTTGCATTAAATCTTTCAGTAGAAATTCTATTACATTACATCAAATCTTACATCAAATCTTACATCAAATCTTACATTAAATCTTACATTAAATCTTACATTAAATCTTATTAATTACATTAAATCTTATTAATTACATTAAATCTTATTAATTACATTAAATCTTATTAATTACATTAAATCTGGGCCCAGGATCATGATTCCCCCCCTCTATCACCTACTGGACTACAAATAAGGGCACAGGAAAAGCACCAAAGGCACAAGTAGGCTTCACAGGGTTTTCTTTTCAGGGAGGATGGAAAAAGTACTACCCCAAATCAGAAGTCATAAAATGAATTCTTACTCTCTGAAGTCTGTTCTAAACCAAGATTTTAGCCAGACTTCAGTCTCTTTTCTCTTTCTGTATATGACACTTAAAAATCACAAAGTTTTATTCCAATTTAATTTCAGTCATCTCCTCCCTCAGCCAGATAAAGGAAGATACAAAGCAGATGCTTCCCAGTAGTTCCATAATCTCCATTTGCTGCTTTACCAAGCAGCAATGCCAAAAAGACCCTATTTTTTCCACAAAGTTTTGTCAGCAGTGAATTAGCTCCAGAATCTGCCTGACACAAAAGCAGCACCAGAAATTATCCCCTCCCCAGCTGATCTGGAATTAAAATGTCTCTGACTTTCACCCAGGAAAGGCTTCAGTCTTCATTTGATAGCATCTATTTTTCTGCAAACCTCTGGACTGCCCTTTCCTATTCCACTTTTTGTGGCCTCAGTTCTGTCAGAGCCTTTACTTGTTGTGTATTTATACGTTTAAAAAATGTTTTCATTTCTAAGCTGTCCCAAAAAAAAGGAAAAGTAAAGGGGGAAAACCTACCTTTTCTTAAGAGCTCAGGACAAGCTTGAACTGCACATTCTACCTTTGCATTTTCAAAGTAAGTTTCAGCATTGTTTATTTGCTGTTTCTGTGGAACATCAGCACCCTGAGGGGAAAAAAAAAAAGAAAATTGTAACTTTCCACTTCATTAATAAATAATAATAACTCTGTACACTTTGTTTTGGTGACTAAATGTCCAGTGACACACCCAAGCACTTTCAGAGAGATTCTTTTTAATGAGGCATTACAAATACAAATGATTTGTAATTTGTAAAACACTTTCTTCATACAAAACTTAATCCAATTATTAATATTTTCAAGAACAGATACAAATAATACCTATTGCTTCAACTCTGCAGACATTTCCAGCTTTATGTTTTAGTGTGATATTATCCCAAAGCCTGAACCAATACAGACATTTTGGAAAAATACCCTTCTGAAACCATCCCCAAATATGCAATACAGCAGCAGTTGATGAATTTCAGACATCACTTGAGCCAGAATAAAACTTCAACAGTTATGCAGCAGTTCTAGAGGATTTTTAGCTGTTGAAGCTTAAAAAGCAGAAGTTTTTTTAGTTCTGGTTTCTTTATTCTTTACAGATTTTTAGTTCTAGTTTCTAAAAAAAGAAAAACCAAAAAAACCAACCAAAATAAACACCAAAGCAAAAAAAACCAAAATAAACCAAACCAGATTCTTGTTGGTGTGCTACAAATAAAGCACCTGTAAATTTGATTTACAGAATTCAAGCTTAAAATACCCTTAAAAGGAAGGAACAACAGCTGCCTCCTTTGGGATAGCAACTGCAATGTAACAGGCACAGAAATCCTCAAATACAGATTTTCTAGTTCCAATTTTGCCCTAATTTACACAGAATTTCAGTAAGATTCTCTAAGACTGAAATGACAATGGTGAGTAGCACATAAGTCCTCCCTAACACCTCTTGGTATCTCAAAAGTTCTCCCTAAAGAAAACTGCTACAGTGAAAACTTAGCACAGCTGCCACTGGTTCTAGAAATTCACATTCAGGAATAGTAAAAAACAAACAACCAAAGCAAAACAAACAAACAAAAAAACCCAAAACAAAAACAAACAAACAAACAAAAAGCCCCACCAAAAATAAACAAACCCCCCCAAAAAACCAAAACAAAAAAAAACAAAACAAAAAACCCAAAACAACAAAAACCCCAAAAACCCCCCCCAAAAAAACCCCCCAAAAAAACCCAAACAAAAAAAACCCAAACCAAAAAAAACCCAAACAAAAAACCCAAACAAAAAAAAACCAAACCAAAAGAAAACCAAACCAAAAATACCCCAAACCAAAAAAACCCAAAACCAAAAAAACCCAAAACCAAAAAAACCCAAAACCAAAAAAACCCAAAACCAAAAAAAACCCCAAACCAAAAAAAACCCCAAACCAAAAAACCCCAAACCCAAAAAACCCCAAACCAAAAAAAACCCCAAACCAAAAAAACCCCAAACCAAAAAAAAAAACCAAACAAAAACCAGCAGAAAACCCCCAAAACACAACCACAGGCAACAGCAGAGCTGAACAGCAGTTCAGTACTTTCCCCAGATCTCCTGCTTTATGGTTACAAAGCCTTTGGGACAGAGCAGTTGGTATTGAGCCTGACAAACTACCTGGTTAGGCTGCTAAACTTTTTTTCCTAACTACAGGATGGAAAGTAACCAACAAAAAACCCAACAAAAAACCCCAAAACCCCCCTAAGACCCCGCAAAAAACAAAAATAAAAAAACCCCCACAAACCCAAAAAAACCCCCACAAACCCCCCAAAAAAACACCACAAAAAAAAAAGAAAAAACAAAAAAAAAACCAAACAAACCCCCCCAACAACCACCCAACAAAAATAAAAAAAAAAAAAAAAAAAACCCCAAAAAAACAAAAAAAAAAAACCCCACCAAAAGCCAGTATCAACAGAAAAAACCCAGCTCAACAGCAGCTCCCATTTTCCAAACCCTCTAGAACCCACAGCTGCAGTTACCAACCACTCCCCATGCAGCACTTTACCAAGGCCCATTTGCTGGTCCAGTTCCAAAGTCTGAGCAGGTCACAAACCCAGAGAGCCTGGGAAGTGGAGTCAGCACCGTGCAGCAACTCCCAGCTGCTGACACCTTGCAATTCCTGAGCTGCTGGTTGTGAATCCTGCACCTGACTCACTGCAAGCTCTGCCCTGCCCAAAACTCAGCCCCACTGCCAGACCTCAGGTACTCTGTGCCAATCCAGTGGGTGTCAGAACCAAGAAGACAAGACCCACACACTGTCCAAACTCTAAGGGTCCAGACCCACTACATGAAATCCTGAACAAATTACTCATTTCACTTGGTAGAAGGTGGGGAGATTTGGTAAAGAGCAAGTTGGAAAACTGCAGTTTTCTGATATAGAATCACAGAATTGGCTGGGTTGGAAGGGACCTCAGAGCTCATCAAGTCCAACCCTTGCTCCACTCCCCCCGTGGTTCCCAGCCCATGGCACTCAGTGCCACATCCAGGCTCTTTGGAAAGAGCTCCAGACACGGAGAATCCACTACTTCCCTGGGCAGCCCATTCCAATGCCTGATCACCCTCTCCAGAAAGAAATTCTTTCTCATCTCCAACCTAAACCTCCCCTGGCACAACTTGAGACCCTTTGTGCCCTCTTGTCTTGCTGAGAGTTGCCTGGGAAAAGAGCCCAACCCCCTCCTGGCTCCAACCTCCTTTCAGGGAGTTGCAGAGAGTGATGAGGTCTCCCCTGAGCCTCCTCTTCTCCAGCCTCAACACCCCCAGCTCCCTCAGCCCTTCCTCACAGCAATTCTGCTGGATCCCTTCACAGCCTCCTTGCTCTTCTCTGCACCTGCTCCAGCACCTCAAGCTCCTTCCTGAGCTGAGGGGCCCAGAACTGGACACAGGACTCAAGCTGTGGCCTCACCAGAGCTGAGCACAGGGGCAGAATCCCTTCCCTGGACCTGCTGGCCACGCTGTTCCTGAGCCAGCCCAGGATGCCATTGGCCTTCTTGGCCACCTGGGCACACTGCTGGCTCGTGTTGAGCTTCCTGTCACCCCAAACTCCAGGTCCCTTTCTGCCACTCTGTGCCCAGCCTGGAGCTCCCCATGGGGTTGTTGTGGCCAAAGTGCAGGACCCGGCACTTGGAATGTTGAACCTCATCCCGTTGGGATCAGCCCAACTGTCCAGTCTGTCCAGGTCCCTCTGCAGAGCCCTCCTGCCTTCCAGCTGATCCACACTCCCCCCAGCTTGGTGTCATCTGTGAATTTGCTGATGATGGACTCAATCCCCTCATCTAAATCATCAATAAAGATACTGAACAGCACTGGGCCCAACACTGATCCCTGGGGGACACCACAGCCGCCATTTTGATGCAGCCCCGTTCAGCACCACTCTCTGGGCCCGTTCCAGCCAGTTCCTAACCCAGCACAGGGTGCTCCTGTCCAAGCTGGGGGCTGACAGCTTCTTCAGGAGGATGCTGTGGGAGACGGTGTCAAAGGCTTTGCTGAAGTCCAGCAGTGCTCAGTCAGAACACCACACCCTGAAATGTTTCCTTTTTTCATGAAAGAAAAAGCTTCAGAAAGGTTGTATGTAACCCTATGCTCAACCCACTTGAAGTTCATCTTTCCAAAAGAAGAAAACTCAACAATATCTTTTTCAGGAGACAGAAAGATCACTCCTGTTTCTCCTAGACAAGAAATACCAGTTTGACACAAAAGCAGCCTGTTCTCACCTGAAATTCATTGATGTATTGTGCCATTACAAATTCATGCCTTTCACTTGCTGAAGGCTCTGCTAATATATCAGGCAGGTTTTTGGAAACTTGGTTCTTCTTCTGAGAAGCAGTGCCATTTAGGTGACAGTCAAACCCAATATTCCCAGGTAACTGGAATCTCTGGTCCTGAGGCCCAAATGGACCCATTACTTCATCTGGCCAGACAGTTCTTGGACCTGCAAAAGTCAAGGCTTGCTTTAGCTATCACATTTAGAAAGAAAGGAGAAAAAAAGGAAAAACAAAGCCTCTCCCATATATGTATCACAATCACAAAGTAACCCCAACACAGGAAATAAAAGGGCTCTGCCATAAAAAGCAAACTCAGGATTCCCAGATTGATGTGGGGTGCAAAGGTCACACGAATCAAAATGAAAAAGAATTTGCTTTTTCTTACACAAATCAGGAGGAGTCGCAGCAACATGAGGCTCATCTGAGCCCGAGGAACCTGCTGTAGAAAAAGCCCTGGGATTTCCAACTCTCTTGACTAAGGAGTAAAACCCTGGGAGGTAGGTGACCAATCTTGCTCTGTTACAGAGCACCTGAGAAGGCAAAAAAACCAAAACAAGCATTACATCCTGCTAGCAAAAGCACCACTTCAAGGACAGCTTTGTGAAACCCTGGCTCAGTAACTAAGTTACAGCTTCAATTAGCATCAATTGTGTTGCTGGAAAATCAAGTTTTTTAATTACTTTCTGCTTAGTTTTGTTTTTTACTACTAGGAGTAATCTAAGTGAGGGAAGAGTTAGAGTGACACTTACAGAAAGGCTCCTCAGGTGAGGAGGAAAAACCCTGAAAAGTTTAAATAAGCCCCTCCAACCCCCCCAACATAAACTTCTGGATGAGGATTGTCCCCATGATTATTTCCATGCATGTCACTGATGGTCACAGCTCAATCACAGCACTGATTATCAGAAATACTTAGAAATATTGTTAATTAAGTAAAGACTTTGGCCTCAGAAGGCTCCCAAGCAGGGAGAAATGCAGATTAAAACAGGTAAGGGGATAGTTTCAGCTGCTTTCCTTTGCTTTAAAAATCCATCAACACCTCCCAGGGGCAGCCCTGCAGCTGGAGCAGCCAGGGTTGGTTAGATTTGCACACTCAGCGCACTCAGGTATTTACAAACAAACTTTACTGCAACCAGAGCAGCAGGGTGCTCAAAATAAGCCATAAAACCTCCCTGGCTTTCCCTTCCTGTGGTCTGGGAACACACCAGAAACCCTGCTGCACCCCCCAGAGCTCTGCTGTTGATTTCACTTTGAGTCTCTGCTGCTGATTCCATCAGAAAGGGGTTCAGCACCCCAGCAAACAGAAAACGAGGCAATAAAATCTCCCTGAGCATGAAACAAAGCCCCAGGGAGCTCATGGGGATTAACTCCAAGGCCCAATGACAGCATCTTAAGGAGTAATGTAAGAAACTGCTACCAGGGGTTTGATTGAGGTTTTTAAGCAAGAACAACTCAGGTGATGTGATTAAAATTAAAAGTCTAATATATATTTTAATGCTTTAAAAACAGGCTGGCAGCTTTCATGCATAAGCAAAAAAGCCAATCATACACCTGAAGAAAAGTTAAAATCCTAATTTAAAAAAAAAAATAAATTAAATTGAAGACAACTAGCACAAGGCTGACACACAAGCAGAGCTGCACAAAGTCATGCATTGCTGGAAAATACAATCCCACCTTCTGCAAAACTTTATTTTCCAGGTGAGGGAAAGACATTCTTTAGAGAAACTGGCACAAAGGGAACTTCCTTAAGTGCTGTAACTCTTGGTTGGGTAAAAGCTTATGGTATGTGTGCACTAAATATGTACACACCAAGGCTAAAGGAAATAAATGAGCAAATGCTACTGCTTGTATGTTTAAGCTAAAAACTGTGCAAAGTTACAGGTCTTAAACCAGTAAAAATCTTACATACCACTGGGTGTAAACATACAACACTTGGTAAGCTTCACCAGCACCATGAGGACTCAAATGCACCAAGGCAGAGCTGACTTTCTGCCTTAAATCAAGTATTTCTGGTTAAAGCTGGGTACTTCTAAAGCCCCACTTGGTTCCTGTAACAGCACCAGGACCAGCTGGCTCCATCTGAATGTTTTTTTTCCTCTATTATGTAAAAGCAGTATTGAAATTAATTGTTTGCAGAGTGATTATGTTAGAGGTAAAAGGTGTAAACAATTAGAGCTGGCAGGTAATTACATGAAAAGAGCGTTTTCCCACTTAACATTCAGATGCCAGGTGTTAATGAGCAATGCTCAGCTCACTCATGCAAATATTTACACCCCTAGCAGCACACAGTGAAATAAACACGCCTGAAATCAACAAATCGTTCACATCTCCGCGGCAGGGCTGTACCAGCAAAGGAGTTTAAGTCCCTTTTATTTGAGTCCTCAGCCTGACAGCACCCTGGCTTTCATCTTAACTCCTGCCATCAAACCCCCCAAACAAACCTACTTCATCCTCCATTCGATTATTCCACAGAAATTGGCTTCCCAAACCGAGGTAGAAGGATGGCGATCCCCCTGCTTTGGGACAAAACCGCAGCTTGGTGTCACCCAAGTTTTTATCCCCTCTCAACACGACCACTTTAGAGACAGCTTTTAGGGGAAATCAACCACAAGCTTCTCGCCTCACACAGCCCCCTTTTGCCTTCTGGCCGGGCCGAGGGGCAGGTTTGCAGCCCCCCTTCCCCCCGGGACCCTCAGACTACTCACACTTGCCATCGCAGACAGCGGCTTCCCCTCACCCACAGGCCCGGCTGCCCTGCAAGAGAAGCGAACGCAATGGCCTCCACGTCACCCCTCACCGCCACCCTCCCTACCTCCCGGACGACTTTCCCCACCAAACCCGCCCGTCCCAAGCCAGGAGGCCGCGACAGAAGCTCCCAAAGCCGGGAGGGGATGAGCAAAACCCCCCAAGCCCCGCTCACCTCTTCCTGCAAAATGGCGCCGGCCGCCTCCTCCCCTCCCGCCCCGCACTCCCCGCCTCCACAGGCTGAGCGAATCGATGCGCCGACGCCTCGAACGGCAGCTGGCGGAGAGCGGCGCCGACGATCGTTTGGCGCTCAATTGCTCGTGGCCGTTGGGCGGGCGGCCTCAGGGCGGTGGCTCCGGAGCGCTGAGGGAGCGGCAGCTCCGGTACCGCCCGGTCCGGTACCGCCGGTCCCTGAAGCTTCGGATCGGCGAAGGGTGTCCCAGACGGCTCCTCCCGGGGCTCCTCAGGGTGTCGGGGGAGTCCCCGTGGTGTCCCCGTGGGTGCAGTACCTGTGGGGAGCAGCAGGAGTCAGTCACGTCACGCAGAAGGGGCTGAGGGACACATTCCCCCCCCCCAAAACGGGTCCCGGTTCGGGTTTGCTGGTGCCGGAGAATACAATAAAGTGGAAAATGAATGAAAAAGGGGGTTGGTGTTACTGAAGGAAATGGAGGGGAGGTTCTCCGCCGGAGGAAAGCCCGAAGGAGGGAGCTGAGGAGTCCCAAGCGGGACCTCACGTCGTGTCCTCAAAGAATTGTTTTACAAAATAAGAATAAAAGCATTCTTCAAGGAATAACCCCCCTTATCTATCATCTATCTATCTATCTATCTATCTATCTATCTATCTATCTATCTATCATCTATCTATCCATCTATCTATCATCTATCTATCCATCTATCTATCATCTATCTATCTATCTATCTATCTATCTATCTATCATCTATCTATCTATCTATCTATCTATCTATCTATCTATCTATCTATCATCTCCATTTCCTTGTGGAAAGCTTTCCCCACCTTAGGATCTGAGGCTCAATTAAAAATTCAGCTTTTATTTAAACCAAACTTCCCCTTTCCTGAGCTGCCCTTTGAGCTCATGGATTTGGTTTTTTTTTATTATTATTTTTGTTTGTGTGAGTTTTTTTGATATTTTTAAAAGTCACACAAATGCTGTTCTGCCCCCTATTTGTATATTTAGCCCCTTTAGCTCTGATTCATTTTAAATGTCTATTTTTTTTTTTAAACTCTTGTAAATGCTGTACATTTGTATAAATAAATGGTTTAAATCTTCATCTAGGGTGTGAGGTGCCTGCTGAGTGGCCCCTTGGCTGTGCCTCCCCCTGCCCTGGGACACTGCTGCCTGCACAGCCCCAGCTGAAGAAATGCAACATTAAGGGTAATAAATGCAAAATTGAGGGCATTAAATACAACAAATGCAATAAATACAACATTGAACGCAATGAAGGCAACATTAAATGCAGTTAATGTAACATTAAAAGCAAGAAATGCAACATTAAATGCACTAAACGTAACATTAAGCGTAATAAATGCAAAATTAAGGGCATTAAATACAACAAATGCAACATTGAACAGAATAAATACAACATTAAATGTAAGAAATGCAGCATTAAATGCAATTAACTCAACATTAAAAGCAACAAATACAACATTAAATGCACTAAACACAACATTAAGTGCATTAAATGTAACATTAAGGGCATTAAATACAACAAATGCAATAAATGCAACATTGAACACAGTGAATACAACATTGAATGAAATGAATGCAATATTAAATTTAATTAATGCATCATTAAATTCAATGCACCACTGAGCACAATAAATGCAGCATTAACTGCAATTCACACAACATTAAAAGCAATAAATGCAACATTAAAGGCATTAAACATAACATTAAGTACATTAAATGCAACATCAAGTGTAATAAATGCAACATTAAGGGCATTAAATACAACAAATGCAATAAATGCAACATTGAAGGCAATAAATGCATCACTGAAGCTAATAAACGCAATGTTAAATGCAATTAATGCATCATTAAACTCAGCCAATGCACCATTAAATGCAATTAACTCAACATTGAATGCAAGTAATGCACTACTGAGCACAATAAATGCAGCATTAACTGCAATTAATGCAACATTAAAAGCAATAAATGCAATAATAAGTGGGATAAATTCAACAAATGCAATAAATGCATTAGTGAGAACAATAAATGCAGCATTAAATGAGATTAATGGCAATAAATGCAACATTAAAGGCAATAAATAGAATCATAGAACTGGCTGGGTTGGAAGGGACCTCAGAGCTCATCAAGTCCAACCCTTGATCCACTCCCCCCGTGGTTCCCAGCCCATGGCACTCAGTGCCACATCCAGGCTCTTTGGAAAGATCTCCAGACACGGAGAATCCACTACTTCCCTGGGCAGCCCATTCCAATGCCTGATCACCCTCTCCAGAAAGAAATTCTTTCTCATCTCCAACCTAAACCTCCCCTGGCACAACTTGAGACCCTGCCCTCTTGTCTTGCTGAGAGTTGCCTGGGAAAAGAGCCCAACCCCCCCCTGGCTCCAACCTCCTTTCAGGGAGTTGGAGAGTGATGAGGTCTCCCCTGAGCCTCCTCTTCTCCAGCCTCAACACCCCCAGCTCCCTCAGCCCTTCCTCACAGCAATTCTGCTGGATCCCTTCACAGCCTCCTTGCTCTTCTCTGCACCTGCTCCAGCACCTCAAGCTCCTTCCTGAGCTGTTCCTGAGCCAGCCCAGGATGCCATTGGCCTTCTTGGCCACCTGGGCACACTGCTGGCTCCTCTTCAGCTTCCTGGCAATCCAGACTCCCAGGTCCCTTTCTGCCACTCTGTGCCCAGCCTGGAGCTCCCCATGGGGTTGTTGTGGCCAAAGTGCAGGACCCGGCACTTGGAATGTTGAACCTCATCCCGTTGGGATCATCCCAACTCTCCAGTCTGTCCAGGTCCCTCTGCAGAGCCCTCGTAATGCAACATTAAACATAATAAACACAACATTAGATGTGATAAACACAACAAATGCAACATTCTCTGGTGGGGCCACATCCTGAGCCCTGTGTCCAGCTCTGGGCACCTCAGTACAGGAGGGACAGAGAGGTGCTGGAGGTGTCCAGGGAAGGGCAACAAAGGTGCTGAAGGGCCTGGGGCACAAATCCTGTGAGGAGCTGAGGAGCTGGGGGTGTTTGGTCTGGAGAAGAGGAGGTGAGAGGAGACCTGATGGCTCTGTGCTACTGCCTGAAGGGAGCTTGGAGTGAGGAGGGAAACAGCCTCTGCTCCTGAGGGATGGGATAGGAGCAGAGGGAATGGATGGAAGCTGTGCCAGGGGAGGGTCAGCCTGATGGTAGGAAATATTTTTTCACTCAGAGGGTTGTCAGTCACTGGGATGGCCCAGGACAGTGGTGGAGTCCCCATCCCTGGAGGCATTTAAAAGGCATTTGGAGCTGGTCCTTAAGGACAGGGTTTAGTATTGACTGTGGTGTTGGCCAAAGGTTGGGCTGGATGAGCTTGGAGGTCTCTTCCAACCCAAACATTCTGGGATTCTGGGATCTCCTTCTCTTTCATCTTTGTTTTTGTGCAGTTCCTCATCCCCTTCAAACCCTCCAGCCATGACTCTGTGCCCACCAAATCCATGACTTCTCACACTACATTCTTCCAGCTTGCCCAGGATATTTTTATCAATCTTCTGAGTCCCCAGGAGCCTTCCCCAGACATTGCTCTGAGCAACCTCCTTGTCTTCAAACTCAGTTTCTTGTTTCCCTGGCACAGACAACCACCCTCTGTATCTTTCCCTCCCATCCATCTTGGCAGAGATGGAAAGGGAAAAGGAGGAAGCCTTTGTGCCTGGCTAAGACTCACTGTTATTTTCAGGTAGGTTTTTTTTTCTTTTTTCATCCTGTTTTCAAAATTGGGTTTTTCATTTAGATCCAACCCCCCCTCCTGCCTTGCCTGTGTTGCTAGTGCTGTGCATACTGATGCAACTATTTCAACTCTGAATTAAAAATACCAAAGGAGAGGTGTCCAAACCTGAATTGTCTTTAAAGCCAATATAAAAGAGCTGTGTTGCTGTTTGCTGATGCAGTAGAGGGGAAACTCAAACAAGCCAAGTTGGATTAACACTCTTTCTTCTTTTTCCTTTTTTTTTTTTTTTTTTTTTCCATTTCTTTGCTGTCTGTTCAAAGCAGTGATGCTGGGTAAGGAAAGGGAACTTTAATCTCCTGCCTTAAAAAAAAAAAAAAGAAAAAAAAGATTGGGTGTTCAGATCCCTCAGTGAACATGCAGGTAGCTTTTCATTGACTTTACTTATAAACCAGGAGTTTCTGGGCAAGAAATGGGTTTTGTTGGCCATAGTTATAATATGCAGCCCTACAATATTCTGCTTGCATCTAATGAACTTTCTGCTTTATTTCATTAGGAGCACGAGAAAAATTCCTATATCCAATTTTAAATGATATATTAGGTAATTATAACATTGCAGTTTTGATTCTGAGATTTATTTCACCAGAGCACTTGTCACTGTGGCGTGCTACTCCACTATTTTATTAATTCAGTGTTAGCACACTTAATTCTCATTTGCTTTTAGATTAAATATTCATCTCTAATTGCTGAACTTCAGCAAAAAAAAAAGGCTGGAGAAATTCAACTTTAACTCTTTACAGAGTGTAATTTATTTCCTCTGATGGGAAAGCACTCTGGGTTACGTTTAGTCTCTATTGACTTGTCCTCAGGCAATCCCAATTTATCTTCTCTCCAGGGTTAGCACTTCAAGATCCTCAAATCAATCAATGAGTTATCATTCCCTGAAGTTTGTGGCCTGAATTCATAAAGATTCATTTCAATAAAGTTTCTACCTCTATTCAAAGGAGACTGCAGAATCAAACGATCCAATTACAGATGTATGAAATATTAATAACCAAAAATCATCCAGATCTTTCTGATGCCAACATTCTTCTCCCCTGGTGTCAGGAAAGTAATTAGCAGCTGCCTTTGATTAAATTCGTCCCTCAGAGATTCCTTTTCTCAGTTTGGGGGAGAGGGGGGGATGCACACAAGATGGTACCTCCCTCATTCCTTATTTTCTGGGTTCTGTTACCAGGACACTTCTTTCCCTCCAGATGGAAGAAACCCAAAGCTCTGCCTGCACTGATTTTCATGGTGAAACCATGTGCACAAACAGCTTTTCCTCTCGTGTCACTGGGATGGCCTTGTTTTTCCTTCTCAGAGGGGGTTCTGTGTGTGACAGGGGCTTTCCTTTGGCATTTTGAGCAGGGTGCAGCACAGGGAGGGTCCCAGCAGCTGCAGCACCATCAGAGAAAGGGAAACTTTCCCAACCACCATCCCTCTCTGCCTGAAAACCAAGCTCCAAACTCTGCCTGGTGTTCTCCTTCCCCATCCCCAGCCCTCCTGCATTCCTTGGTCTGCAAGCAGAGGAGCCAGAGGTGCCTTGGAGAAGCCACTTTGGTGCCAAAACAAGGAAATTGGGAATTTTCCTCCCTTCCCCACTCCTCCAGGAGAAGCTGTGGAAACTTCATGCTTGGGGGTCTTCAAAACTCAATGGGCCGAGTCCTGGGGTTGGGCTGGAGACCCCCAGAGATCCAGCATGAAAAAAATGTGGCTTTTAATCTGCTCAGTTTGTGAAAATCAGACTCTCTTCTCACACAAACCTCAAACCCTCCTGCACAGGTCAGGGTTGGAGTGTCAGGCAGCACCTGCACTGCTACAGATGGATGTCACCTCTGTGCTGTCTGTGATATCTCTGTCAGAACTTCTTGATCTGCCTTCCAAGTGATGGATCTGGATTTCTGTCCTGTTCAACGTGGGGAAAGTTTGTCTGTCTGTCTGTCTGTCTGTCTGCAGAGAAAGAGCATGGTGGGTTCTCTGGATGCTGCAGAACCTTTTTACCTGGTCATAAAAATAACAAGATCCTCTTCATTCCTCCTCAGAGAAACTTCAGAATGCTTTTTCAAGCAGCCCTGCCATGATGGATGGTGCTGGCACTTGCAATTTGCCTAATGGCCCCCATTAAACTTCATTAGGACTTGGTTAAACCCAAGTTAAAATCGTTGACATTGATTTTAGAGCTCTGAAACCTGCTCCCAGCAAGTCAGTCCCTGAGCATGCCAAAAGCCAGCCAGCTGTCCTGGCCTGCCTGGAACATTCCCTGGGCTTCAGGAGTGCTCACGAGGAGTGGGAGAGGGAGGAAAAAAAGAAGGGAGGAAGGAAGGGATGGAGGGAGGAAAAGAAGAAGGGAGGAAGGAAGGGATGGAGGGAGGAAAAGAAGGGAGGAAGGAAGGGATGGAGGGAGGAAAAGAAGGGAGGAAGGAAGGGATGGAGGGAGGAAAAGAAGAAGGGAGGAAGGAAGGGATGGAGGGAGGAAAAGAAGGGAGGAAGGAAGGGATGGAGGGAGGAAAAGAAGGGAGGAAGGAAGGGATGGAGGGAGGAAAAGAAGAAGGGAGGAAGGAAGGGATGGAGGGAGGAAAAGAAGAAGGGAGGAAGGAAGGGATGGAGGGAGGAAAAGAAGAAGGGAGGAAGGAAGGGATGGAAGAAGGTCTCAGCCTGTGGTCCCTAGGACATTGAGGCTCTGACCTGCAGAGCTTCACCCTGGCTTTGTGCCATCACATCTCCTGCCTGTGTCACCACCCCAGCCAGGGACAAGCTCTAACTCAGCTTCTTTGTTTATTAATTTCATTCCCTATATTTATTTTTTCTTTGGTTGTACAACTGGGGCTCCCCCTTCACTTGACCTGCCAGACCTCCTCTTCCTAAGTGCCAGGGAAAGGGGGGAGATGGAGAAGGGAGGAAAGCTTTTTAACATACTCTTCTTTTTTTTTTTTTTTTTTTCCAGAAAAGTAAACATCCTCTGGCTATAGGAAGAGTAAACTTCCCCTGGAAACCCAAGTGTTTATATGAACAATCTCTTTCTTCTGACAGTTCCAGATATTGGGCTGGGAGATTTGTTCAGTACCACCAGGGAGAAGAGGTCCTTTAGCAAGTGGTGCAAATGCACAAGATAAAACCTTGACATGATTTGTTTCCTTTTCAGCAAGACCTTCCTCCTTGGATCTATTTCTGTGAACCTGAAAGGGATTTCCTCCTTTATCTCTGGGCCTCTTCTGAACATCCCCATCCCACTGAACAGGCAGAGGAAATGAGCATTTCCCCCATAGCTGCCTGGTTCTAAGGCTGCTGAAGCTCAGGGAGTTTTCCTGGAAATCCTTTACCAGCAGAACTTCCTCTCTATCTATAAACTCCCACTTTACAGTTTTACCAACGTGAGAATTTTACCAGCCAGGCTGAAGTGGGATCTGAGCTTTCCAGATCTGGTGGCCACCTTTGGGTAGAATCATAGAATAGGATCAGAGAATAATTTGGGTTGGAAGGGACCTCTAAAGGTCCAACTCCCCTGCAGGGGGTCCTCCCTCCCAGGGAGTGGGAGCCCTGTTGTGTGGTTCCCTGAATGGATCTGAGCCTGGAGGACCTGGAGACATGGATTTATCCCAAGTTTTATTGTAGCTTTTAATGTTTGGTTGAAGGAAGGGGTGGCTGAGCTTTGTAAGCTTGTTCATTTCCTTGGTAGGCATCTAACAGGCATATTTTTCCCCAAGCTGCTCCTGCCTTCAGCCCTCCCCACTCCCATGTATTCCCATCTCCTTTCTCTCCAGGTATCATTTCCAGAAGCACATCTGGGATGTTGCCCCCATCAACATGGCCAAGCTGCCTGGAGAGGGGAATGGGGGCTCTTTGCAGGTTGGATGTTTCAGGAGGTTTTTACACCCAGGTGATGCTCCTGCTCTGGATGTGTGAGCTCAGATAGGACATTGAGGGATCAAATGTTCAGTGCTGAGGCTGTCACCAAGGCTGAACCTGAGAAGGGACTGATTTGCATCAGGACAACACCAGAATGTTGCTGTTCTGCTTCAGCAAGGTCCCAGGTGTCAGGTAGAGAGGTCTGTGAGGAAGAAGAGCTTTCCCTCTTGATCTGGTGGGAAGGACAAGGGGCTCAGGAGGCTGGAATTACTCCAGGTCCCAGCTCCTGGTTGTCCTCAGCCATGGATCTGCTCTGAAATGTCATCTCCCAGGTACTTCCCTCTGGGTCTGCCTGCCAGATGTGCTGGGGGGCAGGTAAGGAGAAGGTTCCCATCAGAACTGGATCCAACCCCTGCTTTTTCCAGGGCATTTCCATTTTGCTAAATCTTTATTTTTTTCCATCTGGAAAGTGTTCTCTCAGAAAACCTGAGCAGTCCAATTTCATGCTTGGAACCGTGGTGCCTGTGCCTAACGGGCTACTTAACTCCCCTAAATTCCTCATTTATTGCTTTTTAAATAGCTGGGGTCATACTTTTTAACCCCCGTGGTTATGAAGTCTGTCTCACAAAAAGGTTTATGGCATCCTGGGAGTTCTGAGGCTCTGTTCCTGCCTGGCAGTGAATGAAAGAGCCCAGCATCTGGCAGAATGAAAACCCAGCTATCTCCAAACTTCCCACTTGGAGGAGGTGGGGAGGGATGATGGATGTTGTGATAAAGTATCTCTGTTGACATCTAAGGCAGAACAGTTGGAGGCCCTTTCTGTAAAAATTGGCAGAGCTTAACCAAATCTCCTGGCTGGAAGCTTGGGGAAAGGGATCACTGGGAGGCAAGCTGCTGCCAAGCCATGCCAGGAATCCTACAATCCTGTCCTCTGCAGTAGGAGCAAATCCATGACTTGCTTCTGGGGTGTGGGAAGTGCCCAGGAGTTCAGAGATCAATCCAGAAAACCTTCTTACAAAGTCTCATCAGGGGTTTTGTGACCCACATTCAGAGCCCTTTCCATCCAATCAAAGACCTTCTGGTGCCTCAAGTAGAAACTGGAATTAAAAATGAGATGTTTAGACCTGTTGATTATTGGTAATTCTCCAAATATTTCTCATCATGAGCCACTGAGGGAGGCAGAATCCATGTGTGAAGCCTCTGTCCAGCTTGGTGCTTCGAGGTTAAGATTCTTACTGTAGAACAGGGGCAGAGACAAGGAGATAATGAGAAATAAATCCTGATTTGAGCTATGGCACTCTGCCTTGTAATGTCCCTGGAGCTAAACCTGTTATCTTGGAGAGCATCTCTATTGTTGAGAGCAAAATGCTCCTGCTGACAACCCTGCTGAGGTGCTGCTGCATATTTCTGTCACCAAACTCTTGTTCCTGCCTCTGCTGTTTTGCTGATGCCTTTCTGGCCTGATTCCATCTCACAGCACCTATTTATCCCTTAGAAAAAAAAAAATAAATAAGAGAGAGTGTAACTTCCAGAACAGGTTCCTGGTAGGTTTCATATTCTCTTTTAGCAGCGTAGGAATAAGGCACAACCTACTCATTTGTCACTGACAGATCCCTTTTCTGGTCTTGAAATGACAAAAATGACAAAAACAAGTGAGGGAAAACTGCAAAGGTAACCTAAACTACATCAGCTTCAGAAGAAAACATCAGGCATCCTCTTCCAAAGCTTCCATGTGAACAGATGAGGCATGGAAGGTGATCAAAGGGAACCTGAAGGCAGCTGAGATGCTCTGCTCAGGTGATGAAACCCATAAAATGCTGGGGGTTCAGGTGCTGTCGTGCAAACTGAAACCTCCAAAGAGGAGCTGACAGCTTGCTTAGTCCTTTTGTGTTTTTATCTGTCATTAGAACTACTGAATAACTGGAAAATCAGTGGTGTCAGGGGGGGCTGGTCCTGTTTGCTTGGTCCCTATTGCTGTTCCCCTGCTGAACCTTTGGTTGCAACTCCTCTCTCTTCCCAAAGGGGCCAAGGCCACTGTCCCTGCACACCTCTGAGAGCCCCAGCTTTGGCTGGAGCATTGTTTAGCTGGAGTGGAACAAATAATTGTTCCAAACCTGTAAATGAACCCTGTGAGACCTGGAGCTGCAGGGACCTGTGTCCAGTGCTCTGGACCATGAAGTTGCATGGAAGCTCCATGCAGCAGCCCCAATGCTTTTCCAAACACTTTTTTTAGCTCCCTCTTGACAGAGAATAAAAACCAGGGTCTGGGGGGGGTCTCAGCAAGGCCTCATCAACCATATCTCTGTGTACTTGAATATTCAGACTCATAAACTCTTTATTTATCTCCCTCCAACACTGCCAGAAGTTGCTCATCCCCAACTATGGTGCTAACCCATGAGCTCTGAGCTCACTGCAGGCTTCTCACTAGCCAGACAAAGAAGGGCCATTAGGTCATGGTAAGCTCATCATTTCATCATCCTGCAGCTCATCTGCAGCATCCCCTGGGAGCAAATCCAGCTCAGCTGCTCACAGCCTGTTCTGATCAACCTTGTAGCAACGTGGAGGTTGAGAGAAGGGAGGAGGGAGAGTTGTGGAGTTCCACTTGCCAGCCTTCCCCCCAGCCTCTCTGCCTTAAATAAACAACTTTTAGAGTGAGTGGGTCAGGGGGGAGGCTGCTGTTTGGTTGTGTACATCAGTTGAGTGTGGCCAGCCAGCAGAAGGGCTGAATCTCCTGTTGAGCTCCATCCTTTTCTGGTGTGTTCACTGTTTCACCTGGAAGAAGGTTTGGGGTGAGCTCAGCTGGTGGGTTGTGCTGCTCTTGTCCCCACGTCCACCTCTCTCTCAGCACCTCTGTACTGCTCCTTTCTTTAATTTTTTTTTTGGGTAGAGAGGGACTTGTGAAGAAAAAAATGAAATTTCTTCTCAATGCCTGGGAAGTGACACAGCAAATGGCTTTGGGAAGATCCCTGGGGCAGGGTGTCTGCACTCTGTGCACTTCTCTTTTGTAGCTCATGATTGCCTGGCAGTCTCTCTCCGAGCTTGCCCATCCCTCTGGTGTTCCTGATGATGTAGGGAAAGTGTCTCTAGGTCACCCCACCAGCCAGAGGGCAGAGGAAATGAAAGCCCTGGGAGCAGCTCAGGAGTATTTCTGGAGGCAGTGCTATGCATTTGGATGGAGCTGGCCAAGTTTCAGGGCACTGGAGCTGATTTTTGCTGCTGGTGTTCTCTGGAGGAAGCCAGGAAGCATCCCAAACCACAGATGGTGTGGGCTGAGGACTTGGGGAGGAGGAAAGTGGGGTAGGCTCAGCCTCTTGCCTGTGTCCACAAGACCAACCTTTTGCCTTGCATCCTGCATGGCCCACGGGTGGAGGAAGGAGGATTAAAGGTTAAGGAACCTCTCTTGAAAGAGTTGGGATGCCTGAATGTTTCAAATGTTTCCTTTCCCCTGTAATTCCATAGATATTAAAGCTAAAACCCTTCTGAGAAGTCATCAAGCTGAGCAGCAGAGAAGATGGTTGGGAAGATAAGGAAGAAGAGACTTAAGAGCTTCCTGGTGATGCTCTCAGTTTTCTGCTTTGTTCCCCTTCCCTCTCTCAGTCTCCTCCAGTGTTTCTCACTGTGATTTTTATTGGGTCTTTATGGAATGGAGTTGGTGTTGCAAACTCCCAGGGAGAAGCTCCTTGTCCTTCAGGGGAGGAGGGAGAGGAAGATTCCTGTGCAGGATTTTTCAGCATTCCTCTTATCTCTCCAACTCAGGAAGCAGCCAGAAGCAGCAGCCAGTTTGCAGTCATGCCTGGGGGATCTCCTGCCCCATGTCTTTTCCTTTCCAAATGTTCCCATGAGAAGCAAAGGAGAAGATGGAATTCCTCCTTCCTAGCCACTGATGGAGCCCAGGGCTTGGCATACCCACGGGGGTCCCCAGATGGTGGTGCCAGGTTGGAACCTCCTTTCTTACTGGTTGCTTGAGCCCCGAAACCCAGCAGCAATGGGAAACAGTCTGGCTTGTAGCCCACATTGATTTGATTGGAAAAAAAAAAAGAAAAAGAAAGAAAAAAAGATGATATTCACATTCTTGGAGGAGTTGTGTGTTCCATCTGGATACTGCAAACCTCCTAACCCTCTCCAAAGAATTCCCATGGCTGCTTTCCTCACTGAGGGGGGGGTTCTGCTCCTTCTCACCTAAATGGATCCATGAAGGTGCCCATGGGGGGCATCCCTGCTTCCTCCCAGACCCTCAGGAGATGGTCACGTCCAGTGGTTACTGCCTGAAGACCCCACAGCAGCATCCAATGCCACTTGGGATAGATCTTAGGTTTGTAAAATTCCCAGGGAGAGAAATAAAATTCCCACTAGTCTGGAAACTCCAGGTCTGTGCTGGCAGGTGAATGGGCTGGGTGATGTTGGAAGTCTCTCTAAATTTCAGGGTTTCTATGGCAACTGATGCTGAGCAGGGAGTTTTATTTCCTGCTTTTTTTCCTCCTCGTGGCTTCACCAGTGGGAAAATCTGAGGCTTGAGATGAAAACCAGAGCAGCCAGGAGTAGGGGAGAGCAGGTCCAGGTCCTCACTGCTCCTCACTTGCAACTCCAGGGGCATGGAAATAAAGACTCCAAAAGTTTCAGTTCATATCTGGGAAATGATTTCTAAATTTTAAGGCAAATAATCACGGTTTTGGGGCAGAGGTTGTGACCACTGGAGGGAAGGAGGGAGGAAAGGAGAGGGAAAGGAGAGGGGAAGAGAGAGGGGAAGGAGAGGGGAAAGGGAAGGGAGGGGAAGGAGAGGGGAAAGGAGAGGCGGAAAGGAGAGGGGAAGGAAGAGGGGAAGGAGAGGAAGGGAGGGAAAGGGACGAGGGGAAAGGAGGGGAAAGGAGAGGAAGGGAAGGGAGAGGACGGGGAAAGGGAGAGGGGAAAGGAGGAGGGGGAAGGAGAGGGGAAGGAGAGGGGAAGGGAAGGGAAGGGGAAGAAGAGAGGGAAAGGAGGAGGAGGGAAGGAGAGGGAAAGGAGAGGGAAAGGAGAGGGGAAAGGAGGAGGGGATAAGGAGGGGGAAAGGAGAGGGAGGAAGGAGAGGGGAAAAGGAGAGGGGAAAGGAGAGGGGAAAGGAGAGGGGAAAGGAGAGGGAACAGGAGAGGGGAAAGGAGAGGGGAAAGGAGAGGGGAAAGGAGAGGGGGAAAGGAGAGGGGAAAGGAGAGGGAAAGGAGAGGGGAAAGGAGAGGGAAAGGAGAGGGGAAAGGAGAGGGGAAAGGAGAGGGGAAAGGAGAGGGGAAAGGAGAGGGGAAAGGAGGGGAAGGAGAGGGAAAGGAGAGGGAAAGGAGAGGGGAAAGGAGAGGGGAAAGGAGAGGGGAAAGGAAAGGAAGGTGCAGGGTGAGAGCTGTGGTTCCCCAGAGCTCTCCTGACCCAACCTGACCTGGAGCTCCTCTGCTCTGGGTTTCAGCTCTACCAAAGATAAACTCTGAGCACTGAACCTTCATGGAAATAAAATGGTCCCTCAGGTCCCAGAAAATTGGGATGAAAACAGGTCTGGGACCCAGGGGCTGGGCAATCTTCCTCCTGCTTGGAGATATTCAGATATTCTCCATGAGCATCCTCCTGCACGAGGGGTAAAGGCAGGAGGTGTGAAGCTGGAAAGAGAAACCCTTCAGGAAGCAATCTCTTGGAATTAAAAACTTTCAGGATTTTTTTTTTTCCCCTTTGGTGAAGCAAAGACAAGATTGGATGCTGTGTGTCTGCTGAGCTGGAGAGGGACCTGGAGCTCCCATGGGGCACCCAATGGATTTGGTGCTTTTGAGGCATTTCTGATATTCCCAATGGCTCTGGCTTGAGTAGCAGCTTCCACCATGGGCCAAGTGTCCTTCTCTTTACACCAAGGGGTGACACCCTTCTGGCATGCCTGGGGAAGGTGGCAGTTCCTTCTGCACCAGCTGTCCCCTCACCTGGTGGCAAAGCAGAAGGGATAAACCCCAATAGTTTAGGATGTCAGTAACCAAATGGTGGTGACCCTCTGGCTACACAAAGAGACAGGGAAAAGGAAAGGAGGATGCTGAGTGGATGCTTCTGGTCCTGTGGTCCCATCCTCTCAAACGGAAGGGAAATGTTGCTAGAAAAATCCCTGCTGTTTGTTCATCCAGAAAACAAAGAGTTAATTTTTTCCCTTTTCTTTCTTTTTCTTTTTTTTTTTTTTTTTTTGAGCTTGCCTTGCAGAGAGTTTTGGTATTTAAAATTAATGAAGAAAATGAGAAAAAAAATGTGGATCAGATTACTCCTTCTCAGCTGTTTTGCTTTTTCTGGCAAACTGTTGCTTGTAGAGTTCTGGCATTTTCTTCCTGTGTTGTTTGTGGGGTTTTTTTAATTATTTTTTTATTTTTTAAACACTGACTTCTCTCATCATGCTCTGTATAACTATTTCTTGGGGATTCTGTGATGGGTGAATGGCCACTTACTCCTGGAGGTCCTGCTCCCTGGGGGCATCTTTTTCCAAGCTGTTCTCCCCCTCTTTTATCCCTCCTCCAACCTGTGGGTGTCTGACTCAGAGGGGCTGGGAGGCTCATTATGGAGTTTGCTCATGTAACTTGTGTTAATTAACTTGTGACTCAACGTGTTAGAGAAGGGAGAATTCACAGCTTTGCTTTTGCTTTGCCTGTTTCTCCCTGCACTATGGATGTGTGATATAATTAATAGAATCATCACAGACTGGTTTCCAATGGAAGGGACCTTAAAATCACCCAGTCCCAACCCCCCTGCCATGGTCAGGGACACCTCCCACAGCCCAGGGTGCTCCAAGCCCCATCCAACCTTCAGCACTGCCAGGGATGGGGCAGCCACAGCTTCTGGGGGAACCTGGGACACCCTCACACCAAACAATTTCTCCCTAATATTCATTTCCATCTCCCCTCTTCCACTTTAAAGCCATCCCCACCCCTTGCCCTGTTGCCATGTCCTAATTCCTGGTGACATTTGTAGGGTGGGTGAGGCTGTAGAAGCCCCATCCCTGGAAACACTGAAGGTGAGGATGGGCAGAGGAAGCTGCTGGAGTTGGAGATGTCCCAGCTCCCTACCTGGAGCTTGCACTGGATGTCTCCTGTCCCTTCCAACCCCAAACATGGGGGCAGGCCCCACATCCTGCTGAGCTTTTGGGATGTGGGGTGTCTGGAGAAGGGGACATGGGAAGTGGCTTTTGCCTGCTGTGTACAGGAGGTGCCCCTGCTGGTGTCCCTCTGAGGGGACCTCCCTCCTTCTCAACTTGAAATGCCCATAAACCCCACCACGTTTCTCTTTCTTCCAGTTTGAATCTGAGGACTAGTGGGAACACTGAAGAAGTCTGGAGAAGGAAAAAATTGTTCAACTGAAGCAACTGAGCTGAGCATCAATCTGGAAGCCCAGGCCCAGTGGGCTCTTTAGGAAAACAACTCAAACTATTCAAAACATTCCTGTACCCAAAGAAGCACAAGAAAAACTCCAAACCTCATCTTTCACTTCAGCTCACAGTATTGGGGTTATTAAAGTTATTAAAATCCAGTCCTTGGAGGGCTGGGGGACTCTGTGAAGGTATCTGCTGCTCCTTGGTAGGAATTTTCCCTGGGGGAATTTTCTGGTTAATGTTTATGTTGAGTGGCAAATTGCTTTCTGGCTGCAGAGCTGGCTGGGTGAGTAGCTGGGATGCTTCCATCTGCTGCTGCTGATGGAGGAGAGGACAAGGGAGGGGTAAATGCAGAAGTAATTCAAACCCCGTGTGTGATTCAGCCTCCTGGTGCTCTAACCCAGCTATAAATATTAAATATTTAGGATGGGATTTCAGCTTGGCCCGTGGGCTCCTTTTCCTGGTGTGCAGCAACCTCATCCATCTCAGAGCTGGAGGAGGGAGATGCTGGCTGGGCAGCCAGGGCTCCCAGGAGCTGGATGCTTCCTCCTCACCTTCCCCACTTTTCCTCTCTTTTCATTAATCACACTAATAGCAGACTGGGGGGTGGAAAAAGGAGTTTAAAAATCTCCTATTTGTCTAGAGGAATGTGTCAGAACCGGAGATTTTTCTTTCCAGTCCCACTGGTGGGGACACAAAGCCCTGAGGAGGGAAAGACCAGCTGAGTTTTGGGATGTGGGGCTGGGGAATCCCCCCCTGCAGGGATCTGTAACCTGCCAAGGCTGCTGGAGGCTCCTGGGGACCTGGATTTTATTCCTTCTGAGGGCTGAAAAACAGAATCTCAGGGTGGTTTCAGTTTGAAGGGACCTTAATGCTCATCCAGCCCAACTCCCTGCCATGATCTCCCATTAGTCCCAGGCTGCTCCAAGCCCCATGGAGCCAGGGATGGGGCAGCCACAGCTCCTCTGGGAAACCTGGGTCAGGGGCTCAGCACCCTCAAATTAAGGAATTTCTTCCCAAGATCCCTCACACCAAAGGATTTCTGCACAAGACCTCACCTCCATCTCCCCTTTTCCAATTTAAAGCCATTCCCCCTCATCCCATCCCTCCAGGCCCTTGTCCCAAGTCCCTCCCCAGCTTTCCTGGAGCCCCTTCAGGCACTGGAAGGTGCTCTAAGGTCTCCCTGGAACCTTCTCTGCTCCAGCCTGAACACCCCCAACTCTCCCATCCTGGCTCCAGCCCTCCCAGCATCTCCATGGCCTCCTCTGGGCTTTCTCCAACATTTCCCTGGTGCTGGGGACCCAGAATTGGACCCAGGGCTGCTGGGGGGTGGCTGTGCTGCCCAGATGTGCATTTCCAGTGAGTACCAACATGCAGAAATGTTTCCCCTGAGTTCTGGCAGCACAGGAGTGCTTCCATTAAATGGGATTCAATTAGGAGGAAAAAAGCTTAGGAAGTCAGGACTTGGAGAAGTGCTGGGAGAGAAGAGGCCCTGGGGAGGCTGACCCAGACCTCAGGCTTGATTCCTGCCCCACAAATCACTCCCTTTGTTAAGTGCACTTAAGGATGGAAACAAACCCTTTGAATTTAAGTCGTGCTGAGCTACATTTGGGGTTTCACCTCTGGTAACTTTTGATAATGTTCCCTGCCAGGCTACTGAGCCATCTCCTCTGCACCTGAATCAGCCACCAAGGCCACCTCACCTCCTCATTGTTTCCTTCCTGACATTAATCTCCTGAGCTTACATCTTTCACTGGAAAAAAAAACAACTATTTGACATCATTCTTTGAGGGAACTCTGAGCTTTTTCAGCCCCCCAGCACTTGGTGCCCTTGGCTCCAAACCTGGGGAGCATCCCCCACCTCCAACACTTTCACCTGAAAGTAAAAGCTCCTTCTCACCTTCCTCCCCGAGGAGGTGGCTTGCTGGGGGGGTGTTTGGTCAGACACCACCTTGACTGCAGAATATTGTGTTATCTCAACCCCTCTTTCCCCAGTCTCTTAGGTTTTTTGGTGATTTGCCCCATTTGCTCAGAGAATTTGGAGTTTTGCTGAAAACCCAAACGTTTCCCAACCGTGGAGCTTTGTAGAGCCCAAAGTTATTTTGTTTTCCTGGGAGGCTTTTCCAGGGGAAATACAAAACCAAAAATTGAAATAGATTGAAGCAGCTTTCCTCAGGAGAGCTGTATGAGCCCGGGGTGTGCATTCACCTGGATAAATGTGGTCAGTTCCACCAACACCAAGGTGCCAGGGCTGCAGGTGTGTTCCTGGGGATAAGAGCTCTCCTAATGCAGTCTGGAAATCAATGTCCCCATTCCAGGTGATTTGAAAGCCCTGACAGGCTCTGGATGGAAAGGAAACAGCCAGGACAAAGAGACTGAGCCATGTTTAATGGATGAAACTCTCTGAAGGGTTCCAGAGCCAAAAAGCACCACGGGAAAATGCAAAATTGGAGCTGAATTCTTTACAACTTTGGGGATTTTTAGCAGAGGGAAACGCTGATGTTTAATGCCCAGTGATGTCCTCCTGCCCTTCCCCATCCTCCTAACTGTGATGGATGGATGTCACTTCCAGAGGGAGAGCATCCCTCCCAGGGATGAAGCAGCCCCCAGAGCACTGGGGCTGGGCAGAGCATCCTGGTTAAGATGATTTGACTGCATCAGGAGATGCTGCAGAGTACAGCTCCCTTCCAAAGCCTTCCCATCATGTTAACATGGAACGTAATAACCTTACAGGGAAATCAAAACCCTCTCTGGGTCTGTTTCTGTCTCTGGAAGGGAATCATTTTGCTCTGCCTGAGAGCTTTCCCCAGCACTTCACACCAGTGGGGCAGGCAGTTATTAATGGGGTTGCCCAACAATTTCCTCCTGAAGGTCAAACCTTTCAAAAAAAAAAAAAAAAAAAAAGAAAGAGAAAGGAAGAAAAATGTAGCAAGACAAACCTCTTTTAGGGTACAGTGCTTCAAGGTCCAACCAGGAGTTCCAGCAGAGACTCAGGAACAGTGCTCCGAGCCTGGAGCCCTCAGGGTTGACCAGCCTGGATCGGTGCTGTTGCTCTGAGAGTGACTGATCTCTCTGCTGGCTTGCTCAGGCCTGAGCCCCCCCTGTCTCTCAGGCCTCACCTTTTATTGGCCCCCTGGTCCTGCTCATGCGCAGTTGGGTCCCACCCTAATTAGGCACAGGTGGGCTTGACACAAGCTCATGCCACTCCCTGGCAATTAGTGGCACCTGGTTGCCTCGTTACACTACATTTCCCCCCTCTTTTTTGTTTGTTTGTTTGTTTGTTTTGTTTTTTGTTTTGTTTTTGATTGTTTTTGTTTTTGTTTTGTTTTTGTTAGGAAAACACAAGCAACAAGCAAGAAAAATTCTACAATGTCCAAATGTGCAAGTTTGGCAAGGTCCTTCAGTTTGACATGCTGGATGACGCATCCTTGTCCCTTAGAGATCTGTTTGCAGCAGGGCATGTCCATTTACTGGGTACCCAAAGAGGTCCGGAGTCTGTGGAGACACAGCTATAACCTCTTCTGGTAAACAGTAGCAGTTTGGGCCCTACCCACTGACCTGTAGATGGATCCTTGTAGTTGATTTGGACTTCTGGCACTCGGTTGATTTTCTTGGGGCGAGTAGTGGAGTAACACAGGGGGTTGTTGGGAATCGGGGCTTAGACTGAGAAAATTTAGTGTAAAAAGCACTTTGCTAAGCCCCATCTGTGGGTCCATGTCTTTGCTGTCCTTTTGTTTTTGTAGATATGTCTTCAGGGTGTGATTAGCTCTTTCCACTATCACCTGGCCTGTAGACCAATGAGGGATTCCTGTGATGTGGTTTACTCCCCAAGTAGCAAGAAACTGCTTGACTTTTCCGCCTATATAAGCAGGCGTGTTGTTGGTTTTTACTACTTGAGGGACCCCCATAACAGCAAAGCAATTGGTCAGGTGATGGACCACATGTAGAGCCTTCTCCCCTGTCTGAGCTGTCACCCAGAGCATGCCCGAAGAGGTGTCTATCATTACATGGACATATTTGAGTTGTCCGAATTCTGGGATGTGGGTGACATCCATCTGCCAGATCTCTCCCGCCTGCAGCCCGCGTGGATTGACTCCCACTCCTAGGGCAGGGCCAAATTGTGCACACTGAGGGCATGCTTTAACAACATGGAATAGAAAACATGCGCTTCAACGCCCTGGCATTTTGGTGGAATAAGGAGTGGCTGTTTTGAGCCTTCGCGAACTGACTTACGGGACCCTGTAATCCTAGGCTGACCAGGGAGTCAGCCCTTGCATTTCCTTCACCTAGGCCCAAGGATGTTTTATGGCTGCGGATGTGCAAGATGCAGCACGGTTGTGTGCGTATTTTCAGCACACGCTGTAACGTAAGAAAGAGCTCCAACAGCCACTGGTTTTGTACTGGCTTGACAAGAGCATCCTCAATACGGTTCGCCAGTACTACTGCATATTGCGAGTCGGAGACGATGTTAAGGAGGACACGTCGCCATCGTGTTAAGGCCCAAATGACAGCCAGTAGTTCCAGAGTCTGCAGGTTGTCCTTGTCAGTGCCCGGAATCAAATGTTGCTTCCACTGACCCTTATCCTGCCATACACAGGCAGCTGTTTTCGACCTTTTTCCAGCATCAGTGAATACTGTGATGCCAGGCACTGGGTGCTCTGAAACAATCGGTCTCTCTATCCAAGGGAACTGGCTGATGGCCTGTAAGCACCTGTGTTTTGGGGGGGCCCACCCTACCTGGGCACAGGTGGGCTTGACACAAGCTCATGCTCACTCCCTGGCAATTAGGGGCACCTGGTTGCCTTGTTACACTACAGAAAAAGAAATCTTAGTCTATCTGGATGGGAAATGTGGATGCCCTGGGGTGCATCTCTGCTCTTGCAGATCCCATGGGAAGGAGCAGCCACCTCTGCAGTGCTGGGGGATGCTCTCATTGCAGTGACAGTGACACCAAAGCTCTGAATTCAACATTCAAGGTGTTTGTGTCCTCAAAATAAGGAACCAAATCATAGCCTGGACCAGAGTAATTTCTCCAACCACCACCTTGCTTCTCTTCCCTTTGACACAAAATCATAGAAGTTGGAAGGGACCCATCAGGATCCCTGAGCCCAACTCCTGTCCCTGTGTAGGGCACCCCCAGGGTCACACCATGGGCCTGAGAGCATCATCCAAGGACTTCTTGGACTCAGGCAGGATTGGGGCTGTCACCACTGCTCTGGGGACCTTGTTCCAGAGCTTAACAGAATGAAAAGCTCTAGAGAGTTAAGGTTTGGAGGGGAAAGCACAACTTCTCTCCGTGCCAGGTCCTGCACTTTGGCCACAACAACCCCATGGGGAGCTCCAGGCTGGGCACAGAGTGGCAGAAAGGGACCTGGGAGTCTGGATTGCCAGGAAGCTGAACAGGAGCCAGCAGTGTGCCCAGGTGGCCAAGAAGGCCAATGGCATCCTGGGCTGGCTCAGGAACAGTGTGGCCAGCAGGTCCAGGGAAGGGATTCTGCCCCTGTGCTCAGCTCTGGTGAGGCCACAGCTTGAGTCCTGTGTCCAGTTCTGGGCCCCTCAGCTCAGGAAGGAGCTTGAGGTGCTGGAGCAGGTCCAGAGAAGAGCAAGGAGGCTGTGAAGGGATCCAGCAGAATTGCTGTGAGGAAGGGCTGAGGGAGCTGGGGGTGTTGAGGCTGGAGAAGAGGAGGCTCAGGGGAGACCTCATCACTCTCTGCAACTCCCTGAAAGGAGGTTGGAGCCAGGGGGGGGTTGGGCTCTTTTCCCAGGCAACTCTCAGCAAGACAAGAGGGCAGGGTCTCAAGTTGTGCCAGGGGAGGTTTAGGTTGGAGATGAGAAAGAATTTCTTTCTGGAGAGGGTGATCAGGCATTGGAATGGGCTGCCCAGGGAAGTAGTGGATTCTCCGTGTCTGGAGATCTTTCCAAAGAGCCTGGATGTGGCACTGAGTGCCATGGGCTGGGAACCACGGGGGGAGTGGATCAAGGGTTGGACTTGATGAGCTCTGAGGTCCCTTCCAACCTAGCCAATTCCATGATTCTATGATAAACCTGATGAAGTCAAGCTTAGGGATACCAGAAGGCAGAATTTGGCCCAGGAGGAATCTCCTGCCAGACCCCAAGCCAGGGCCCATGTGCCTGAGGTAATGAGATGCCTGCAGACACCAAGGGGGGGTTCAGGTACCAGGAGAGGTGTGTGTGTGTGTGTGTGTGGGGGGGGGGGGGGTGTGGGGAGCATTTAACAGAAAACCACAACTCCAAAGTCATTTCCCCCATAACATCCCCACTGCAGAGTGTCACCATAATGCACCTTAATGACTTGGGGAGGGGGGAGTGGGGGGTGGGTGTAATTTTAGAAAGTGGTTTTAAAACACTGTTCTGGAATACATCTGGATTCTCTTAGGAACAAGCAAGATCTCATCAGGGACCACTTCAAAGCCCATTTCCTCCTGGTTAAATGATCTCGTGTGAGGCGGCTGCTGCCTCTACCTTGTTCCATTATGGATGATTTTTGACTGCTCCTAATAGGAACAAACTGCAGAATATTCCATTAGTGCCTTTCAATTTGTTCCCTTGCCTTAAGTCCCCCCGACAGCTCCCTGTGGTTTGGAGGTGGATGGCAAGGAAAATTTCACAGCTCTCCGGCCTGCTGTCCTGCCCAGAGGCTTTGGAAAAAAGGAATTAATTGTGGTTTTATTTTTTTTTTAGTGAGCACATTGATGTTGGGTTGATAGCAGGGTTTAAGTGGCTTCCAGATTTTGCATTTTTAGGGAAAAAATGGATTTTAATGCTGCTGCTGTGTAGCTGGGCAGGTCTGATGGCCACGTGGGTGCTGGGGGATATAGGATCAACATGCCTGAGAGTATCTGCTATGGGTTTATTTTCCCATTTTCCCTTTTTTTTTTTTTTTCAGCTGGCAAGCAGGTGGCTCTCCTGTGTCAGGGAGGAAAAAGCTTCTGGCAGGGGACAGCCCCTGATGTCATTTGTTACCCAGCATGGTACCCTGAGTGATGCTGCTGCCTTCTCCTGCCAGTCCCATGGCTGCCCAGAGCCCAGCAAATCACACCCAGGGGCCTGCCCAAAACCCAGATTGCTCAAATGCCTCTTGTGGACCAACTCTTTTGTCCTTTGGCAGAAGAAGGCAGTGGGGTCAGCTAACCTTGCTCTTTAACCTCTTCTCTTCGTCAAGTGACTCAGTTTTGCCATTTGGAAACAAAGAGTCAGGAGGAACCATTCTGCCATCTCCCACTTTGCTAAATCCAGCCAAAATTCATACATCTTATTCATTCCATTCCTCCCCAAACACCCTTCTTCTGCTGATTTTTAATTAATCTCTGAATTTATGCTCCCCAGAAGGAAACAAGAGGGGAAGAACAGACTTGCAATTAATTTTTGCTGAGGCCTGGGAGATGCAACACTGGAGAGGAGCTGCAGGAAAGCAGGGGGAGCAGAGGAGGTGGCACCTGGGAGGTCTCAGAGGGGCTTTCCCACTTTGTCCCCTTTTCCCATACTGGTCCAACCTCTTCATCTCTGTCCCCTTGAGAAAAGCAAATAAAAATAAAACAGGGTAACAGAACATCTGTCTGAAAAGCTGAATGGTGATGGGATTCACCCACTGAAAGAATCTGATCAAATTCATGGGTTTCTGATGTTATTTCTAACCTGGATGTTCTCGAAGTCTATTGAGGAAAAAAAGCCCAAAGACACAACGTTTTTCACAGCTTTTTTTGACTCAGTGAAGAGAAGCAAAGGGGGTGAAATGTTTATGACCTGTTGCAAATTAATATAAATCTGGAAAGCCACTTATATTTTTTATGAAAGAGTGTGAGGCAACAGAGAATACTGGGAAAAAAAAACCCCAATATTACAGAATGCTGAGACCTTTTTCTGAGGGCTGAGGTGAAGCCAACTACCTGGGTTCCTGTTAATAAAAGAAGTGATACTCATGTTTTATGAATCCCATGGTGAGTCTCTGGTATGATTTATAATCCCTGGCTTGACAAGACACAGTTTGATTAATTTTAGGTATTTCTAGCCAAATGGTGGGGAGGAGGGGTTGCAATGCCTCTGGTTTCCATGTGTCTCCATGGACACAGCTGGATGCAGAGCATGGGACCAGGTGACAAGTTGGTGACTTGGGCCAAGGGGGGAAAAATAAAATGTGGGGTTCAGAGAGCCAAGCTGGAATTGTGGTGGCTCCCTACTGCAACATGTGATGATTGTTCTGTTGGTTTGGTGTAAAAAAGGGTCCTGGGAGCAGCTCGATGTATTTCACCTAATTGAGGTGGTTTTGTAATTAATGTTTTGTGCCCAAACCCATCAATGTCTTGACAAGGGCTGGGAGGGATTTTTGACAAGTTGAAATTTGACCAGACTGTGACAAGGAACCAAGGACAAAGGGACAAGGGACCAAGCCAAAGCCTTGGCTGAGCTTTGCTCCCAGTTTTGGATTTGCCTTCAGAGCCAGGACACCCTTGGACAAGGACATTTTGGGAAGAGCCAGATCACAGAATCACAGAACTGGTTTGGCTGTAAAAAAACCTTTAAGATCATCAAGGCCAGCCCTTCATCACTGCCAGGGCCACCCTCACCCCATGTCCCTCATCCCCACATCTCCAGGGCTCTGAAACCCCTCCAGGGATGATGGGGACTCCAACCCTGCCCTGAGCATCCTGGGCCAGGCCGACCTTTCAGGGAAGTAATTGTTCCTAATAACTGACCTTTTCCCCAATATCCAATCTAAACCTTCCTGAAGAGACCAGGAGAAACCAGAGATATTATTTCCCACCCAGGACTTTGTCCCACAGCATTTCAAAAAAACCCCCAGACCACTTAAAAACCTCCTCCCATTGCCGAGGTCTTTGTTCCCTCTTGGAGCCATCTGTGGCTGGTTACTCTCTATCCTCTTGGCTTCCCTGCAATCTCCTGGCTGTTCAGCACTGAAATCATGTAATCCAATTTTCTTTGTTGCCATAAAGGCCTTAATTATGGCTTCCCAGGATATTGTAATCAGAACCCCTCGGATACTCTCGGGTGTCAGAGTGACGTCTGCTGCCAATCCATCAGTGTCCTTGTGTTGTTGGAAGCACTGGGGTGCTCTGGAGGTCACGCCTGCCTTCACGTGGCATTGCTGGGGATGATTTTATTCAGCATCACTTCTGCAGCAGCACAAACTCACAGCTTGCTTTGAAATTTGCTTTTTTTTCCCTTTTTTTTCTTGCCTTTTCCTTCAGGTCCTTGCAGCCATCACCGTACTCTCGCCTTTGCTGATAACGTCTGTAAAGGTCCAACCTATCCCCCCTTTCCTTAATTAACACCAGGGCTTTGTGTCTGAAGCCAAAAAAAAAAAGAAAAAAAGGAAAAAAAAAAGGAAAAAAATGGTTTTTTTTTCCTTTATTTGACAGCACCAGGGTAAGCTTTGATCACCAATGCACTTTTATTGCAAGTGTGACGTTGGGGTTGTGTTCAGAGCAGCCCCCTCTGGCTCAGAGCAGTTTAATCTCTTTTGTACCTTCTCTCAAATCCATGAATCCAAATTTCTCCAAAGTCCTGGTGACTGATTCTTTGCTTTCCTGGACGTAGGGTGTTGGTTTTATGGCAGCTTCTGCTGTTTGCAAACACTGCCTGCCGAGCAGTGAAGTCAGCTGCTGTTTCCAGCAGGGAAAATACTGATTTTTATTTCTGCATGTATGCAAAGCAAACGTGGCCACAGGCACTTAGGGAAAGGAGGGAGACTGCAGGGATGCAAAACCCAACGTGAGTGGTGGGAATAACATCAGGCTGGGACCTCCTCTAGTCCAGGAGGGCAGCTTTGAAGCCTATCCCAACAGAAAAAAAAAATAAATTGAATTTTGGTGCTTGTTCTGCTTGTTCTTCCCTGTACATGACATTATTTTATTGTCTTGCAGGCACAGGAAGTTGTTTTGTGGCAAGGCAGGGTAATTTCACCCAGCTTTGAGGCACGGTCTTTGCATCTCCCCAAGTGGAGCTGTGCTCAATTAGTTGGCTGAATGCTTCCTCCTCTGAGAAAATGCAAAAGCAGATCCATCAAAGTTATTTTTCTGTAACTTAAAGATTTTATTTTGAGGCTGGAAAAAAGCCTGTAAAGTTTATTTCAGCATTTTTTCAAGTCCACTCTTCTGATATTTGGTTTCAAGTCAGCGTTTTACTTGCCTGCTTTAGATGTAAATGCCAAGGAGGAATTATGATGGAAAATGCTTCATTTTCATGAGGGAAAAAAAAAAAATCAAATTAACATTGACAATGAAGGAGTGAACGAGCTCAAAACATTTTCTCCTTCCTGGGTTTTCAGCTGAGCAGGAAAGGGAGAGCCCAGCCCTTCCCCGAGCTCCATCTGGGGCAGCCTCAGGGCCCATAAATCCCAACCCCACACAAGGTGTAACCCCCAGGCTGGGAATCTCAGCAGTTCAAGTGCATTCACCCCACTTTTCTTTCTCTTTACTCCTTGTTGGAAATGCTGTCCAGGCTTTGAGCATCCCTGTTCCCATCTTGAAAAGTTGTTGGTTAATTTTCTAATTGAGTTGGGAGTTCTCAGGTGAGAGCTTGGTGCTTAAGGAAGAACTTTGCATTTTCTGGTTTGTTTGGGAATTAATTCCCATCAAAATATCCCATGTTTCCTTGGCTTTGTTTCTTCCCTGGCTTTGTCTCCCCCAGCCTTGCTTCCTCTTGTGCCTTTCTGATTTAATGTCATGACCCTGCCCTTTTCTCCTTCCCTCCACGGACCACCCTTTGTCATCAGACCTTAGGAAGATTAAATAAAGTCATTTCTCCTCCATGCATTTCCCCTCCCCTTCCCAGGGGTCTCCCTGGGGATCTGTCTGAGGACAGCACATCTCCTGAATAACATTTATAATAATCTTTCAGGAGTGTGACATCAAATAATTGCTGCTAACATCTCCTTTGCTCTGCCATCCTCACCATGGGCATGGGCAGAATTGCTGCCAGCTCCACTTCCCCATTCTAGATTAGTTTGGGGGTTGGTTTATTATTTTTTTTTGGCTTTTTTTTTTTTTTTTTTTTTGCTCTGAGTTTTTAATTATGGAATGGGCATGGAAAAGCAGCATATAAAAGAAAACTGATGGTATTGATCATGCTGGCATGCTGTAACAACTCAGTCTGCAAAGCTGCTGTAGACATCTGAGGGCACCTGGTGGTCTTGGACATGAAAGCTGAGGCAGGAACATGTATTTGTCTGCATGATATCATTTCTCAGGGTTTTTTGGGGTTTTTTTTTCCCCCCCTTTGTATTTTCCCTCATGTTCTGCATATGTAAAATGGAAGCAGTGAATAATGAGGGTCAGGTGGTGGCTTCTTATTTATGAAGAACCCCCTGATAGCCTTCAAAAAATAAATTTCCAGTGTTCTTGGGCAATCAAAGATGAGGATAAAAACCAGAAGATCAAAGAAATCACGTAGAACTAACAAAGCTCTAGCTACATGCCAGCAAATGGCAGGAAAAAAGAGGGTCAGGCATGCAAATGCCTCTTTATCTGGCTCCCCAAGGAAGAGTTCAGAGAGACTGAAGGTCATCCCAGCCCTTGCAGGTGGGTATAAATTGATGCTGGAAGGAAGAATCACAACAGGAATCTTCTTGTTTGCATGGTTTGGTCCCTGAAGAAGTTTGGTGTCTGAAATGCTCCTGGGCTGGGAGCTGGAAGGTCCCCAAACCCCTTGGATGGGGCTGGGGGGATAAACCCCACTCAGCCCACTGGCTGGAAATTTGTCCCCTGGCCATAAACAGGAGGGAAAATGAGAAATTCTTGCTTCTGGATGTCCCCAAACAACCTTTATGGCATCCACATGCACAGCCCCAGCTCCTTGTTGGTTCATGGTACCCTGGAGGACAAGCTCCAAAAAAAATAAAAAAAATAAAATAAATCTCAGGAGCAGCTCTGCTCTGCCAGCAGGGATGGATTAGATGATTTCATCCTCGGAAGTGTGAGCTCAGATTGCTGTCCCAGCTCCATGACCTGGGGGAAATATTTCACACTGAGCCTTATCACACCCCCATCAGCTGGCCCCAGCACAGCATTTGGTTGCCAACACCAACACCTTCCTTTTCCTGCCCAAATTCCACCTGAGGCACTGGAGATGGACCTGCAGACTTCCTAGGGATGCTGAGGGTTTTTAGAGATATGCCTGAGAAGGTATTTTGACATCTTTGATGAGCACCTTGAGCAACAAACACACAAACCTCTGGTCCTCTCAGCTCTGAGCAGCTGAAAACACTCAGAGCAACTGTGCTGGGGGATGAGGAGGGGAAGAGCATCTGACAGAAGAAAATAAATAGTGTATATATTTAATTGACCTATTAATTCCTCCAAAATATGTGAGTGAAAAGGCTGAAACCTAATCCAGGTCTGGCAAATCCCTCTTTTTTTTTTTTACATTGCAAATACCCTGAAAAGCAGAATGTCCATATAGATGGAAGGATGGAAACTCATGGACTGAGGCAGCAACTCCAGAGCTACAAACTTGGAAACTCCCTGCAGCTGGCAAATATTTCAACTTTAGCACCAAAGGCAGCCAAGGTTACAGGGAAAGATAAAAAAAAATAAAATAATGGGGAATGTGACCCCAGCTCCTGGGGGAAAATACTGAGTGAGTGCTTAGATCTGGGGGCTGCCACGCCAGGGCAATGTTCCTGCACAAAGGCCACAAATTATTATTATTTTTTTTTGTTGTTAGAAAGATATAAACCCCAGTGTATCAAAAGGAAATGTGAATTACAGAGGAATATGAATTAATTACAGAGGAATATGAATTAATTACAGAGGAATAAAACCCATAGAGGAAACATTGGTTGCAACAAATATTGATGCCTGGGAGCTCTTGGGCAGCCCCTGGCCCAGGCTGGGGGATTTATGGGCATTTCAAGTTGAGAAGGAGGGAGGTGCCCTCAGAGGGACACCAGCAGGGACACCTCCTGTACACAGCAGGCAAAAGCCACTTCCCATGTCCCCTTCTCCAGACACCCCACATCCCAAAAGCTCAGCAGAATTTGGGGCCTGCCCCCATGTTTGGGGTTGGAAGGGACAGGAGACATCCAGTGCAAGCTCGAGGTAGGGAGCTGGGACATCTCCAACTCCAGCAGCTTCCTCTGCCCATCCTCACCTTCAGTGTTTCCAGGGATGGGGCTTCTACAGCCTCACCCACCCTACAAATGTCACCAGGAATTAGGACATGGCAACAGGGCAAGGGGAGTGGAAGAGGAGAGATGGAAATGAATATTAAGGAGAAATTGTTTGGTGTGAGGGTGTCCCAGCTTCCCAGAGAAGCTGTGGCTGCCCCATCCCTGGCAGTGCTGAAAGGTTGGATGGGGCTTGGAGCACCCTGGGCTGTGGGAGGTGTCCCTGACCATGGCAATGGGGTTGGAACTGAGTGATTTTAAGGTCCCTTCCAACCCAAACCAGTCTGGGGTTTTATGACCCCATGAAGAGCTGCAGGCTGGGGACTGGAGCCCCAGTGATAACCTGGGGTAGGTCCTGGGAGAAATCCTCCTGCTCCAGCCCAGATTCCTTCCCAACATTCAGCTACCTCTTGGCTGCTCTCCAGAATGTAAACAGAGTTTCAGGGCTGGGACTTGGGAAGTAATTTAAAATGTGTGAGCTCTAATGTTGGGAATTTGGGACTCCTGAAGCCCGGGGCCTAAAAGGAACATTGTTTGCCATCTCATTAGCCCTCCTGCTGAACTCCAGCCACAACCTCCCTGGATTTTCCCACCAGTATCTCTTTATCTAAGGGAGCTGAGAAGGAAAACCTGTTGCAAGCATTAAATATTTTCTGAGGGGTCATATGCTCAATTATGGCTCTGCAGGATCATATTTATGGTCCAGAGGGCTATGAGGGCTGTTTCTTGTATTAGAGCTTTCAAGTCTGAGGACAGAACCAGCTGTGGAGGAAAGCTGCCTGGGGACAGGCAACTTGGGGGTTTTTTTTGGGGAAAAAAAAACTTTCCTTCCCATTTCTCCTGGTGCAGGGATGCTCATGCAACCAAGGGTTGGAATTTTGAGGTGCATGGGGGGAAAAAAACCAAAAAAACCCCAACCAAACCACAGCATTGAGACATCTCTGCCTATATTTTGGCTTTTCCTACCAACTCTCTGATATCCACAGCAATGAGAGCTCAGGTTGAGGTTGGGTTGGTGATTCCCATGGGCACTGAGCATGGGGCAAGGAGCCCCATGGCCACCAGGAGCTCTGTGCCATGGGGACATCTTGGTGCTGCTCCTCCTGCCCAAGGAGAAACATCTGAGCAGCAGCTTCCTTCAGCTGGCTCCTTCCCTGTTTCTTTCTATTCTTTCTATTTCTTTCTATTCCTCCTGCAAAATAAGCTGAATAAGAAAGTCTGGATGCTCAGCTGGCCGTGGGGATCAAGACATGAAAGCCCATGGATAAAGGGAAGATGTGGGCCACTGATCTTGGAATTAGGGAACTGTGGAGTCAGAGAATTCTATGGAGGATGGGAGGGGGGGAATAGAAAACTGAAGATAGAAGAGAGGCTGGAGGGATGCAGGGTGGGATTCCAGGGCTGTCCTTGCCAGGGTTTGGTTTGGAAAGGGAAGGAAGGTACTCCAGAAAGATGCTGGTTTGCCTTGCAAAGCAGGCTGACAAGAGAAAGAGCTGAGAGCAAATTAGCCCGTAGTAATTAATGCTGTGCTGGTGCTGAAATATTCAGTCAGTACAGATCTGGGGCTCCCTTTGGGTTGCTCCACAGCAGGAAATGAGGAGCTGGCTTGGGATCTGCATGCAACGTGCAGAGAGGTGGGGGGTCCATGGCCCATCTGGGGCTGGGTCTTGCTCACAGTGGACCCTGTGCCCCCTCAAGGGCTTTGGGGACATTTCTCTCCCATGGCACTACCCATAAGGACCAAACCTGCTGCAAAAATCAAGATTTAAGGTCACCCAGTCCAACCCTTCGCCCAGCACTGCCAGGGCCACCCTCACCCCATGTCCCTCATCCCCACATCTCCAGGCTCTGAAACCCCTCCAGGGATGATGGGGACTCCAGCCCTGCCCTGGGCAGCCTGGGCCAGGCCCTGACAACCCTTTCCAGGGAGAAATTGTTCCCAAACTTCACCCTAAACCTCCCCTGGCACAACTTGAGGCCAAAAGTTCCTCTTGTCCCATCCCTTGTTCCTTGGGTTTAGATCCCAACTCCCCCTGGCTCCTCCTCAGCCTCCTTTGCTCCAAGCTCAACAACCCCAGTAGAAATCCTCTCCTACTCCTTAATTCCATTAGCAAACCCTCTGGAGAGCCCATCCAAACATCTCACCCAGCACAGGCTGAGGTGCAAACATCCAAATGACTGAAGCAGGGTGGGGGGAAGAGCATCCCCATCATTCCTCCTCATTATGCACTTCCCCTGGCTTGGAGCAATCAAGCAAACCACCACCAAGGACATTGACAGATTGGCCTCATCAGTCCCCTGCTGAGACTGCCAACTTTCCCTGTATTAATCAGAAAAAAGAAATAAAATATATAGCTCCCTGATTGCCATTTGAATTGCACAGGAGATGGATTTGTCTTCTGGTAGCCCCTGACACTTCCACGTGAGCTGAGCCCCTGGTGGCTGCTAAAGGAGCTTTGCTGCTGGGCTTCCCAAGAGGCTGGAAAAGCAGAAAACTCAGCAGAAGAAACATTTGGCTCTGCTCTGGAGGGGCATTGCTGGGAAAAATCCAACACCTCTCTGATGGGGGGAAAAAGAAACCCAGAGAGCAGCTCCCCTGGTCTGGCTTCAGCCTTGCCTGGGGCATTTCTACTGCATCCTTCTGCTTTCTGGAATGGCAGGAAAAGCAGTTTTCCTCCTAGAACTGAGATGCTTGGGGCTCAGGGTTGGCAAGAGTGTTTGCTTTTCCTCCTCCAACTCCTTAGGGATGAGGCCAGTCCCATCAGATTCATTTCTGGCTGGTTTTTCAGAGCCCCCAGTCCCTCCCTGGAGGCCCAGCTGCTGTTGAACATCAGCACCACAACCAGGGATGGAGCTCTGGGGACCAAATAGGACTTTTGGGCAAGGGGCACCGGGGATTCAGAGTCTTTCAACAACCAGAAGAACACCTGGAAGCAGAGACAGTCACTGTGGAATGGATAAACCCATGCAACAGGTTCAGGAGCACTTCCAGAGCATCCCTTAAGGTCCTTTCCAACCTTTAAAGGTCCCTTCCAACCCAAACCATTCTAGAAAAGGATGCACACCGAGCAGAAAACTTGTGCCAAGTGTCAGAGTGAACCCACCCCGTGTGTAGGTGCTCCTGCACATCCATACTCAGTGCTGGGTAAGCATAAAATCAGCAATAAACATAAAACACCTAGAAGGTTTTGCAAACCCCCTTGGAGCACCAGAACTCTGCCAGGAGGACTCCTGGATCCACCATGCATGGGGAGAGTGAGGGTCACAGGGGAGTTGGTTTGGGAAAGGTGCTTGCACTGCTTTCTGGAACTATTTAAAGACTGAGAATAAGCAAAAATAGAAAAATAGCAATTAAAAACTGTAAATAATAATAATAATAATTATAAAAAATCTGTTACTCACCTCCCTCCACACAGTGTCTGTGCAGCACTGGCAAAGCTTGTGTGCTCCCCCCAGGTGACCAAAGGTGAGAACTGACACTGAATATTCTCCAAATTCCTCATTTGAGGAGCAACCTCCCCTCCAGCAGCCCAGGATACTTGTCCTGCCCTCACAACCATGGCTTCAGGACCATCCAGAGCCCCCCCCCTCTTTTCCAGCTCTTTATCCCATCCAGCCCTGGCTGGGTACCAGGTTCTGCCCCAGCCAATGGTTCCACAGACCCAATAAAATAATTTCCATGGTGTTAATGAGCTGCTGAGAAGCAGCTGGGGGCTTTTCCAGGATGCCCTAAGAGACAAAGGTGTCCCAGGTGTGGGGGATGCTCCACCCATAATTTCTCCTTATTCCAGAGCCCATGGCACTGGGTGCTCATCCCCTTCAGGAACTTCTTTCCCTTTCCTGCAGCATCAGCTCCTTGGATGCTCACATCACATTTACTCAGTGACCTAGCAGCCTCCCCTCTCTGGGAGATGACTTTGCAACCTTATTTTAGATGCTCTCTGAAAAAATCTTGCTTGTAATGTGAAAATTATACATTAGGCTCAGATATAACATGAGAACATTTTTTTTTCCAGAGAGAAAACAGCTTTCACCAGACCATAGAGGGGCTATTGAAAGGAGGGGTTTTTTATTTTGCATAAAATTCTGCAATAAGCTACCATCAAGTTTTATGTTCTTGGACAACTAATGTCTCCTTTTTTCCATCTGGCAACTTGTTCTGTGAATATTCAGGGAATTTTTTACACTTCTCCAAGAGTCCCCCCGATGGATCATGAACTGGGATGTCCCCCTTCCCCAGTGTGGGCTTTCAGATGCCTGGTTCTGGCCAAGGAATGTCAACCACAGACACTCTCCCCTTTGTCCAAAAATTTCTGCTGATCCTAAGCACTCCCAATACCCCCTGACAAAGTCTTTGTTTGCTTCAGAAAGCCAGAAAGTCTGCTGAAAACTTTTCTGAGAGCACTGCTTGCATTAGTCAACGTTTTCCCCACGTCTGCCAGATAAAAAGCAAAGATAAGAAACAGATCCCTGCTCAGTGCCTTCAGCCCCAGCAGAGTATCTAGAGCAGAAAGATCAAATATTATGGTTATTTTTTATTATTTGTGCTGGGTGAGAGCCAGAGACCCATTGCCTGTGTACTTCCAGCCTGATGGATGTGCCCTGGGCAATAAGGAGAGGATTTGGGTGGGGGGATCCCCCAGGGCACCTGAGGTCACTGGTGGGGTGCTGGGAGGTGCTGGGGGATGCTGGGGAATGGAGAGGCTGAGGTCCCAGCACACCAGGAATTCTCTTGCTCCTCCCAGCTACCTCCCCCCATTTCACAGGGTTTCCTTGGCTGGAAAAGACCTTCAAGGTCCGCAAGTCCAACCATAACCTAACCCTGAGAAGACCTTAACTAAGCCATATCCCTGAGCACTGTGTCTGTATAACTTAGAATTACCTCCAGGAATTCCTATTCCAGTGTCTGCTAACCCTTTCAGTGAAGGAATTCTTCCTCATATCCAATCTAACCCCCCCTGGCACAACTTGAACCCATTACCTCTTGTCCTATAATATATAACTCCACTGAACAGATCATTTGCCTTCCCCCAAGTCTTGCAGGAGGACACCAGGAGGGCTCAGAGACACACAGTCCTTGTCCAAATCCTTGTGAGGGGTGGGAGCACCATCCCCTGCATCTTCCCCTCCTTCATCCTTTCCTCTGGTGGGGAAAACCCCGGGATGCTGAGCTATCCATCCACCCAACCTGAGTCTGGAGCAAGGGATGGGACAAGAGGAACTTTTGGCCTCAAGTTGTGCCAGAGGAGGTTTAGGTTGGAGCTGGGGAAGAATTTCTCCCTGGGAAGGGTTGTCAGGGCCTGGCCCAGGCTGCCCAGGACAGGGCTGGAGTCCCCATCATCCCTGGAGGGGTTTCAGAGCTTGGGGATGTGGGGATGAGGGACATGGGGGGTGGGGGGTGGCCCTGGCAGTGATGGGGTGATGGATGAGCTTAAAATTCTTTCCCAACCCAACCAATCCTGTGATAACAAAACCCTGCAGCATCCCTGGGGATGGTCCTGGCCCTGGGTGCCAGCTGATGCTGTCTGGAAGTTTCAAAAATCAATTTGCTGTCTGGTAGCACCTTCCCTTAGCAGCTCCTCATTAGGAGCTCCAGCATCTTCCCTGCCCCTGCAAACTGTTATGCAAATAGCACTTCCTGACAGCACAAATACACTCATCTCAGTGTCCCACTAATTGATTTTAGCTCATTAGGAGCGATTTTGTCCTAATTTGATAAGGAAGTGTGAAACTACTTTTTTTTTTTTTTTTTTTTTTTTTTTTCCCAGCAGCAGGTTTGTTATTTGGGGAGGTATTAAGGAAGTGTTAATTAGACCCAATTCCTCTGTCATGTTGATGGCTGGGGGAGCTGTCACCGTGCAGAGCCACCTTGCTTGATGCAGTTTGGCAAATGCAGTGCATGAGGTTTGTGTGTCCAGGCAGCAGAATAGAATGCATAGAATACATAGAATGGGCTGGGCTGGAAGGGACCTCAGAGCTCATCAAGTCCAACCCTTGATCCACTCCCCCCGTGGTTCCCAGCCCATGGCACTCAGTGCCACATCCAGGCTCTTTGGAAAGATCTCCAGACACGGAGAATCCACTACTTCCCTGGGCAGCCCATTCCAATGCCTGATCACCCTCTCCAGAAAGAAATTCTTTCTAATCTCCAACCTAAACCTCCCCTGGCACAACTTGAGACCCTGCCCTCTTGTCTTGCTGAGAGTTGCCTGGGAAAAGAGCCCAACCCCCCCCTGGCTCCAACCTCCTTTCAGGGAGTTGGAGAGAGTGATGAGGTCTCCCCTGCGCCTCCTCTTCTCCAGCCTCAACACCCCCAGCTCCCTCAGCCCTTCCTCACAGCAATTCTGCTGGATCCCTTCACAGCCTCCTTGCTCTTCTCTGCACCTGCTCCAGCACCTCAAGCTCCTTCCTGAGGGGCTGAGGGGCCCAGAACTGGACACAGGACTCAAGCTGTGGCCTCACCAGAGCTGAGCACAGGGGCAGAATCCCTTCCCTGGACCTGCTGGCCACACTGTTCCTGAGCCAGCCCAGGATGCCATTGGCCTTCTTGGCCACCTGGGCACACTGCTGGCTCCTCTTCAGCTTCCTGGCAATCCAGACTCCCAGCTCCCTTTCTGCCACTCTGTGCCCAGCCTGGAGCTCCCCATGGGGTTGTTGTGGCCAAAGTGCAGGACCCGGCACTTGGAATGTTGAACCTCATCCCGTTGGAATCAGCCCAACTCTCCAGTCTGTCCAGGTCCCTCTGCAGAGCCCTCCTGCCTTCCAGCTGATCCACACTCCCCCCAGCTTGGTGTCATCTGCGAATTTGCTGATGATGGACTCAATCCCCTCATCTAAATCATCAATGAAGATATTGAACAGCACTGGGCCCAACACTGATCCCTGAGGGACACCACAGCCGCCATTTTGATGCAGCCCCGTTCAGCACCGCTCTCTGGGCCCGTTCCAGCCAGTTCCTAACCCAGCACAGGGTGCTCCTGTCCAAGCTGTGGGCTGACAGCTTCTTCAGGAGGATGCTGTGGGAGACGGTGTCAAAGGCTTTGCTGAAGTCCAGGCAGACCACATCCACTGTGGCTCCATTTGACACAAATTTGGGAAGCAGGAGGCACAGAAGTTGGTTGCACCTCCAATAATGAGGGACATAGGGGGTTCTGGGGAGGACAAGGGGTTGTGTGTTCAAGTTGGGGAGGTTCAGTTTAGATATTAGGAAAAATTTCTTCACTGAAAGGGTGGTGAAGCACTGGTTCAGGTTGCCCAAAGAGGCGGTCGAGTCACCATCCCTGGAGGTATTATAAAAAAAGGGGTAGATGTGACACTTTAGGAGGTGATTTGGTGGTTAAGGTGGTGCAGGATTGATGGTTGGACTTGAAGGGCCTTTCCAACCAGGGTGATTCTATCTGTGGTTCTTCTTCTTCAGCTGTTGCCCCAGGTCCTGTTGTGTCTGAAACCTCCCTGCAGAAATGATCCTGCAGTGAATCTCAAGACTTCATTTCAGGACCCAAAGGGACCCAGAACTAAAATAGGGACAATTTTTTTGCAGGTAGAACGAGGAGTGATGGTTTGAAACCAAAAGGAGGCAGATTCAGACCAGATTTAAAGGAGAAATTTGTCACCCTGGGGGTGGAGAGGACACTGGCCCAGGTTGCCCAGAGAGGTGGGAGATGCCCCATCCCTGGGGACATCCCAGGACAGGTTGGATGGGGCTCTGAGGAACCTGATCTCCTGGATGATGTCCCTGATGACTGCAGGGCAATGGGACCAGATGGCCCTGAAAGGTCCCTTCAACCATTTGGTGATTCCAAACCCAACTTAATATTTGATTCTTCAAGCTCAGGAGAGACTTTTCCTGGTGTTGGCTGCCTGGCTGTGTTGGGCTCCAAGATCCTGCCCTAGAGCAGGGATCAGCTCTTGGCACACATGTAGCAAACCCACTGGTTGGGGGTCAAAAAGCTGCCCAAGAAATGTCCCTGGTTTGCCACTGAAATGGCAAAGCAGCATCTTAGGGGCTCTGGGATTGACTGTCCCAAGTATTTGTAAGAACCTGAGCTGTCTGCAGGCTGGAATGTCTGTTCTACTGTAAAGCTGGATGTTGCAAAAACTGTTTTCATTGCTCTTGAAAGAAAGCCAAATATTTTCAGACTTACCCCAGCAATGAAAGTTTTTTTTTTTTCAGCTAAATGTTTCAAAAGCACTTTCCAAAAAAAAAAAAGAGAACTTCCCAAAGAAATTATTTTTTTTTTCATTCTGTAGAAATTGTTGACATTTTTTTTTTTTTTTTGTGAAAAACCATTACCATATGTAAGGAAAAAACCCAACACAACAAACCAAAGAACATAGAAGAAGTGGGAATAGTTTGGGTTGTTGCAAAGGGTCTGTGGCTTGTGTGAGGCTGAGATTTTTTTTTTTTTAACTCCAAGCCATAGAAAGAAGCCAGAGCTGTCATCTGGTGGCACTTGGAGTGTGTGCTGACCCAGGCAGGCACACCTGGAGGCATCTTTAAAGCTCTCCTGAATCAGGACACAATCCTTGCTGTGACTGGGCTGGGCTTGCAAGGAATGACACAAATTGGGGCTGGGAATGTCGAGTGCTCCCAGATGGCAGCTGGAGATGGGAGCTCTGGTGGGGCATGGGATGAGCAAATCAAGGGGAAAAAATAAGTGTAAAAAGCTCCCTAAAGGTGAGAAGGTGACTGATGTGAGAGGGGGTTTCTGCTCTGCTCTCCAGCAGCAGCTCCACGGAGCTCTCATCGTGGCAGGGTGATGCCAGGAGGCTGCTCCTGTCCCTGGTGACCACAGGGAGGGCATCAGGCCCTTTGTCTGAGCCCTGCTGGGAAAAAGGCCAGTTTCAGATGGGAAACTGGGAAAGGGATGGTGGGATAAAACCCCTGACACCCCTCTGGTAATAGCCCAGTGCTGACTCAACCCTTGGCCAGACCACACTCCATGCCCATGGTGGGCCATACCCCTATTTCTCCTTTTGAAAAACTCTATTTCTACCCCAGATCTTTCCCATCTCCTTTTCTTCCTTTGTGAGCTGTGGTTTTTTTTAGGTTTTAATCTACTTAGTCTGTAATTAGGTACAAGACAAAAAAAAAAGGAGGGCTCCATCCCTCCTGGCAAAATACCTTGTCCCAGCCTCTGGCCTGATCCTTGCTGGACCATAAATATGCATTGCAGTGACATGATGGAGGTAACTGAGGGTGACAGCTCATGCAGTGACCCCAAACATCTCTCTGAACAAGTTCAGTTGTTGCTGGTTTTTGTTTTTTGGTTTTTTGGGGTTTTTTTTTGCAAGGGTTTCTGTTACAGCAAATGTGAAGAGGTTGAAGCTGTAGCTGGGTGGAGAATCAAATCAGACCTTAGGTTTGGGCAGAAGAGCCTGGATTGGGTTTTCTCTTTTGATTTCTTACAGGTGAGGGCTCCAACTCAATTAAAAAAATGAATTTCACAGATTTTTCTGCCAGGAGGCTGAAGCAGGTGAGGGTCATGGTGTGGGGCTATGGGCAGGGAGGTGCAGGCAGCTCCCCAACAAGTGCTCAGGGATTTTGTGGGCAAATCAACTCCAGCTGGCTCCCAGCAAAGAGCTCCAGGGCTCCTAGGAGAGAATTCCTGCATTGGGAACCTCACTCTTCCTCCTTCCTGGTTTTTAATCTCCAATTGTTTGGTTCTTTGGGCTGAGAGGGAAGCACCAGGTTTATTTTTATGATGATTTCTTTTTGCTTGGCAGAAGCTCATCAAAAGGGATGCTATGGGTCCAATTATCCTGTCTGCCCATTACAGGGAGGAGCATTAGAGGAGAGGAAGAATTTTTTTTTTGTTTTTTCCCCCCAGCATTTCCAGTTCCAAACTTTCCAGCATGCTTTGCAAGCTGATGTTTTCTCCTGTGAGAATAATTATTTCTGCCAGGTCAGAAGTGCTGAGCAAGGGGCTTGGGAGGCAGAGCAGCAGCAGGCTCCTGGGAAAGGCAGGGGCATTGCTCTCTCTGGGGCTGAACCTCTGATTTCCACCTTCAAAATCTGTTTTTCACCATCCAACCCATGAGCACCAGTGGTAAAAACAAAGGTGCAACACCCTCCTTCAGCCCTGGCATCTCCCAGCCTCCCCCAGCAGTGGGTTCTTCCCAAAATTTCATGTCCAGGACCTGATTTACTGGATCTAAAACCCTTTCAATTAAATGTATTTTTAAAAAATGTATTTAAAATAATTAAATGTATTTAAAAAAAAAGCCTTTTCAGGAATAGCTGAGGGTGTCCTCATCCTCATAAGGAGCAGCAGATAAAGTGAGAGCCAAGGCTCCATCAAGCCCAGCCCAGCAGCGGTGCAGACACAGCAAGCTCTGAGTCAGCCTGCACTGCAAACTAATCCACCAAAGCATAAATTTAGCTCTTTTCTATTTTTTTTGGGTTCTCAATGTGTGTGTAAAACACTACAGCATAGTTAAAAACATGTGAAAGTAAATATTTTGGAAAGTATTTTCCAAGTGTATAGGCTCAACAAAGAACGTGGCTGAGCATCCAAGAAGAGTGATGCTTGCTGGGGTGAATTCATCCTTCAGTTGCTGTCTCAGCTTTGGCACTGGAAATCTCCTGGGTGTTTTGGGGGGAATACTCACACTTTCTGCTCTTTAACCTTCCCAGACCTTGAGCCCCCACCACAGCAATGACACCACAGCAATGATTCAAGCCCAAGGCACCCGGTCGTGACTCCACTCAGCCCCAGAAAACTGAGAATAATGCTTCAGAAAGAGCAAATCCTGCATCAGGGAGGGGAAATCACGAGTTTGTCATCCTGCTGAGGATGTGAAATTCCTGAACGTGCTGGGGTTTCACTAACAGAAAGCCTAAGCTCTATCTTTTTTTCTGGAAATGGAAATTTCTTCTAATTCTGCATCCACGCTCTGAGCCTGCAGCCATCCCTGCCCCACTTCCCTCTCTCAGTGTTTGTTCCAGGGAATATTGTATCAACATATTGATCTTGCTAAATCTTATTAAGAGGTGCAGCAGGTTCAGGCATCTCTCTGAAAGACATTTGCAACCTTTCCTTTGGCTGTTTTATTATTTGGTTGGGGTTTTTTGTTGTTGTTGTCCTTGTTTCTCAGTGAAGTCTCCAAACCGACAGCACATAAATCCCTCCCGTGTATATACACATATTTTTCTCAGTGATGTTTGAACTGAAACAAAGTGAAAACCTGGGTTAAATGTGGGGAATTCCATCTGAGACAAGAAGCTGGTGTTATCTTTCCCCCCTCAAAGGGAAATTTAGGATGAAATCTTCTTTTCTCCACAGCCTGGAGAGAGGTTGCAGTCAACTCGGTGTAAGGAGCTTTGCTCCAGGGAGAGGATGCCCTAAATCCTGGGGAGTTTCCTCCTAAAACATGTAGGAAATAAACTGTGACTCAGTGCATTGTGATCCCAACAGATTTCCTCACTGGGGCTGAGAAATTTGTTTAATCCCAAAATGTCTCAACTTCCCCAGCTGATGTTCTGTGCCTTGAGATCAGCTCCCACAAAGCCTCATCTGAGGGCAACCATGACCCCAAATTCCTCTTGGGCAGCTTGGGGTGGGATCTCTCTCTGTCCCAGGCCAAGGCTACTCCCTTGGTTTTGGTTTTCTTCCTGAAAAATTGCCTATTTCCCACATTTTTAATCTACATCAACCCAAACATCATGCTTGGCCCCTTTCTAAGCACTGTGCTGCAGGGGCCATTCCAACTGAGAAACCCTGAACTTAATGGGATTATGAAGGGACAGAGAAATATGGTTAGGACTTGATGGTTGCCCTGATTCCCTCTCTTCTTTTCTTCACCCCAAACTCATTCCAGCCAAGCAGAACAAACCTGGTCCACAGCCACCATCTGACTCCCCAGGCAGTTGTCAACCCATTAAATTCTCAACTGGGAGTCTTATTTTAGGTCTTGTTCCAGCTGTGGTGTTGCTTTCTGGACCAAAACCAGATCTGAGAACACAGTCATTCCTTCCTGACAGCACAACCAGGGAAAAAAAAAATAATAATAATAATAATAAAAAATATATAAATAACTGAAAGGGCATCCTCCTCCCTTGCACCTGAGCATCACCAAGAGCTGTACAGAAACTCCTCAGCCTGGGATCTGGTGAAACAACCAAGAGAATACAGGTGGGGAACAGAAAAGTCTCCAGTGAAGATGTAGGGAAGAAGGGAGGATTTTCTTTAAGATGTAATCATAGGAAATTTGGTGTTTGGAGCTTTCCAAAGTCTCACCAGGTGCCCCCATGCTTGGGCTCACAAATCTGTGCTAAAAGCCAAATGGTTTTCTTTATGTACTTAATTAACTTACTTATTTTTATATTTTTTTCTTTCATGAACTGTCTAACTTGGGTGTTCACAGCTCATCACCCCCTTTGAATAGGACAGGGAATAAATCAGAAATGGTCACTGTGCTCACTCACAGAGTGATTTTTCCAGTGGATTTTACCCTCAGATGGACACAGCAAATGCCTGGTGACTTGGGGGGGAGATAATCATGGTGTTGAGCAGACCTAGAAACCCATTGCCTGTGCTCTGCTCCCTGACACCTGCAGCACCCCAAGGACACAGGGAATTCACAGTCATTGGTTGTATAAATCTTGGCAAATGGGCATCTTATCCCACCCCCATCAGAGCTACCAAAAGAAAAAAAAGAAAAATAAATAAAAGTATTGACTCAGAAAAGGCAAGCATTAAAAAAATTATCATCAAACTCCCTGAACACTGCCCCCCACCCATCATCAGCTCTCCCCTGGATGTGCCTTCCTTAGGAAGGAGCTCGGCATGAAGGAAAAAAAAAAAATAAAAAAAAGAAAAATAAATGGATTAAAACGTGATAAAATCACCCGACGACCTATTATGAAGGACAAGGTTAATACTCTCCTAATCAATCACCATCCATTCCCCAACACGAGGGTTCAGAGAGCTGCAGGAGGGATTTGTGCATTCATCATCAAGAAGGCAAAGGCCATTCCCCACCTCTGTGGGCCATCTGGGTCTAATCTGGAGCGAGGGGCCCCCTCGCCTTCCCCCTCTCTATCCCTCCATCCTTGCACTAAACAAAGCGAAGTGTGGGTTTGGAAAAAGCACCAGAAATTCCCCATTTTTTCCATCCGGAGCCTGGTGAAGATCGTATCTTTGACAAGCTGTGATGTAGCAGTGCTTGGAGAGGATCCTGGGGGTGTTGGTTTCGTGCTCGTGGGCACTGAGGGTTCAGCCCCACAGAGCAGGATGGAGGTTGGGGTCCCATCACCACATCTGAGGTATCTCAGTCATGAGCTGCCAGGCTTCACCAGGAGGCACCAGAAGGAAGGATTTGGGTCCCAGCTCTCTTTTCTCCACAACAGACTCCTCAAAGCTGTAAACTCTGGGCCCAGGTTGATGCAGGCTTGTAGCAGGAGGAACCCTTCTTGCTCCTGAGGCTCAATGAGCTGCTGACCTCTCCATTGCTTCACACCAGAGTGAGCTTCTCTCTGTGGGTGTGTGTCCCACCTTTATTGGCCCCCTGGTAATAGGGGCCCTGCCCTAACCAGGCACAGGTGGACTCACACCCACTCTTTGGCAACTCAAGGCACCTGGTTTATCTTGTTTCTCTACACAGGCTCTGAGAAGTTCTCACTCCAAAAGCTGCTGCTTTTATCATAAATAACATTTTCTCCCATTTAACTATCAGCATTAGAAGGAAAACACATAACAACCCTTTCTTCTTCTGCCTAGAAGATCCATTCCCAGGGGCAGTTGTTTTTATTGCTCCTGGTCCGAGTGCTACGGGGATGGTTTGGGCTGAGCTTTGCTCAGAGGCAGCTCCTGTGGGGACCCCAATGCTCACTGAACCCTGGTGAACCCAATGAGTTGGGCAACACCTTCATCCCCAAGGCCCATGGTAGGAGGATGGTGTGGGAAGCAGGACGTTCTCAAGAAGTTTGGACAGTGTGGCAAGCCTGACAAATTCCCTGCCTCCTGCAGCAGTGTCTGGAGGTGATGAGGAATAAACTGGGATGAGGCTTGGGGCTCATAAACCCCAATTTTACAAGCCTGACCTCTCAGGTCTGTCCAGCAAGGGTCTGGTTGGTAAACCCAGCTGTGGAATACCAGGAGGTGTGGTTGGAGCCCCTAATCCTGCTGGACATGTGGTTAGGTCCATGCTCTTCCACCAGCCAAGAGAGGGGGAAAACATCCAGAGACAACTCCAGCAGCTTCCAGAGCTGAGGGGGGGGGATTCCTGATGGATGAGGAGGATTCCTGTTGGATGAGGAGGACTGGTATGGCTGGACCCCAGCAGAGCCATTTGGTGCCCAGATGTGTACAAGGAGACACAGCAGTGGCAAGTGTGTCCTGTGTTTGTTCATCCCTGGTGCCAGGAGGTGTATGTTGGTGGCAGCAGGTTCCTTGTTGCTTTGGGTTGTTTTTTTGGTTTTTTTTTTGCATTTAATCCTTGCTGTGGGTCCTCATTGCCTCCAAAGCTCTGCAGAGGCTCTAGGAGCATCAGATGATTCCGTAGTCATGAGATGTCACCAACCAACCTCTGCCTCTTGTGCCTCCCCTACAGGAATAACTCAGGAGGGGTTTTTCTGACCCAGGACCTTGAGTACTGAGATTTAGGTGAAAGTGGGAAGCAGGAAACCAGATGATAATATCCAGCTGGTTCATGGAGAGAGGTGTTAGAGCAAGGCCCAGCTCTGGGGAGGGACTGATGTGCTGCTCGTGTCAGGGGCTGGGGGACCCAGAGCTGAAATGATTTCTTGCTCTGCTCCTTCTGCCAAGGTTTGGTGGTTCCTGAATGAGAAGCAAGAGGGGACTCAGCTGGGAATGGCAGCAGAGAGCAGAGCTGCTGCTCTGCCCCTGGGGAGAGGGGAAGTGATGAAGATGTTTGCACACACATTAGTGCTGCAGTCTGGTGTCTCCCTAACAGCTGATGCACCTATTTTTATATAAAAGAAGAATACTTATTAGGGGATGGTGTTTTCTGGCTTTGGGAGGAGGGCAGGCTCCCACAAGCATCCCAAAAAAAAAGGAGGTGGAAGAAGGTTTGGGGGGTGCTCCCAGCCCTTCAGCTGAGCCCCAGCGAGAGAGCAGCAGGCGCTGAAATGAAAACAAAGGAGGTTTTGGTGAAAGAGATGGACTTCTGATCATTATCTCATTTTCTTACCACGAAGTGATGTGCTTTAAATGGAAATGAGAAGTTAATGCTTGCTGGGGCCCATGTAACCTCATTTCTCCTCCTGATAGCACCAGTGCTGTAATTAAAGTGATGTGTGCACACACTTAAATACACCTCCGAGGGGGATGTTCCAGCATACATTTAGCCTCCAAGTAGAAGTTATTTAATGTGTGCTGATTTTTGTAATGCAGTGCCCTTTAATATGTCATTTTTCTGTGCAGAAGTCCCCACTGCTGATAAATACTTGATTGCACTGAGGAAATTCCCAGTAATTACTGGTTTGGAGCAGTTGGGTGCATTATTCAGATGGATATAAAAGCACCTGCTTCTCCCAGGGATTTCAAACAGCAACAAAACAGGGATGAAAGGGCTGAAAGGAGCAGCATCGTGCTTCACCTTGAACCAAGAATCCTACAGCTGAAGCAGAGGGTGTCCCCCCTGGCCCCTCAGCGTTTGCTGTTTGCTCTCCCCAGCTATGTGTGGGCAAACATAAATCCCAATAACTGCTGGTGCTTCAGCAGAAAAAGCTCTCTGGACAGAGAGGATAAACAGCTCAGGGAGGGTGTGTGTTCAGGGACCACAGGAATGAAAGCCACACGGGACACTGGGGCCAAGGACCTCTTGGGAGAGGCATTAAAACCCAGCCCAAATTCCCTGTGCTGGGAATGGGGAGTGGGAGCCCTGGGCCATGGGGTTAAACCCATCACCCAGGGAATCCAGAGGGACAATTCCCACCAGCCCCATCCAACCTGGGCTGGGACACTGCCAGGGATGAGGCAGCCACAGCTTCTCTGGGAAACCTGGGGCTCAGCACCCTCACACCAAAGAATTTCATCCTAATATCTGACCTCAATCTCCCTTCTTTCACCTTAAATCATCCCCCCCTCCTCCCATCACTCTGTGTCCTTGTAAAAAACCCTTGCCCAGCTTTCCTGGAGGAAGAGGTCAAGGGGGAGAGCTAGGAGACACAACATGTGAGATAAAGCAGCTTGGGAAGATATTTATGCACATACTCACCAAACATGTCAATGGTTTAACTTCCACGTTTATGGAGTTTTTCCCCTCATTTTCCACTTCTCAGCATGTGCAGCCACGTGGCTCTGGGGCCACTTGGTATGAAAGCACATCCAGGGCCAAGGTCAGTTCCTGATCTACACAATACAGTAAAAATCACCCTAATTTTCCACCTCAGGAAGATGAGGGGGAGAGCAGGGAGGGTTTGGTAGAGCAGAGGCATCTCCAGTGTGCCCAGTTGGCCAGTGATGCTCTGGGGTCCTCAGCTGGAGGGAGAAGTGATACTGAGCATTAAAACACTGCTGATTTTCTCTCTGCTCTTCTCTTCTAAAGCTGAGTCTCTAAAAATACTTTGTCTTGTTCAAAGAATGCTCTGTAAAAAGCCCTGAAATTCCCTTGTAATTTAAAGACATGGAGATAAAAGACTGAAAATTCTGACTGGACAATATGAATGGTCTGGCTAAGTCATTTATTATTACCATGAGCAACCCTCCCCCCCCTTTTTTTTTTTCCATTTTTTCCCCACTGTGTGATAACATTTCCACCAGGAATGACACAACTGGCTGGCTGGCAGAGGAGGAGTAGACAGATCCCCCAAATCTCCCTGCGGGGCTGTCCGTCCTCCTGATGACAGCTGTGCTAAGATCCATCACCATGGATGAAGGGTCCCTGATATCTGGTTGATTTATACCCCAGCTGGACTGCAGGAAAAATGAAAATGAGGCTCGTAGGAGTTGCTCTTGATAAATACCAACCTTACCTTTGCAGCCCCACTGAGGTCACTTCATTTGTTCCCAGCGATGGGCAGGAGCCAAGGAGATCGATGTGTGGGCCAAGATATGTATGAGAATATCTGGCTGTGTCTTTATTAAGATAAAAGGGAAAATTGTGGGAAGAGGGAAAAAACCCTATAAATCCCTTTTTTTATCTTTTTAGTAAGAAATCACAGCTAGAGGAGTCCTAACACCAGGCTGGAGGGAGGATGCTGGTGGAGAGCAGCGATGCCGAAACACCACGGGCAGCACGGGCAAATAACAAAAAGTTCACAACCACAATGCTGTGGTTTCCCTGGAAACCCAACCTTGGCCTTCAGCCCTGTGTTTCAGCAGGTTTCATTGTCCTCTCTGGGTTTCCTGTAATGAATTGGCTGCTGATGGATGCTGCTGCCTCGCGTGGGGAGGCTTCGCCGGAGTCAGGTTGGGATGGTGGTCAAGGTGAGGATGAGCTCCAAAGCCATCAGTGCCCCTTCAGGGGGGTTTCTCCTGGGTACACAAGGGGGGCCCTCATGAGTCAGTTGAGTTTTTTCTTCATTGAAATAATTTTGATGGAAAGACTAAAGAATTTCTGTGTCTATATTGGAAAATACACACATGGTTTCTATCCAAATAAAAGACATTTAAGGCTTTCTCATAAGCACTGAAACCCTTACTCAGTCATGTGGAAGAGGTTTTTATGTTATACCATCCATACTTAGGGGTTCTTCCAGCTGATTGCTTTGTTAATTATCCCTAGAACCAATGATACTAAATGGGGTTTAATGAGGATTATCTGCTGAGGTTTCTGCATGGATGACTGTCCTTACAGCCCTGGTTCCTGCTCCAGGCCAGAATTTAAAAGAAAAAAAAAAAAAAAGAATCAGTCTTTTGCAGCAGGTCTAAAGGATCACTTAGATTTCTTTCAGTGGGAAAGCCTCACGGGGACATCTTCTGAAATGCCTAAAAATGCAGCTTCAAAAATGGCAGGGTTTGGCACTGGATGTCATTGGCTGTGTGACCACTACCCCAGGTAAGACTCTGGAGGTAGAAATAGCACATGGAAGAAGAAAATCTGCCAGAACCTCTTGGGTTGGGCACCTCCAGGTGGTGCACATTTATGTGCTGAAGTTTTCACAAGTCACTTGACTCCTGATACCCCCTGAGGTGGCACCATGTGGGGGGGACACCTTGTTCTCCTTGTGCCCAGGGACCTCATTCTGCTCCCCATGGGTTGGGCAGGACTTTGCTTCTTGGCTCCTCCTGGAGACTTCAGTGGAGCCAATGGTGCTGCAAGATCTTCTGGAATCAGACCATGAAATCCCTGTTTGCACCTATCTGTGCTTGGGGCTCCAACACAGGGATGCTCTTGGAAATCTTGGCCAACCCTTTGCTTTTCCCCTTCCTTTCTGCAAGCGCTCTGGGGAAGTTCTTTTCCCCGTGGCCTTCTGCAGCGTGGGCCAGGCTTTGCCAAGTGACTCATCACTTGGAGTGCCAAGGGCAAGGAATGTTATTTTAGAAATTAAATGCTTGACACATTCAGAAAGCTAAACCCCCTTTACAGTGTCCCCCAAAGGGGCTCCCAAAGGGAAGGCGTTGCCAGTGAAATAATTTCACAAAAATCTTGGCTGAGCTCCTTTTGCCTTCTCTTGGTAAAACGCTGGTGGTGGGGTTTGGAAAGTCCAGAAAATTTACCATTTCACCTCGTAAATGAACTGATGAGGCAATAATGTGCTTCAGAATGTCAGCTGTGTTTTCTCAGTTAATTATGTGGCCTGTGAGGAGTGGAGCAGCCAATAAAACCCAAGCTGACCAAGGAGCTCATATCAAATTTGCTCTTGGTTTTTTTGCCTGGCTGTGGCTGATGTCTTGGTGCACTCAGGGTAATCCTCAGGTCCCCATTTTGCTCTTCATGTTGGTTCTCTCACATTCCCCAGATGTATTTAATTCTGTAAGCAATGCCTTCCTCCTCCTCTTTTCTTCCCCAAAGACACCATGGCTGAAGGGATTCTCATCTGCAATCATGGGGACAAAGGTTCCTACAACCCCCACCTGCTCTGAACTTACTACAAACACAACTAGAAATTCAGCTGAGGTTTTTGGTTTGGTTTCCTGCACAGGGAAGAGGATTTCTCTCCTTTTCCCCATGGATTCGTGGTAGTGCAGAGGCACTCCTGGAGGAATGTGCTCTCTGGAAGGGGCTCCCCTGAAAGCTTCTCCCCAGTTCAGCCCAATTTCCCCATCTTAAGAGCAAAGCAGGGAGGGGATGAGTGACAAAAAACCAAGAGATGAAATGGCTGCCCTTTAAAATCAGAGTTCCAGCCCAATCCCCCCTTGCTGGGACATCTCATGGGGAGGCAATGGGTTTCTTTGGATTTTTAATAGGTGCCTCCCTCAGGATTAAGCCCTCTTCCCTTACATTTTTACCTTTCACAGGAGGATCCCAGCTCGTTCTTTAACTGCTTTTATTTGTGTATCATCAGCACCACTAGCACTGTAAGCCTGGCTCAGGGGAAAAGGCTCACAACCAGATTGCAGTAGCTGTGGTTGGATCCAAACCACACTAAAAGCATCGTGTAAACATCAGGTAAAATACCAAACAACACCAGGAACCATGTGAAGAGCAGCTCTGCAGCTTGTGGCTGCTCTTCTTGGGAACTTCCAAGTTCCTTTAAATGAACCTGATCAGCAAGGAGCTTTTTATCTTGCTGATGCTTTCAGCACCTCAGCTCTTGCTTTGGGTTCACGTGAAGGAATGGAGAGGTGGGCTGTGCATCCCTGGAATATTCTGTCTTTCAAGGGCAGTTTCAGGTGAAAATAATAGATACATCCTATTTATCCATCACTCACTCAGACAAGTTGGTCAGGACCAACCCCAGGGATGCTGCCCCACTCCCATCACCCAAGTTCAAGCCCCTGCTTGGCTCATGGGGCTGGAGGCACCCAAAAATCATCCATGAATTAATCCAAGGAGCCCCCCTGCCTGCCACCTACCCTGGCCTTTGCAGAGGGATCAGGAGGGCTGGCAAAGCCCTGAGAAGCTCAGGAGGTGGCCCTGTCCCTGGAAGTCCCCTGGCATGGAGGGCCTGGAGCATCCCTGGGGGGTGAATCCGTGTCCATCCATCCTTGCTCTGCTGAACCAGGGGGCTGAGGTGGTTCCTTTGCTTCCAGTTAATCCCAAAAATAAACAGGAGAAAGAAATTCTGTGTGGACAGAAGGAGTCTGAGTGAATCAAACCTAAGTGCAGGCTGCCCAACTAATCCAACATTTGCATTTTTCTAACTTTAGTTAACTCGCCAGATTTTGGCTCAGGCTTCAATGAAAGAATAATGAGTTGTTTTCCTAAAAGAGGAGTGTTGATTTGAAAATGCTGGCTCCACTTAGTGAATCCGAGAGGAAATGCTTTGCTTCCTACCAACCCAGCTCCTTCAAAGTGACACGAGTCCATTTCATCCTCTTCTCCCTGGTTTTGGTGCCCAGCAGCGAGGGCAAAGCCCAGGAAGCAAATGAAACCTGGTCTGCAAATCCAGCTTGGGCAGAAGGAGGTGGAAGAAACGGATGGTTTAAAGCTAAGGATGTGCTTTTTCCTGCCAGAAACAGGAAGGAGGGTGAGGAAAAGGGTTCCACCTTGTGCAGGGTTTGATGCAGCCCAGCTGAGGTCCTGGGTGCTCCGTGGGGACAAGAGAGGCACCTCCAGGAGATGAAAAGCACCCAAGGTTGTGGCTGTCATCTGGAAATGCTTCACCCCCTGGGGAGTTTGGGGTGCCCAGTCCCATAGCTGTGGCATCTCTGGGGACCAGGTCACTCAGATTTGTCACGGAGAGGTTGGTGACCATGCCCAGGTGTGGCTGGAGGGCATCTCCAACCCTTCTGGTTGCTGAAGGACTGGGGAGGATCAAGGGATAGTGGGATGTGGTGATCCAAGAGGTCTTTTCCAACCTTCATGATTCCATGATTCCGTGATGACAGCAGTCACACCCATCATCTCACTGGCTTCAGCCTTGGACCAGGGAACGTTCACAGCACTGAGAGTACCAGGAGTTGCTTCCCACAGCAGGAGGTCTCTGGGTTTATTCACTGCTGGAGAGGTCTCAGCAAGAATGAGAAAAGTGATGTGAAGCATCAAAAATGGACCTTGGAGTATCTGGCAACTAAAACTGCTCTGTCTTAGCAAAGCAGCCACGTAGAGGCGAGATGCAAGGGGCTGAGGATTGACAAGGTGTAGAAGGGGTTTCTGGAAGCTCTCTCAGTGGCACAGGATCCTGCAACTGGAGAGGGAAATCTGGACTGGGAATAAGGGGTGAGCAGAAAAGTTAATACAGATCAAAAGGGTCTCTGAAATGCTGTGGAAGGGACCTGCTGTTCCCTGGCCAGGCTGCTGTGGTCCCCCCCAACCTTTGCTAATGTGTTTTTGGGAAGCCAGGGTAAGCATCTCAGTTCTTTGGAGAAAAAGCTTTTGCTTATCCATAGATGAGAGGTTGTTTTGTTGTGGGTTTTTTTTCCCCCCATTACTTGGGGGGGAAAGCTTGCTCCAGACACAGGAATATAGGGCACGTTTTCCTTTTTCTTATCCTTATTTGTCAGGTTCTAATTGCTCCTCTAAACCCTGGCTCCCAGAGGGCAAGCTGCTAACCCCAAAGGACTCTTTCTCCTTCCAGCCCCGATGGCTGCAATGCTTGGCTGTGCTTTTACATCTCTTTCTGAGCTGGTGTTTTGGAAACTTGCCATTCTTTCAAGCAGGCTTCACTTTTGATATTCCTGTTTATTGCTTGTGAAAGAAAAAAACCAAAACCCAAAACAAAACAACAACAACAAAAAAATCCACAACAAAACAAAGGCCCCAAAGAACAAGGAAAAAACCCAAGAGACTGCTCCTCATCCTCCTCTCTTTTCCCAAGACACAAAATGAGCAGCCTTTTTTTTTGTAAATGATCACTGACTGACATCTCCTATCAATGTGCTCCCAGGAGTGACAGAGCGTGAAAAACCAGAAAGGACCAGGAGAAGAGCATCCCCATTCAGTGCCGTGGCTGGGGAGCACTCAGCACCCACGCATCACTGCCTGAGAGGTTCTGCTCCTCACGGGGAGGGGGGGAAATAACTAAAAAAACAAAGCAAAAGGAGGAAACCAGCCACGTTCAAGCTGGCTGCTCATTTTAGCAGGGAGGGAACAATAACTCTGAGCATTCCCCATGGTGGCCGTGCTTGATGTGGGGCAGAGAATACAATTGCAAGGGTGCTTAATGGGTTTGTCTTGTGCTTGTAGGCAGCAAAGTGTCCTCATCTCTCCCCAGAGGGCTCTGTCTCACCCTGGGGTCACTGCAGGGACCCTCTGCCTGTTACAGCCAATTCCTTCCAGGCCAGATGCTGCCTATGGGGTAGGGGTGCTCAGCTCTATGGGGTGCTCAGTGCTGCCTGCCCCGGGGCACCCATCTGATGGGTGGGGGGAATGTAGGGATGGGGGTTTGAGAGCTTTGCCCTCTCAGCTGCTCCTTTTGATGGGATTTATCTTTAAGCCAAGCAAAGCGAGGATTTTCTCCTCTCCCTTTTTAAGAAAAAAAACAACCCCAAACCCACCCGATGTCTCACCAGCTGAAGAACACTTCTTCCCCGACTGTATTCTCCTTCATGGGTATTTTTCAGCAGTCTTTTTGGTTAATTAGATTACAAAAGACTGAGGGCTCCTCTCCAAAGTCTTTCTGCAGACTTTCCCTAAGATCTTCCTGAAGAAAATAATAAACCCCCAGTGCTATATTACCCCTATGCCTGGAATAAATTCTGCCCAGAGTGTAAAACAAGGGCAGAGCCTCCCCTCTCCATCCTTGCTCCCTGCCAGTACAGCAAAGGGACGTGGAAAATAATAAGACTTGATAAGAATTGTTTTGAATTCTCCACCAGCACATGGAGAAGGTGATGCATCACAGCTGTTCCCAGGCATTTAGCACCATTTGATGCTTTTTTTTTTTTTTTTTTCATGGGGAATAAAGCCCTGGGTCCTGGCTGGTGCTGCAGATGAAGAGATGAGGTCAGCGAGTCAGCAAAAGCTCTGATTTTTGAGCAAAAACTAAAAAAAAAAAAAGCTCTGCCTTCCTGCTTCCTTCCAGCTCCTAAAACACTGATCACCAACCTGGGTGTCAAAGTTCTTCCCTGCTCCTCCTGCTGCTGGACCAAACATCAAAACCTTCTCCCCTTTCCTCTTGCAAACCACAGAGATGTCCTGGATCTCCAGAGATGCTCCTTCTCCTTCCTTCCCATTTATTTACTCATCCAGGATTGCTCAGGGGTATCACTCCCATCACAGGTGCCAGGGGAAACTAAATGGTGGAGCTGTTCTAGGGGTTTCAAGAGCTGAGCTGCCAAGCACCTGGAAATCTGGAAGCTCCACCTGGTTAGGTTAACTGAGCAATTCTGCTTCCTGCAAGCCATGAAGGAAAGGTAGGACCTGAAAATCATGGAAAACATCAACTGAATGGCTGAATTTTCTTTGTGTTATCTGCCTGACCTTAGGGATTGACAGTGGACTCAAGGAGAGACAGAAATTAAGAATGAGAGTGTAAAAGCAGCCAGTTCGTGTAAAAGCCAAGAACTAGGAATCACTCTTGTGTTTTGCCATAAAATGAAGTGTTAATTACCCTTATGTCAAGGTCAGGGCAACCTTTAGGTAGAACTCCTTTGATTCTGCCATTTTCTTCCCTATTTTTTTTTAAGTCCAATGTTTAGCATCACTTTGCATATTCACCCTGAAATGTGGCTGTACTCCTCTTCCCCTCGGATTGGCCAAGAGACTTGGAATCAGATTTGGATCAGGTTTGAAAGGTTTTTGAAAAGCTTGAGGGAGCTTGTGGTTGCCAAATGGATGCTGGTAAAGCTACCCCAACCCAACTGGAAAGCAAGGACTTGTGTTTTGGGAAGCACAACACAGCAGGGCTTGGTGTTTGCCACGTCAGATGCTCAGCACCTCGGTACATTTATCTTGAAAGCTCATGATGGAGCACGGGGATGGTGGGGAAAAAGATGCCTATGGAGATGAGCTGTCCTTTCAGAGCCACTTATTTCCCTTTTTGTGTCCTCAGCTACTTATTGTGCTGGTGACCTCCTCTTCACCACCCCTTGGGAGGCTCAGGGCTGTATCTGCTGTTGCTTATCCACCCAACATCTTGTGGCTCACGCTCCACCGTTGCCATGAGATCCTCCCAGAAACCTGAACATTTTTTTTTTATGTCTGTCATGGGGTCTCCTCTCACGTAGATTGCCTTCAGGCTGAACTTTTGTGTAATATATTTTGACACCCCATATGGTCCCCACGGTTCTCTCAGGCACAAGCTGAAATCTTGCTCACGTTGTTGGCAACTGCCGATATCTGGAAGCAGAGTCTGTCTTCTTTTTTTTTTTTTTTCTTTTTGTCTTCCACAGTAATATTCACATTTGGGAAGATTAATGTGATGATCAAGCACTGGCAAGGAGATGGAGTTGATGACCTAATGAGTCTTTTCCATCTTTAATTCCTGCGTTTCATTAGGAGGAATTCTTTGTTGCCGTGGCACTGATTTCTCCGAGCTGTCACCGTGGAGGGAAGGCAGAAGAGGTGGCACTAACGGTGTCATCTAAATCCATCTTTTTTTTTTTTCTTTTTTTTTTGGCACCTCTGCAAATCAGGCATGCCATCTGGTGAGCAGGCAGCTTGCCAGGCCAGCAGATGGGCAGGAGCTCATCTAGCTATGAGCCCATGTACGATCACCACACGCGCTGCTGGGCGAGGATTTTCCAGCAGGAATTTGCAAAAATTACTTTTCGTAATGAGCTGCTGGTTCTTCCCCGGGGGGGAAAAAAGGAGGGGCCCTTAGGTCTTCAAGAAATTCAGCCCCCGGGGTCTGGCAGGGAGAGGGATGTGGTGATGCTGGCAGCCAGCCCTGCCCCTGTCCCCAGGACCTGATCCCTCCAGGATCAGCGCGGTGAGGGATCTCCCTTCAACCCTGTCAAAAAACCTACACGTTTGGTCAAAAGAAGTTCTTTTAAGAGGGAAATAATACTTCAGAAATGAACGTCACCACTGCTGTGCATGTGTCTTCCTTGTGCACCAACAGGAGCATTTGCCTTGGGGTCTGGTTCCTGGAGCTGTGACATAAACACAGACGCGCCGCTATTTGGAGCCACCAAATATTTTTAGCAGGGCATCTATGATTCCAGAACGTTTTTTTCCTTTCCCAGGAGATGGGGAAAGCTATTTTCCTCTTCACATCTAATTTATTTCTCTCGGTTTTAGAGTCACCTGACCGAGCCAAATGCTCCCCACCTGGGGACAGTGGTGGGACTGTCACTGCGGGTGGTTTCTCTGGACAAGCCACGCTCAGCATTGCTGGGGATGGTGGCCCTGGGGTTCATGTCCTCCTTTCCAACCAATCCTCTTTTATTTCACCAAATATTCTTTGCTGCTAGGAAAAATGCACATATCCTGCCTAAACAACAAGCCTGGGGAGGTGGCCTCCCAGCACTGCAGAGAAGGTGGTGAGGATGGTGCTGGTGCTGCCCTCATCCATCCACTGAGGTCCATTAGCACGGGCTCTCTGCCACCCAAAAGGGTTTGGATTTAATCTTGGGTCCAAGCTGGCTCAGCTCTGCCTGGGCCATGATGGGTCTGGGCTAATAAGCTTGGGCTAATGAGCCCGGGCTAATGAGCTTGGGCACTGGCACTGGGCATGGAGCTGGAGCTGGTCTGCAGAGCATGGTGCAGAACATCTGAGAGTGCATGGACTGCCCAGGAACTGTGGCCAAATGGAAATTCACTGCCTGGCATGTTTCATGTGGGACTGTGGTGCCAGAGAAGTAGGTGGTTGGGGTGGTGAGAAAATGGGAGAATGTGTCCCAGCTGTGGAAAGAACTCTGGGTTTGCACAGATCCCTGCAGTGCTGCTGGGTCACCCCAGGCAGGGCTTGGGTCTGCTCACCTGGACAGCAAGAAATGCTCCAAACTGCTCTGCTGGGGCTTCCCCTTTCCCTGGGGGAAAAGGTTATTTAATCCACAGTGAAGATGCAGCTCCACAGAGTCCTCCAAGGCTGGCTCCATCATTCCATTGCCATCCAGGGCTCTTTGTTGTAGAGCAAAGATCCCCAAAAGAATCACAGGATCCTAGAATCAGAGAATAATTTGGGTTGGAAGGGGGTTCTGAAGGTCACCCAGTCCAAGCCCTGCAGTCAGCAGCACCCAACCACATCAGGGTGCCCAGAGCATCCTCAAACCTCACCTTGAAGATGCCCAAAAGCTGGAGCTGTGTTCCATGAACATCCTCTGATGCAAACACTTCCCCTGCTAACCAGGTTAATGCTATTTTAGCCCGGGTTTTTGTGGTGGTTTTGGGCTGGCTTTGTTTGGTTTTGGGTTTTTTTTGTTTCTTTTTTTTTTTTTTTTTTTTTTTAATCTTTATTCTCCCAAGCAAATCCTTCCTCCTTTAAATTTTTCACAGCTTGTAAAGTGTCCCATTACAGAGCTCCGGGCTGGAGAGGATTAATGTCAGGTCCCATTTATGCATCACATTGGCTCAGAAGATCTTGGCCAACCCTTTGGAATGCTCCCTTCTTTTGGCTGTGTGCAGAGGGGATTAAAAATTCACTACAGCCAAAAACCACCCCCTTGTCCCTGCCAGAGATAGGGCTTGGGGAGAAATTCCCTTTGCCACAAGAGCTGCTTTGTTTTGGTTGGCTGGCCAGGAAGAAGCAGCTGAAGCTGGTGATGCCCCCCCCAAGGCTCATTAAAAATGATTCCTAATGTTGACCTGGGGATTCCTAATGTTGTTATCCTGCTTGGAAAAGCAGAAAGTTTGGGTATTTGCTGAGCTCCTTCCCCCAGGGTGAGTGAGGAGGCTGGGAGGAAGCTCACACCCATGTGGAAGCAATAAGCAGGGTAAGAGGGGCTGGGGGAGCTGCAGCTTGGAGGGTTTATTTTGGCATTGGTGGGGTTGCCTGGGAAGGGTGGGAAGCTCTCCAGGAGGCTCAGGGGGGCTGGAGGTGGAGATGGGAAAGGAAAGTTCAGAGGTGATTTCACCAGGTGCTGCCAGGTGAGGTGATGGGGACACTGGATCCTTCCCACCATGCTGCTGGCACAAAAGTCCTGGCTTCCCCCTGGGACAGGATCTTACAGCCCTCTGGAGAAGGACTTGGGGATGTTGGTCAATGGAAACCTAGACAGGAGGTGGCCTTGTCCAGGGCTGCATCCTCAGCAGGGACAGGGAGGGGATTGTCCCCTTCTGCTCCACTCTGGGGACATCCCCTGAAGTGCTGGGTCCAGTTCTGGGGTCTGAACACCAGGAGGACGTGGAGATGTTGGAACAAGTCCAGAAGGGGTCATGGAGATGTTGGAGAAAGTCCAGAGGGGGTCATGGAGATGCTGGGAGGGCTGGAGCAGCTCTGGAGCCAGGCTGAGAGAGTTGGGGGTGTTCAGCCTGGAGCAGAAAAGGTTCCAGGGAGACCTTAGAGCATCTTCCAGTGCCTGAAGAGGCTCCAGGAAAGCTGGGGAGGGACTTGGGACAAGGACCAGGAGGGATGGGATGAGGGACTTGGGACACACATCCCCACAGATCCCCCAAAGCAGAAGGTGAAGGTTAATGAAGCTGGAGATTGATGCACCCATGGCAAATGAAGCCACCTTCTCTTTAACCCCTTGGAAAAAAAAGAAATCACAGGCGAGGCACTTAGGGTGGAAAAAAACTTGGAGGAATATCATGTTTGAAGGAATATAATGTTTGAATTTGAAGAAGCACTAATCCAGAGGCCAGAAAACAAAAGTCATGTGTATTCAAGGAGTAATAGCTCATTACTGCAGCCTCCTCCAGTCATTATTTTAAATCAGTGGATTTCATTCCCCTGGCTGGGATGGCAAGCAGTGAGTATCTTGTGTAAAATAGATCTGCATGATTATTTATTCATGAGTGTTAAAAGGATCATTATTTTTGACGGACAGCTTCTGTCAAAAGATTTATCCATGGGAGCTCGTGTTTCCCCATAATAATGATTAATCAATAAACATTGGAACACAGTGCTTAAAATTCAGTGTTACCAGGATACACATTTACCTCTAATTAGAAACAGGTTTTCGTTGGGGAACCTGGATCCTTTTCCAGTTCCTTCTAATTTCCAACAAGCTGCCCTTCTGAGGCAGCACCCACTGGGTGCTTCTCCTCCAAAACCCGGACCATGGGGATGGCTGAAGGGGATGCTGCACCCTCAGGAGCATCCTGGGTGCCCATCCCAAAAAAAGTGGGTGTGGTGCACCCCGAAACCTCCTTTTCCCCCCCTAAATAAGCCTCAGATCATGGATTTTATATTTTTTTTCCCATTATCAGCTGGGTTTGAGCTGCTCCTTGCCCCTGCACTCCAGCTTTGTAGCTGCAAGGACAAAACAGGGACCCTGAATTCCCCCCCTCTGCTCCCAGCACCCCAAACCCTGGAGTGGGGAAACATCAAACTCATTCCTGAACGCATAGATCCCCTTTCTGAAAAACAACACTATTTCCCAGGGACACTCTGGGTGTCCCCACCCTACCCAGGAGGGAGATGGGAGAGGGAAGGAAACTGAAGGGAGGGTTTGTTGGTTTTCTTTTTTTAATAGGTTGGAAATTTCAGTATGAAGTGTTTCTAGAATCAGTTTCTTTTTAATAAATTCACAACCTGAATAGGTGCCTTTGCCCATAAAATCTTGTATTTTATGTGGGTTTTAAAGTGCCAGGGTGAATTCTGGAGGAAAAAGCAGCCAGGAGTCCCAGAAGTCCCAGCTCCTGGAACTGGATGATGAAAGTCTTCTTTAGAGAAATTTGTAAAAAAGAAGAAAAACATCCCCAAATTCATTCCAATTTAACTGACTTGAATATTTTGTAGCCTGCCAACTGCAGAGCAGGAGGGATGGCTCAAAGGAGGCAAAAGGACCGACCTGAAGCCCTCATTAAAATCACAATGAGCCGAGGCTTGAAGAGGAGATGTTCTTTCCTCTTTTCTCTTGCCTGGTGGAAACTGCCAACTCTTTTCACATCCTCCCTTCCATCCCCTTCAAATCCCTTCTGCCAGCTCTGGAAAGAATCCCTTCAGGCTGTGTTAACCCTCTGGTTACCTGAGCTGCAGGAGGATGGGGTGGGATTTGTTTTGCTGCATCCCCCATCTCAGCACCAGGGATAAAATCTTGGGTGGGTGGGCAAGGTGCTACCTCCACCACCTGATCTGGAGGTCTCAGTGCCACCCTCCTTGGCTTTTTCCACGGGGATCATCCCTGGGATGCCACCAGCAGGAGCCTGAGCATCCTCAGGTGCACTGAGAGGGGGTGGGGGAAGGATTTCATGGGTGATGCTGAGTGTTTGCAGCTATTAAAAGCTGGCTCTGAGCCCACAGCTGAACACGGAGTCATTAAAGGAAGCAGATTTGTCCTGCTGGTAATATCAAACATTTTATGAATGAGCAGGTTCTGTTATCAGCTAATTAAGAGCAGGTTTATTGCAGCATCTGTCACCTGGAGTTCAGCAATTTATCCCGGGAGGCTCCTGGCGGGGAGGGGGCTGTGGGAAAAGGCTGCTCCTGGGCACTGCTGGGGGAAATCCCCACTGGAACTGGGAGTGGGGAAGCGTGCTGGAAAATAGAGAGGCAATTAGAGGGGTTGTGGTGTCCTAATTGCCTGGCTCACCAGTAATTTTGGAGAGGGAACCATGGCAACGCCGGGATCAGGCAACGGGGTCAGTGGCTGGAGCACATGGAGCTGGGGGGCTTCCTGCTCCCCTTCTGCCCATCCTTTTTCCTTGAAGAAAAGCTGGTTTTAAAGCCCTGCCACCTGGCAGCATCCTGGGGAGGAGAAATATTTCAGCAGAGGCTGTGGCAGCAGCTGGGACCACACTGGCATCTCCCCAGGCATCACCTCACTAAATTCCAGGAGCTGGAGCTGCTCCTTAGAGAAGTGCAATGACCAATGACCAAGCCATGACTTAAAAAACAAACAAAAAACCCCCCCAAAAACCCCCAACACCCAAACGTTGTGAATTTTTTTGTAATCTGCATTTCAAAACTATCAGCAAAACCAGGCAGCTGAATGCAGCCACCTCTGGAAATGCACCCAGGAGCTGGGCAGTGCAATCACCTTCTCAGGCTCATCTGTGCCCCCAGGATGCAGCCTGGCTTGTTCTACAAGGCAGAGGGCTGGTGGGGAGGGTTCTCTGCCATTAATGAAAGTGAAATCACTCCAATAACTGGGGTTTTACCCACGCTCAGCTTTGCAGCTGAGCAAATACTGGATTAAAAGGGGGAAAAAAAAATAAAAAAATCTCATTTCATCTCTCTCAGCCTCAGGTCAGAGAGACTTTGTGACCCATCTCCAAATTAAAATCCAGTTAAGTGTGACCCAAGTCTCAGCTGACACCATTAATACAGCCCATGTGTTGGCATTTCATCTGCAGTTTCTGCAGGGTAGGGCTGAGGCACTGATGTTCCCACCCACCCTGATGCTTCCCACAAAGATGCCAAGAAGGTTTGCAAAGTGTCCTGGTGTTGAGGGGTGATTTCTGGAGCACTAAGTGCCCCATATCCACCCTCTGGCAGGGTTCCTCACCTCCAAGGCACCCCAAAAGCAGTGAGGATGCTGTTGAGCCAACCCTGCCCCATGTCCCTCATCCCCACATCTCCAGAGCTCTGAAACCCCTCTAGGGATGATGGGGACTCCTGGGCCAGGCCATGGTGAGCTTCCATCCCTCTTCCTGATCAGCACTTCACCAGCATCAATAATCTACTTGGTCCCTGTCCTATGTTTCTTTCAGGTGTAAACTCCATGGGAAGGGGGTGTGGAGATGGGGTAGGAATGGGGAGGACAAGGCAGGGAGGACATAGAGCTGCAGGGCTTGGTGGTGAAATTCTCAGGTCTGCCAGCTGCCCCCAGCTGGGTTACAAGACTAAGACTTGTGTGGCATAAATGAATAAATAAATAAATACTCACACTGCTCTGTGATGAGGGAAAATAAACAAAGAGAATTCTTCTCCCAGGGGAGCTGGACATCACCAGCTGTAGCTTAATAACTGATCTCCAGCTCTTTCCAGCTCCTCCAGGTATTTATTGCTGCCTTGTTCCCAGCAGAGCCTGCCCAGGTGAGCCCATTGTGGGCACCAGCTTCACTTCTGTCACCAGAGAACAATTCCCCTGCCAGACAATGACATGAGCAGGGACTCCAGGATGTTTGCTGCTAGCCAGTTATTTTAACCCTCCATGCTGGGAATGCTGTAATTTCCTTCCCTGCTGGGTTTTTCCACCCTTTGGCCCATGGACTATTGTTTGCCAAAGCCACCCAGGTGTGCCCAGACCCCCCCAGATCAGCTCCTCATTGTAGTGAGCAAACAGAGGAGATTTCTTAGAACCATGGAGCCCCAGACTGGTTTGGGTTGGAAGGGACCTTAAAGCTCCCCCAGTGCCCCTCCTGCCATGGTCAGGGACACCTCTCCCAGCCCAGGGTGCTCCAAGCCCCATCCAACCTTCAACACTGCCAGGGATGGGGCAGCCACAGCTTCTGGGGGAACCTGGAACAGGGGCTCAGCACCCTCAAATTAAATAATTTCTTCCCAAGATCTCACCCCCATCTCCCCTCTTCCAGTTCAGATCCATTCCCCCTCATCCCATCCCATCCCTCCAGGCCCTTGTCCCAAGTCCCTCCCCAGCTTTCCTGGAGCCCCTTCAGGCACTGGAAGGTGCTCTAAGGTCTCCCTGGAACCTCCTCTGCTCCAGGATGAACGTTCCCAGTTCCCATCCTGGCTCCAGAGCTGCTCCAGCCCTCCCAGCATCTCCATGACCTCCTCTGCACTCCTTCATTCTGCCCATCCCTTGTTCCTAACTCTGTTCTGCTCACCTGGGTGCACCAGGGCTCTGATCCACAAACTCCTGAGGAAACTTCTGATGATTTACAGCAGGTTCTGGTTTGGAGCTTGGTGGAGGCAGATGGAGGTGCTGGGTGTGGAGCATCCCAGGATGGGGACTCTCCTGCCATGGGCTTACCTGTGGGTGATGGGGACAAGAGCCAAGGGTGCTGAGTGGGAAGTGACCCTATTCATGGCAGGGTGTTGGAACAAGGTGATCTTCAAGGTTCCTTCCAACCCAAACAAGTCTGTGAGCCTCTGATACTCCATTCATCCGGGTGACAGGTTTATGCTGTAAAAACAAAAATAAATTAAAAAAAAAAAAAAAAAAAAAAAAAAAAAAAAAAAAAAAGCGAGATCTCAGATAGGAACACAAATGTTTTCCTTCCCCCAGCAGAACTCTTTGATACAGCATTTCAGATAAACAGAGACAATCAAACCTTTGCTTCCCCCTCGGGCTGGCGATGCTGTGCAGACCCCGATAGCCCGGGATGGCTTCACCCCTCACCAATAAATCTGCCACTTGCAATAGAGGATCTGCCAAGAAACACCTCCCTGGGGCCCCGCCTGCCTTCAGCAGAGGATATATGAACCATGCTGTATAAATATTGCAGTTTTAGCCCCATTCTCTCTCTCACAGCTTTTACAAACCCAAGTGAGTTTCTCTTGGCGATGCGCACACCAGATCTGGGCACTGCCGAGTGCTCCCTCCTGCAAACTGGGAGTGGAGACCAGATTGAGGTTAGATCTGAGGAAGAAGTTCCTCATTGTGAGGGAGGGGAGACACTGGAAGAGGTTGCCCAGGGTGGTTGTGGCTGCTTCCTCCCTGGAAGTGTTGAAGGCCAGGTTTGGATGGGGCTTGGAGCAACCCGGGTTGGTGGGAGGTCATCCATGGCAGGGAGGTTGGGAACATCTTTAAGGTCACTTCCAACTCAAACCATTCTGTGATTCTAGGTAGGGTTTTATGCTGGGAATTTATTGGGTTTTAGGGCAGTGGTAGGAGAAGAGGAGCAGAGAAGTTGGCATGGATGTCATGGCAGGGAGGTTGAAGGAGATGCTCTCTAAGGTCCCTTCCCACCTAAGCCATTCCATGAATGCACAGCCAGAGCCTTCCAGTCCCTGCAGGGGTTCCAGAAAAGCTGGAGAAGGACTTTGGACAAGGTCCTGGAATGATGGGATGGTTTTAGTGTCCCTTTGGACAGCCTGGCAGCTCTGAAGTGCAGGGTCAAGAGGACCCCAAGCTGGCAGCAGGTTCCCTTCAGGGATGTGTGCTGGAGGATCTCTCCAAAAACTGAGGAAAAGAAAAAAAAAAAAGACAAAAAAGGGCTCAAGCTCCAAATTTTGGTTGGGGAGATGAAATTTTCAAAAAGAGATGGAGGAAAAAAAATACCAGCAAAGCCCCAAAGAAGCATCAGTGGTGTGGGTGGCCAGGCTCCTAACACAAAAAGCCCTGTGCAGCTGCTCCATCCTCAGCCCCCTGTTTAATGGGAGCTCCCTAATGAGGTTGGGAGGGCAGAGCAGGGCTTGCAGCCACCCCTGCTCCCTCAGATCATTTCTAATCTGAGCTGGGCTCAGCTGGGGAGGGCTGATAAGAGCCTCTGGACATGACAAAGGGGGCTTTAATCTCTTCTTTCCATTTCCAGCCTGCTCATTACACAACTGTGTCTCCCAAGGACCCCAATGGATTAAAAAAAATTACCCATCCTGGGTGTTGGGTGCTTTTCTTTTAAAGTTTCTGGGGGCTTGTGGATGTGGGGAGGCTAAAAAATAAATAATAATAATTGATAATTAGCATAACATGAAATAAAGTAATAAGGATAATAAATATAATACAATAAAATACATACAAGCTGAGAAAGGTCTCTGGTTCCTCCCACAGCCTGGTCAAACGCTGCTTTTTACATTGATTTTATTTGCTGGCCACCAAACCTTGAGAAAAGCCATTGCTGGCCATGGGCCCCAGCAGGTTTGGGAGGGATGGAGCACATGGGGTTTCCTCCTGCAGAGGGTTGGAATAAAAGAGTCCCTGGTTGGAGCTGGAGGTTGGGAATGCTCTGGTTATTGGTGAAACCTCTTCAGACATGGAATCACAGACTGGGGTTGGTTGGAAAAGAGCTTTGAGATCACCCAACTATTAACACAACACTGCCAAGGACACCATGGGTCAATTCTCCTTTTTTTTTGGACAAGGCAGGCTGGGTTTGGTGTTTGGGGAGATGTCTGCAGCCCCAAGTGACATGGTAAGCACAATCCTAAACTTCCTGGGGGAAGTTTTCCACTCTTCCCCTGGCAGAGGTCAGATGAGAGGACCACAAGTTTTGACCCTCCCATGCCTTGATAATCACATTGGCAAACCAGTTCTGTGTTGAGCTGGGTGAGATAAAGCTGCTTCTGACCAACAAATTCTAAATTCAACTTCAGGGGTTTTTTGGGTTGGTTTTTTTTCCCTTTTTTTAAACCCTGCATTTTCTGTGTTTCTGCACATCCTTCTCCCATGGCTCAAGACATGGGTGGCTCTCAGGGGCATCACCTCCACTCCTCTTTGGTGGGTGAGGAGGCCTTGCAGACACCCCACAAAAACCCCATGATATTTCAAATTGCAGTAGAGGTGAGGGGGGACCCAGTGGGATCAAGGGCACCCCAAAGGGGTGACAATGTGGGACCTCCCGTGGTGGCAGTGGCCTGACACCCAACCAGACCACCCCGCCCCAGACATCCCTCCTGCCTGCAGCTGGGAAAGAGAGACAGGAAAAGACCTAACAGTTAATCAGCTCTTAATTAATTATAACAGGATCAGGAGCCTGAGAGGATGTGGAAGCAGATCTGAGCCCTCCAACAGCAGGAGAAAAATTGCCCTTTGCTTCTGGGGAGTTAGAAATGGTGAGTGTGAGTGAGATGGGTGTCATGAGTCCAAGCCAAAAATGTACTAAATTTACTTCTTTTTTTTTAAAATCTTTTATAAACCAAGTGAGCAATAACAAGACAAAGGAGACAGAGCCTTTGGACAGCCTCCACCACGGCAAACTCGCTCGGAGCTCTGGCGGTTGCCTCGGGCTCCACGTTCAAACTCGTCACTCTTTGGCCTCAATATTCATTTCCTGAGATGTGCCAACAATCATCTGCACTTCCCAGGCACAGACAGAAGCACTTTTAACCCAGGCACTAAACACACACAGAGTTCATTGGCCTCAAACACCCTGGAGACCATCAGGAGCTAAAGATAGCCTGGTTCCACCCTTGGGATGCCATTTCCCCTCCACTTCCAACAATCTCCAGGTTGGGAAGCACCCATGTGAGCAGTACTGGAGGCCTGAGTTGGCTTTTCCAGAGGAAAACCAACACTTGTCTCCAGCTAAACCACAGGCTGGAGAAAATTGGAGGCTTGAATCAAAAATGAGGGCTGGGGAACAAAGCGTGGCTGCAACGTGAGTCTCCCCCTGTGCCAGCAAAACCCCCAAGAAACTCCAGGGTTTCCTCTGCTCCAGCACAATTCCCAATCCTGTACATATTCTTGAGCTTTTTAAAGGAGACAGCAGAAGGTTTGGTCCTCCTGAATGCCTGGGAGAAGGGCTGTCAGGTGGGAAGCTTCTCAAAACCTCCTGCTCATGGCATCTTCCTAAGGGAGTCTGTTCCCAGAGGGAATCTGGGGGTAAGGATGTTTAGGATGGAAGCACAGAAAAACCAGCAACCTGCTTCCTTGCTGATTTGACTACTAATTCTTTACTTTTATTACTAATTCCAGTAATTCCTGAATAATCAGCGTGGCTGTGGTTCTGGTGCTGGCAGAGAAAGGAAGCCTGCAGAAGATCAAGAGAAGCCAGCCTGAAACTTGGCCTTTGAGATTTCAGGGAAAAAAAAAAATAACATGGAAACGTAATAAACAGCCACTGCTGTGTTCTTGGGCACTGTCAGCCTGGGGAGTTCCATCTTAACCATCTCCAACACCAAGCAGTGTAAAAGCAATGGTGAAGCCCAGAACCCAACAAGATGTCCATCCATAACCCTCAGGATGATTCCCACCAAACATCCATGTACAGCCCTAAGGATGATTTCCACCAAATATCCATGTATAACCCCCAGGTTGGCTCCCACCAAACATCCATGTCCAGCCCTCAGATGATTCCCACCAAACATCCATCTACAACCCTCAGGATGATTACAACCATGTCCAACCCTCAGGATGATTTCCACCAAATATCCATGTCCAACCCTCAGAATGTTTCCCAACTAAACATCCATGTCCAACCCTCAGGATGGCTCCCACCAAACAAACATCCATGTCCAACCCTCAGGATGGCTCCCACCAAACAAACATCCACGTCCAACCCTCAGGATGGCTCCCACCAAACAAACATCCATGTCCAATCCTCAGGATGATTCCCACCAAACATCCATCTACAACCCTCAGGATGATTCCCAACAAACAAATATCCACATTCAACCCTCAGGATGGCTCCCACCAAACAAACATCCATGTCCAACCCACAGGATGCTTCCCATCAAACATCCACGTCCAATCCTCAGGATGATTCCCACCAAATATCCATCTACAACTCTCAGGATGATTCCCACCAGACATCCATGTCCAACCCTCAGGATGATTCCCAACAAACAAATATCCACATCCAACCCTCAGGATGGCTCCCACCAAACAAACATCCATGTCCAACCCTCAGAATGATTCCTAACAAACATCCATGTCCAACCCTCAGGATGATTTCCACCAAATATCCATGTCCAACCCCTCAGAATGTTTCCCAACTAAACATCCATGTCCAACCCTCAGGATGATTCCCACCAAACATCCATCTACAACCCTCAGGATGATTCCCAACAAACAAATATCCACATCCAACCCTCAGGATGATTCCTACCAACCAAACATCCATGTCCAACCCTCAGGATGGCTCCCACCAAACAAACATCCATGTCCAACCCTCAGGATGATTCCCAACAAACATCCATGTCCAACCCTCAGGATGGCTCCCACCAAACAAACATCCATGTCCAACCCTCAGGATGATTCCCAACAAACATCCATGTCCAACCCTCAGGATGATTCCCAATAAACATCCACATCCAATCCTCAGGATGATTCCCAACAAACAAATATCCACATCCAACCCTCAGGATGACTCCTACCAAACATCCATCTACAACCCTCAGGATGATTCCCAACAAACATCCACATCCAATCCTCAGGATGATTCCCAACAAACAAATATCCACATCCAACCCTCAGGATGACTCCTACCAAACATCCATCTACAACCCTCAGGATGATTCCCAACAAACAAATATCCATGTCCAACCCTCAAGATGATTCCTACCAAATGTCCATGTCCAACCCTCAAGATGATTCCCACCAACCAAACACCCATGTCCAGCCCCCAGGTGATGCACTGGGAGGATCAGGGCAGGCTGCATCAGCACCTCCTGATTTTGCCAGTTCTCCTCACTGACCCCACAGAACAGTTCTGGCACATCCTCAGACTCCACTTCTGGGGAGCAGCACTCCACTTAGGATAAAAGCTGAATAAAAGTGGCTGTGCTGACATCTCCTGCTGGGAAAAACAACTCAGTGCTAGGCTGGAAGTGGTGTTTCCCCCAGGGAACCCTTTGCTTTCCCCCAAGCCCTGTGTTTTGGGGGAAACCCCTGTGCCCTGTTCCACCTCTCCTGCTGCCCATCCCTTGGTGAGGGTCTCCACCTCTCCTTGGTGTGAATCCATGGGGAATGAGGGTGTCTGAGGCCAGGATAAAGAGGAATTTATGTGTCCATGGCCATAGGGAGCTCATGGCACAGACATTTTGCTGTGGTCAGCTGAGCTTTCCCCACCCCAAATCAAGGTGGTTTTAGGACGAGGTGTTCAGCAGCACAAAGCCTTCAGTTCAGAGAGAGCCTGAAGGAAACAATCCAAGAAAATGTTTGTCCTGTTTTGGGCCAGGATAAAGGTGATTTTCTGTCTTGTACTTTTGCTTTTAGCTGAGTCTCTTGTAAGTAGTTGCACTTGCTGAAATTAACAGCAAGTTTCTCAGACAGTGTGTGCTTCTATGATTGATAACACTTGATGTTTATAGTTACTGCTAGAGACTGGTGTGCAGAGCCAAGGACACTGCTCAGCTCTGAGGAAAACATTTTACTGTCCAGGAGGATACAGAGGTCCCACCTGAGCCCTCCTTTGGGGAGGAACAGACAAGATAGATGCCAGAATTGACCAAACAGAGGATTCCATCCCATATACGTCACACTCAGTATAAATTTGAGGCATCACGAGGGCCGAGCCAGATTTCCAGACTTCTGGATTTCCTGATTTCCTGCTTCCCTTCCTTCACCCGGCATCCTGGAAGGATTCCATCCATTCCTCTGCCTGTGCTCCTGATCCATCCCAGCCCATATCTGTGTGTTCCTGCCTCCAGCTCCCAACTGCTGCTGACCCCAGGATTCCAGCCTGGACTTTCCCAGGGCTGCCCTGCAGCCTCAGTGGTGACGTGAGAGTTATTGGGGGAGAGGAGGGAGGAATGTGGTTTCCATTTTCCTGTATATTTGTATATATTTAGTAATTTTACCTATTTATCATTACTGTTCATTAAAGTTGTGTAGTTTAGTTTCCAACCCATAAGTCTCTCTCCCTTATTCTCTCCCCTTTCTCTATCAAGGAGAGAGAGATTAATAGAGAGCCTCTGTTATTCGGTTTAATTGCTGGGCCAGTGTTAAACCCTGACAATGTTTCTTTCAACCCCCTCCCCTGTGAGTACAATCAGGCAGATTCTTGAACTCACAGCACTCATTCCATTCCCTGTTTTTTTCAGGAAAATTTATCTATTGATGCAAAGCTGGGGAAGGGAGACCCTGCAGGACCCCTTGAGTGGCACGATGCTGCAGCAAGTTCTCAAGGGTAACCTTTTCCTATTTTACATTTTATCCACAAAATCACTTTTTCCTTCCATTTTTCCCCCATGCAATTAATTGGTTTTTAGCAGGGAGATGACAACAACCTCTTGCTTGCATTTCAAGGTTTTGTCCTCGAGATGTAGGAATCCCATGCACTGAAAGGAGAAAGAAAATACAGCTCTTCCCTCAGACTTCCAGGGCCTGGGAAGTATCAACATCTCCATCTCCATCCCTCTGCTAGCCAAGGAATATTTTTTGCATTCTTCAGAACACCAAACCCCTGTCTAAAAAACCCCAAAACATCTCTGGAGCTGTTTCCTTGAGGTCACGTGCAAAGCAGAGGCTCTGCTGGAAAAAAAAATGGGAATAATCCTTCTCTTTGGGAAGCCTTTTGAATAAATGATTCAATCTGCTTTCTGACCAAGGACTTTGAAGGCTCCAATTTGTGGTGATTTAACAGCACTTGAGAAGTCCAATAAGACCTCAATTCAGGGTGGGAAACAGAGCAGCAGGGTTCAAACATCACCAGGAAAAATAATGTTAGAGGAGAGGAACACAAAACAGAAAACAAACACTGAGGGTAGGAAAAAAACTGAATAAAAATGTTTTATAAAAATAGCACAACTCTGGTTAACAGAAACAGGGGGAACTTACCAGGGCTTTTAGGACTCTTTAAAGCATTCTTGGGTGAAGAAGCCAAGAGCTGCCACAGCTCTGCTCAGCAGAAATTCTCCTGAAAACTCACTGAGAGTAATGAAAGGGTTGAAACCATCTGACAAACATAATTCCAGCCTTCCCACGGGGATAACGTGGCCTGATAACACCCTGCCTGGCCCCCACCATTCTCCACAGCCAGAAGAATTCCTGCAGAAAAAAAAAGAAGGAGAAAAGAAGAAAAAAAAAAAAAAAAAAAGAAAAAGAAAAAGTGATTTCTCCCCAGCACAGGTTCCCCAGGAACTGCTCCCAAAAAGTGCTCTCTGGGGCTGAGATTTGGGGACACAAAACCCCTGAGGCTGAATTTCACAAGAAGCTTCAGCTGGTGATTGTTAAGGCAGAGTTAAGTGTGCAGGAGCTGCTCCTAAAACAGCTGCTGCTAAAAAGCTGCTGATTTATCCAAAGCTGAGGCATTTCTGAGCAGGGGGTGATGGTGGGGGGGAACAGAGGGCAGGAATTTGCCCCCGTTTTCTGTGGGGTGTGGTATGGTGCCCATAGCCCTGGGGAAGCTGGTCTGTGTCTTCTCATCCCCCCAGCTCTGTGGGGCAGGGCTGGGGCAGCTGAGCTCTGCTTGGCAGAACATCTGCTGGAGGAGATGGGAAGGGGAGAGTTCCAGCATCCTGGTTTGGTTGGAAAATCACAGAATTTTTGGTTGGAAAAGAGCTTTAAGGTCACCCCAAGCCAACCCTTCCCCCAGCACTGCCCCATGTCCCTCATCCCCACATCCCCAGGCTCTGAAACCCCTCCAGGGATGATGGGGACTCCAGCCCTGCCCTGGGCAGCCTGGGCCAGGCCCTGGCAACCCTTTCCAGGGAGAAATTCTTCCCCAGCTCCAACCTAAACCTCCCCTGGCACAACTTGAGGCTGTTTCCTCTTGTCCCATCCCTTGTTCCTTGGCTCCAAGCTCCTCTCAGGGGGTTGCAGAGAGCCAGAAGCTCTCCCCTCAGCCTCCTCTGCTCCAGGATCAGCACCCCCAGCTCCATCACAACTTCTCCATTCCCTTCTCCACGTTTTCCAGCCCCTCCTCCATGCTCTCCAAACCTTTTCCTGTGTTCCAGCCCCTTCCCCAGCTCCATTCCCTTCTCTGGACACTCTCCAGCCCCTCAATGTCCTTCTGGTCCAGAACTGACCCCAGGATTGGGGGTTCAGCCTCCCCAGAGCTGACACAAGGTTGATCCAAACTCTAGTTGTTGATGAGTGTCACCTCTGCCACTTCTCCAGGCTCTCCAGATGCCCAAAAGCCCCGTGTCCCTCTGAGCCCCTCACCCTCAGCATCCCACAGCATCCCAAGGGATCTCCCACCTCAGCTGATCCCAAACCTGACTCCTGGCCCTTTCCAAACCCTGTTTGCCAGCAGACTCTGTGCCACTGGCTCAGGACACGTTGTTAAACTTCCTTTCCAGTGACCACTACAAACATTTTAATTGTAAATTCAGTTTCCAGGGGCAGTTCCTGGGGGCTGCAGTTGCCCATGGCCAGAGGCCAATTCCCCTGGGAAAGCTCAGGAGAAGCCATTTGGTCAGTGCCAGGTTATGTGGGGTGGAAATCTCTGCCCAAAGGCTTGCTCAGACTTGGTTTATTTTTATAATCTCACTGACAAGCAACAAAAGGGCTTCAAGAAACACCTTCCAGTGTTGGGGTAACTCAGCTCATCCCTGGAGCTGCCACTCCAGCATCTCCTCCCAGGCTTATGCAGACATGAAATGCACTCCTCAGCTTTCCCAAAGAGGTTTTAAATCACCTCAGCTAAGACTCTGCTTAATTAACTATTAATATTAATTCTTATGAAGCATTCAAACTTCTTTTTTCTGTTGTCCTTGAAAGACAGCTGTAAAAAAAACCAAACAAACCCATCCAGCCTCTCAGCCAGGATAAATCCCTTCCAGCAGCACCTTTGGGTTTCATACCCACCAGTTTCTGGACTGAAAGATGTTTCTCCCTGGTTTGTTTGGGTTTTTTGGTTTGTTTTTATTTTGAAGCTTCTCCCTTCAGCAGCCTTGGTGCAGAAGATCCTTCCTTTGAGGGATCTCTCCTTCCCTTCAGAGGACCCAGAAGAAGAGAAGATGGTCAGGCCATGGGGGGAAGAACTGTGGGGTCAAAGGGGGGCAGAAGAACCGAGGGGGAGGCTGGCAGGAGTCCCCTCCATCCCAGCATATGTTGGAACAGGTTTTCCAGGGAAGCTGTGGCTGTCCCATCCCTGGAAAAGTCCAAGCCCAGGTTGGATGGGGTTTGGAGCAACCTGGGCTGGTGGGAGGTGTCCCTGGGCATGGCAGGCGTGGCACTGGGTGGATTTTAATGTCCCTTCCCACCCAAACCAGTCTGGGATTCTGAGACAAACCAGGATGTCCTGATACTCCTTGTTAGGCAGTGGCTGGGGCTTTGATCACTGAGCATCCTTGGCTCTGAGGGTTGCTCCAAAGGTGTAAGAGTGACCAGCAGCACCAGGAGCACAAGGACGTGTGTGGTAACACCATGATGGAGCAGAAACCTGGAGAGAAATCAGGTGTCAGAGCTGCCCAAGTGATGGGCTTCTCCTTTATTTGGTGCCACTTCCCAGAATTGGGATGCTCAGTGTTGGAGCTGCTGCTCAGAGCCTCCCAGGAGATGGAATCCCTGTATCCATCCCCCCAGATGTCTCCCTGAGGGCTCAGGGCTGGGATTGCTCCCATGACCCCAGCAGAACACATCCCAGGATGTCCTCAGGGTGGCTGCAGACACAGCACAATGGAAGTGAGATGATTCAGCTGGGGTCAGGGCTGATTTTTCTGTGCAAAGGGACAAAGGTCCTGGTGAGTCACAAGTGGCAGGAGCAGAGCTCTGCCCTTTGCTCAGGGACAACAACCCTGGGGAACTGGAAAGCTCTGGAGTTTTTGCCCAGCAGAGCACTGGTGCTGCCAGCCAGAGAGGTTTCTGTGTCCCAGCAATGATGAAATCCCAGATTCTCTTGGGCTTTTTATGCAAGACTGTCCCAGCCTTTCCTGGAAGGAAAAATCACGAGGAGAAAAGGAGAATTATCCACCAAGGAGTGGAACTCAAGCCCTAAACAGCTCACCCAGGAGGGGCTGGAGTTGTGTGGTCCCTCTGGATGGGGTTTGCACTGGGGAACATCCCTGGGGACAGCTCCAAGCTCTGGGGTTTGGCCTCCCTGGATGTTTTGGTCTATGGAAAATAGAAATTCCAAAGGAGGTTGTGGTGAGGTTGGGGATTGGTCTCTTCTCCCACGTGATGGGATGAAACAGCCTCAAGCTGCTCCAGGGGAGGTTCAGATTGGATATCAGGAACAATTTCCTTACTGAATGAGTGGTCAGGCCCTGGGAGAGGCTGCCCAGGGCAGGGCTGGAGTCACCATCCCTGGAAGGGTTCCAAAAGCTCTGTGGCCATGGCACTCCAGGCCATGGTTTTGTTGCTGTGGTGGCATTGGGCTGCTGGTTGGGCTGGGCTGGGCTCCTGGCTCCATCCTCCATCCTCTTCTCCCCACTCTGTTGGGCTGGAACCAGAGCAGCCTTCAGGAAACCCACCCAGCACATCCCACCACAGGGCTAAACCCCAAGGCAAAGCTGAGCTGCTTGGTTGCTTGCTTGGAAAATGAAATTAAAAATACAGCAGGCGACCCTTTCCCATCATTCATTTCCTGTTTTTTTTCCTGGGAGAAGCTTTGCAAACCTCTTCCAGGTGGGTAAAGGCCATGTTGGACATGGGATGGGAAGCAACCCCTTTGGTTTTGGCTTTGCCCAAGGGAGGGGAGGGTTTGAAACAGGGGCTGGGTGCCACCAGAGCAGCCTGGGGAGGCTACAAATTGTCTAGAAATTATCTATAAATTCTCTCCAGTTGCCCATCCTGGGCTAACCTTGGCCTGGATACAGGATTTGGTGACTACCTTCAGCCCAGGGAACCCCAAAAGGTGATGCTGCCTGGGCTGGGCTCTGCAAAGCTCCAGAGGTTCATGAATTTTTCAGCTGAGGAAGCCAAAAATTTGGTTTAAAGCTGTGCTGGGGTGAGGAGCTCCTGTGCTGGTGCTAAACTGGTGGGAAGTGTCCCTGGGCATGGCAGGGAGGTTGGGGTTAAATGACCTTGAGGGTCCCCAACCCATTCCATGAATCCCAGTGGGAATTTTGAAGGCAGATTGAGAGGCAGGATGAGGATACATGGAGCTGAAGGGATGGATACTGAGGGCTCAGGGTGCCCATGGAGGCTGGGAGGGAAGGGATGGACCACAGGGAGATGCTGGGATTTTCCTGATCCTGCCCTATGCAAAAGGGGAGAAGGGGAGGGATAATGAGCTTTAACACTCAGATGACAAAGAATAAAATAAAATAAAATAAAATAAAATAAAATAAAATGAATTAAAATAAAATAAAATAAATAAATAAAAAAAGAAAACAACAAACCAAACCAAAAAAGAGAAAGCAACCCAAGCCATTACCACGGTCATTGTAGCATGAAACACAAACCCCTTCCTCCTGGAGCTGCACAAAGCTGTGTGGAGCAGAGCAGAGTAATTAATAAAATGAAAGCCCCTTTCCTTGCAGATGGAGATGTGGGGAATAAAGGGGCTGCCCTGAGCAGGGCTGTCATGCATCACATGCTGCATCTGTTATGGAAATCAGTGGTGCTGGGGCCTTTTGTTTGGGCTCCAGCCCTCCCAACAGGGATTTGGCTGAAGTCGATTTTCTTGTTATTAAACATGATTTCTAGCTAGTTGAGAGCAGATGCTCCTGCAGCCTTTGGAACTCAGAGCCAACCCTCTGAGCCTGCTGCATCCCTGAAAAGTCTGGGCTGGCCCAGGAGAGAGGTTCCAGCTCTGCTGCTTTGGGTCCCTGCTTTGCACATGAATGGTGCTGACACCAGATGAGCCTTCTGGACACCCTCCCCCCCATCACCCATCACCCCCCCAGCCCCTTCATCACCAGGGAGCTGGGTAAAATACACACACAAGCATCTCAGAGCCCTCCCAGCAGCACAAAGCCCTTGGAAAGGCACCAACCCCCCTGCAACATCCCAAAATGTCCCTGATGTCCCCCTTCAGCTTATGAACATCCAGCAGGGCAGGTGGGACATGGAGCCACCTGCTTTGGTGAGAGATACTGGGGTTACTGGTGGGAGAAGGGAAAGGAGGGACCAAAGGGTAAAGCCACCAGCACATCCTCCAGGAGAGTTTTCCTGGTGGCTTTGGTCAGCACCAGGGAAAAGGGGCTGAGGGAATGGGATGTGCAGCAGCAGCTCTGCTACCACTGCCTGAGGGGGCTGGGGGTGATCAGCCTGGAAAGAAAAAGGGGCTGGAAAAACTGCAGAGCACTGAGAGGGCTCCAGGAAAGCTGGGGAGGGACTTGGGACAAGGGCCTGGAGGGATGGGATGAGGGGGAATGGGTTTGAACTGGAAGAGGGGAGATGGAGAGGAGACCTTAGGAAGAAATTCTTTAATTTGAGGGTGCTGAGCCCCTGTCCCAGGTTCCCAGAGAAGGCAGAGAACAGGGAACAGGGACATCTCCAACTCCAGCAGCTTCCTCTGCCCATCCTCACCTTCAGTGTTTCCAGGGATGGGGCTTCTACAGCCTCACCCACCCTACAAATGTCACCAGGAACTAGGACATGGCAACAGGGCAAGGGGGGGGGGGGATGGCTTTAAAGTGGAAGAGGGGAGATGGAAATTAATATTAGGAAGGAATGTTTTGGGATGAGGGTGTCCCAGGTTCCCCCAGAAGCTGTGGCTGCCCCATCCCTAGAAATGTTGAAGGTTGGATGGGGCTTGGAGCAGCCTGGGCTGTGGGAGGTGTCCCTGACCATGGCAGGGGGGGCACTGGGGGATTTTAAGGTCCCTTCCAACCCAAATCTGTCCGTGTCCCATGGTATGTGCAGTCCCGAGCTTACCAGGGGTAGTTCTGGCTACAGATTTAGTTGGTAGCTGAGGACAGACACTGCAGAAGAAGGGGTTCTCACTGCTGAGACCCCACAGAACCATCCCCACCCATCTGGCTGCTGCCCCTGCTCAGCAGTGATGTGTCAGGATGCAGGGTCAGGATGAGGAGCAGCAGAAAGCCTCCAAAGCAGAGGATGAACACCACTCCAGAGAGAGGAGATGCTGGGACCAGCAAGGAGAAGATGAGGTGGTGGCTCTGCCCTGCAGAGCTCAGAGGATGCTCTGTGTCCATCCAGCATCTCTCACAGCAGCATCCCAGGGAAGATGTTTCCCCCATCACCAGACATGACACAGAATTAATGACTCTCTGTCTGCTTGGAGGGAAGTCTTGAATTTAATTTGCAGTGATTAGAGGCAGGCTGAGGCTGCTGGCTCTGCTCTGAGGAATGGGGCAGTAGCCAAGTGCCCTACAACTCCCAGTCCTTCCCTGATGTTGGGATCTCCACTCTGGGGCAGAAAATGCTCTGCAGCCCCATAAATTGCTTCTCTTCTCCTCTGCCCACATTGGAAGGCTTGTGCAGCACATTCCCAAGGAGGGGAACACATCCCCAGCCCCCCAGATCAGGCCCTGGAGGCTCAGGGTGGTCCCTGCCCCTGCAGGAGAAGCTCTGAGGTTTGGGGTGCAGCTCCTCAGGGAGCTCCATCCCCAGATGGATTCATCCCAGGAACCTCCTTTCCCCTTGCCCAGTTTCTCCATGGTCCCCAGCAGCTTGTCCCCAGCACTGGGGTCACACAGGGACACCCCAGAACTCCCCAAGCAGCAGCTGAGGATGCTCTGGGGTCCCAAAGCTTCTTTGGGATGGTGACAACCACCATGTCCATGCTCAGCTCCTCCTGCCCTCTCACAGCTCAGGGATCCATCAGGATCACCACTCCCAGCTGCTGACTCCTGAAGAGCCTTTGTTTGGTCTTCTCCTCTAAATCAAGGGCTGGGATGAAGCTTTTCTTTGGGCTTTCCCCCTCCAGAAATAAATCCAGGTTGAGCCCCACCAGGCAGAGCCCTTCCCCTGCTGCTCAGAGGTGCCCAGGGACCATCCCTTGACTCTCCCCATGTTTTCACTTAACAATATTTAATAATTGGAGCATTATTTCATTGCATACACACTGAAAAAAAACCCTTTACATCACCACAAGTGCCCAACAGGGGCACAGGGGTTACCACTCCCTCCCCCCTCCCCAATATTGGAGATTTTCCCCCTCAAGTAAGTAAATCAGCTCCTTTTAACCCAAAGTGGCACCTGGGTTGGGGGCTCTGCATCCCCATCCCCCTGGGGAGGCTCTTCCTACATCTCTGGGGATGTGGTGAAAGCAGGAGGTACCTCCAGGACCCCCCAAACATTGCAGCAGAGAACCTGAAAAGGATTTACCAGATTGATGAGAGCCTGCAGGATTTGTGCCATGGTGTGTGGATGTATATATTTGATATATATATATATATCAAATATATATAATACAGAGCAAAAAAGATGGAGTTGCCAGGATTAGTGCTTCTGTGCATGGATCAGGGGGCTAAAAAACCCTTTTTCCCACATGGCAGCCTGGGGAAAGCTGCCTTTTTTTCAGAGATCCTTTATGAAATTGGACAAGATCTCTTTGTTTTCCTCAGATTGCTTCTCATCCCTAATCCTCCAAGCTAATTTAGGGAGGATAGAGGGGAAAAAAAAAAAAAAAAAAGACACTTGGCAGAACATTCCTCCTTGATGCTCAGCAACTTCCACCCTCCTGGGGCTCCTTGTGCTGGGAGCCTGGACCCCAACATCCCCTCCTTGGGGCTCCAAGGATGTTTTGGACATTTAAGGGTCTCCTGGGAAGCTGAAGGAAAGATAAAAAAGATTAAAAAATGATAAAAAAGTTGCTTCTGCAGCCAAAATAGAATCATTTGAGTGTAGAAAGAGGCAACTGCTGCAGCCCCAGGGACTCTGCTGCCAACTCCTGCATCCCAGTGCCTCCAACAAGAGCTGAATGAGATGGGGGGAAAAAAAAAAGGTTCATAAATCTTATGTTATGAGACAGGAGTTGGGTTGGAAGGAGCCCAATGATCTGAGAATTAATAATTAGTTGGGTTTTAGGAAATAATCCTTCCCTGAGGAGGGTCAGCACTGGGGCTGGGGGCTGACACCAGCCAGAGATGCATCAGCCCAAGTTCTCCTCTTTGCCCTGCAGGTTGGCAACAAAAACACTCTGAGAGAAGAGGAACAGCCTTGGACTCTTCCTTGGTCTCTCCTCCCTGCCTGCAATCAGCCCCAGGTCCTGCCTGGGGCACTCAGGGAGATAATTTTTCTATATATAATGTTATATTTATATTTATAATGTGCCTATCTCCATATGGATAAACATTCTTTGGAACCCACCAAGAGCCCAGCACCACCTCTGCAAACTGCAACAACTGCACCTCTGGGGCTTGAAAGGAGGAGTGTGACCAAGAGCAGTGGGAATCATGGAATCACAGGCTGGGATCAGTGGGAAAGGATCATCTTGGATCATCCCCATCCAACCTCCCACAGCCCAGGGTGCTCCAAGCCCCATCCAACCTTCAACACTGCCAAGGATGGGGCAGCCACAGCTTCTCTGGGAACCTGGGACACCCTCACACCAAACAATTTCTTCCCAAAACCTCACCTTAATTTCCACTCTTTCAGCTTAAAACCCTTCCCCCTCATCCCATCCCTCCAGGCCCTTGTCCCAAGTCCCTCCCCAGCTTTCCTGGAGCCCCTTCAAGCACTGGAAGGTGCTCTGAGGTCTCCCTGGAACCTTCTCCAGGCTGAGCACCCCCAACTCAGAGCCCTCCAACACCTCCCAAACAGCACAAACTCAAACATAACAAAACCTCTGATGAGGACCATGAGGTGGGTTTGCTTTTGCTGCCCACCTTGTTCCCTGCCAGCACCTCCTGTCCCCTTGCTCTGCAGGATCACACGCTGGGGACATGCTCATTCCATGCTCTTTCCATGCTCATTCCATGCTTGTTCCATGCTCATTCCAGCCTGCAGGGATCTCCTCTGCCTGCTGGGGGTTTGCCATCCCCCTGAGCTCCAGTGCCAGGTTTATTTCTGCCCCAAGGTCCAGCCCACCCTGTGCCCATCAACCCCTGGGAAGCTTCTGCAGGCCACGAGGTTTTAGCAAACAAACCTCAGTTCCCAGCAGGGATTGCACAACCTGGTTGGGCAAGAGAAGAACAACAACAAATAAAATAAAATATAAAAAAAATAAATAAATCAGAATTGCAAAAAATGACGTGCTGTTTGGAAGGGGACCCAGAGGTGGCCATCTGCCAAATTTGTTTTCCAGGCATCAAATGGTGTTGAAGAGAAACAGCTGACCAAGCTGCAGCCCACAGCTGAAAACACTTCCCCCATCCAGGCCTGGCTGCAGGCAGAGAGCTGCTGGAGATCATCCCCCCCAGCCCAAACCCAACCCTGCTCCCCCAGCCCAGCAAAGCTCTGCTCCTGCCTCTTGCTCGGAGGTTTCAATCACCACTGCCCAAAGCTGGAGAGAAATTCCATCTGAACAGGAAAAATTGGCAGCTGTGGTGTAAAGGCAGTGGAGAAAGGGGCATTGGCATGAGGAAAAGCAACCCTGGCAAAGGCTAGAGGGGTTTCAGACCAACCAACTCCTTTTCTCAGTCTTCGAAGGCAAGATAAAGGTATCCCCACCTTCCTTCCATCCCTACCTTCCACCCATCCATCCCTACCTTTCTTCCATCCCCACCTTCCTTCCATCCATCCATCCCTACCTTCCTTCCATCCCCACCTTCCTTCCATCCATCCATCCCTACTTTCCTTCCATCCATCCCTACCTTCCACCCACCCCCACCTTCCTTCCATCCATCCCCACCTTCCATCCATCCCCTCCTTCCAATCCATCCCCACCTTCCTTCCTTCCATCTCCACTTTTCTTCCATCTATCCCTACCTTCCATCCATCCCCACCTTCCTTCCTTCCATCCCTTCCTTCCACCCATCCCTCCCCTCAGAGCCCATGGACAGAGCTGGTGGCACAGAGGGAGGGATGGAGGTGATAAAAGTTATTTAACAAAAAAAAGGCTCATTTTCACCCCCAGTTTCTCCAGCCCAGGCGCAGAGAGGCAGAAGCCACCTCCAGCTCCAGGAGCAGCTGCTGCAGGTGCTCCAAGGATCTCAAGGTTTGGGAGACCCAAAGACAGATATTTCAGCAGAAAACCTCAACCTTCACCAAGAAAGTTTGGGCCAGATGATCCCTGAGCTTCCTCCAACCTGGGGTTCTGTATTTTCAGAAGCCAGCAGTGTGAGGATGACCACCCAGCACCAGTCAGCAGGCTGGCACCCAGCAGCTCTAACTGGGACACCCCAAGAGGAGCCACAGCAACCCCAACAACCCCAGTTGGGAGGAGAGTTCCCCAGTGAGAGTTCTTGTATGGCCCCAGTTCCCAGCCCCAAGCTGAGCACAGGAAACCATTGCAGCCAGCAGAGGCAAAGCAAACCCAACCAGACTTCTTCTGGGAAACACAACAAAAACCTCACACCCAGAACTCAGGCTGATTTCTCTTCCAACCCCCAATCTGCCTGGCCTGGAGCTCAGGACAATCAGGTCCAGACCACATGAAGTGCTAATGAACTACCACACATTGCCACTACAAGCCAACTTCTTTTTTAATTCAAAAGAAAAAAAAAAAAAAGGTATTTTAATAAATACTGCAGAAACATTAACCAAACATACAAAGTGACTTCAAGGATTAAAAAAACAACAACAACAACAAAAAAAGTAATGAATGTCCTGTTTTATAACAGTTATAACTTATTTTTCTTCCACAACATTTAAATACATAAAGCACTTACCAGCTATTTTGTAATACTGCCCTAAGCACACTGTTGCATCAGTCCAAAGCTTTTTGTGGTGGTAAAAATGTCTTTTTGGGGGAAAATAATTGGAATGAGTGAGTTGGTTATTTGTTTTTTTTTTTTCCCTTTCTTTTACCAGCTGAAACCAAGTGCTGGGAACAAACTGAGCCTGAATTTGGGGAATTAGCCCCAGGTGAAGGCAAACACAGCTTTAACACTTCAAAAATGAAGTATTAAGGACACATATATGGGAAAACATGGGTTAGAGCTTCCAGGATCCTTCTTCTGAGAGGATCCTGAGGTTCAGGCAGGCAGTGAGCAGCTGCAACCAATTTATAAAAGGCTGATTTATTTAATGAAACAATGGCATTGGGTAAGCAAAAAGGAATTTGCCTCAACTGGTTCACTGAGGTTTCAGGATTGCTGTCTGGATGTGTATGTATTAATCTTAAAGACTAAGGGCAGTATCCAGTTTCCACCAGGGAGCCCTCAAGGCCTCACAGCTCTTCAGAGCCCCTTTCCTCACCCCGAGCAGACACAGAGACTGCTGCCCCTGCAAGAGCAGCATCCCCAAAATTAAAATTAAAAAAAAAAAAAAAAAAAAAGAGAACCTGATGATTTCTGCTGGCTCATTTGCAGATTCTTAGGGTTGGTCTTTTTTTTTTTTCTTTTTTTTTTGCAAAGATCATTGCAGTGAACCACATGAAAACAGCACTTCTGGGGGCATGGGAGCCACCTGGCTCTCCAGCTCCTTGGCAGAAACAGAGGAGTCTTGGGGGCTTCCCCACAGCTGGGCAGTAAGGCTTCACAAATCCTCCTGCTCTTTAAGAAAACTAATTGTCATTTGTCACCAGAGCTTCTTTAGCACCTTTCACTTCAACTTACAGCACCATCCCCACCCAGCACACACCACAACTGGAGATGATTTCCACCCCCCATGGCACTCACACAGAGGAATGGACAAGCAGAGTCCTGACACCAGCACCAGGGAGTTTTGCCCCCACGCCCCTGATTTGATCCATTTCATTTCCACAGTGCCGGGGCACCTGGGGAATCTCCAAGGAGTTTTTTTTCTTCATGACCAAGGTGCTCCAAGGGGGGTTGCAGGGCTGCCTGAGGCAGACAGAACTCCAGACTCCTCATGTGCAGGGCTTTCCTCCTGGTGATGCTCAAGCCTGGGTATAATCTCCATTTTAATGATGAGCTACTAAAAAAAATATCAGATCATATCCTTTGGAAAACCAACTATAAGGTCACAGGGATAGTTCCTTAACGAGGAAGGCATATTAATAATGTCTTCTTTTAAAAAAAAAAAAAAAAAAGGAAACATTAAAGTATTATTTTAATGAAAACAAAGTGGTAGCATCCAGGAGAAGATCCTTAATAAAGAAACAAGCACTGTCAGTGACACCTCTCCTTTGCAGTGTTACTTTCCCATTCACTCTCTCTCTTCTCAGCCCATTCAAACGTTTTCCCTTTTTTTTTTTTAAATTTTTTTCTTTTTTTTTTTGGCATTTTCTTCAACCTTCAGATTTCCTGATGCCACCTGGATCACAGCCATTCCTTCTGGCTGCTCAGTTCCTTAAGTACAGTCTCAGGGGACAGGTGAAGCCTCCATTAAAGCACTGGCACCAAGCCCTCATCAAACACCCACGTGGCTTTGGACTTCATTGAGCTTCCACCTCCTCCCATCTCTTCCCTCCTAAGAAACCAAAGTCCTCTCACATCACCGTGCAGCTCTTTGCTTTGTCCTTTCTCAAGTCCGTGGCCACTGTGGAAAGTTCTGGCCTGCCAGGCATGTGTGAAATCCTCTTTGTGGCCCTCTGGGATTTGTTCCTTTTCACGTTTTTGTTTGTTTTGTTCACACAGGCCAAGGTGGCAACGTGGAAAATGTCTCTGACACTGTTTTCTGACTGCAAGGCTGAGCACTCGATGTACGTCGCTGCTCCAATCTGCTTGGCCATATTTGCACCCTAAGGGAAAGAAAGAAAGGAAAAAAAAAAATCCCAAACCATGCAAATCACTGCTGAGTTCCTTGCAGAGAGCCAAAGCAAAGCGTTTAGGATCGCTTTGCAGCTCTTGTTTTCCCCACACACAACGTTTTGGAAGAAGCCAAAGCTGAAGCTCCAGCACTGCAGCCAGCAGCTACTTTTGCAAAACAAACAGAGCTTGGGTTCCAAGAGGAGTTAAACATCTAAACATGATCTTCCTGTAAGTGCAAACTGAGAGGGGAGGGAGAGAGGAGATGATCTGAGTGACCTGCAAAGAGCTGCAGGGAGCCAGGAGGGCACTGAGTGGGACCCAGTTCAGCAGTTTCAGCCTCACACCTCAAACCTGCAGCCCTGAATCACATCCTCCCTAGGAAAAGGCTGGAGATGTTTCCAAATTTAAGCCTGCTATCAAAAAAATTGTCTTCTGCCTGCCTTAATTAAGTGACCCTGAGCTGGAAGACATCAGGGAAGGGGGAGAGTTCACAGGGAAATGTGCTCTGGGTTTCTGGGTCAGGGAGAGTTCTGTTAACTTGTGGCCAGGGAACAAGCAACAACAACAGAAAAATAAAAATAGAGAAGGGCATTAGTGGTCGTACAAGCCCTCCTGTTTGGATTTTAAGAGCATAAAGAGTCAAAGCAGGGAGAGTTGTTCCAGCAGCACAAGGAAAACAACACAAGGCTCTGGCAGATGGCAGTGCCCCAAGTGTTTTGTTGTGGGTTTTGCTACTGGAGGACAACTGTGTGAAAAAACATGAGCTATTTCCATGGCATTTTACTTGCCAGGGACAAACCTTTCTGGCAGGTTACAAAATGCAACCACATCCTTGATGTGTCACTCCCTCAGGTATTCAGCAGCCTGAGATAGAGGCAAAAGTCAGTCCCACCCCTCCCCTTTGCTCTGGTGCCAGGCTGATGGCACCCGAAGAGTCAGAGCCACCTCTGCAGCAGGCACCTTCTTATCAATTGGAAGAGGGAGTGGCTGATAAAGGACTGATCAGGCTGTAGGACCAGCCCTCCCCACAGCTAAACATCTCAACTCCTACACCTCAGAGCCTCAGCAATGTTTGCTGGGGTGTAACTGGCAGGGAACTGGCACACTGGGGACAGGAGGTCACCAGCACAGGGAGGGAAAGGACCTTTCAAGGCCAAGGGGCAAGAGTTTTCAACTGAAAGAGGGTGGATTTAGGTTAAATATTAGGAAAAAAATTCTTCACCATGAGAGTAGTTAAGATATTGGAATAGGTGGCCTAGGAGGCTGCTGATGCCCCATCTCTGAAAGGGTCTCAGGCCAGGTTGGATGAGACCTTGTGCAACCTGGGCTGGTAGGAGATGTCCCTGATGTCCCTGCCCATGCAGGGGGTTTGGATCTTGATGATCTTTAAAGGTCCCTTCCAGCCCAAACCATTCTCTGATTCTATGATCTAAGGCCCCCAGGGACATCCTCAATCAGAGCAGGTTGCTGAAAGCCTCACCCAACCTGACCTCAAATGTTTCCAGGGACAGGGTAAGGAGGATTTGAGGACATTTTAAAATTTTAACACCAAGGAAAAAAAAACCCTGGTGTTTAATTCCACACACAATTGTCTGAGGCAGAGGGAAGTTTACTGAGTGAGGTGTGGAAAAAAGCTGTAAGCAGCAGAAGCCATCCCAGTCCAACACCCCACGTTCTATTTTAATCCAGCTACTCAGTTTATGGCATCTTCACACTTTCTAATTCCACCATGCTGTAGGAGGCTGCATTATCAGTAACCACACAAGGGAGCCCTTGGGGTGGGAAACCTGAGGTGTGGATAAAACATCAGAAAACTGTTTGACAGCACAGGATCCACACTCTAGCTAAAGCTGCTTCTGGAGGTACCCTTCTCAATCATACAGCCTGCAGGGTGGATCTCAAACCACCCCCATGATTCAGCTGCAGCACATGATCCAGGGGTGAGTAACCAGGGGAAGTTTACCTTGGAGTTACCCAGTTCTCCCATTCTCTGCCTCCTGCTCTCCCACAGCCCAGATTCCTTTCCCCTTGGTTTCTCCACCTCCTGATGCTTGGCTCCACACTCCTCACCTTGTCATTAAAATGCTCCCTGGAGGTGTTGCCACCTTCAGAGGGAGCTACAAGGTGTTTTCCCAGGAGATGCTTTCGGGAAATGGGGTTTTTATGGGGTCAGACTACACGCAGTCCCTGCCACGATGCTAAAGACAAACGTAGCAGGGCCAAATCTTAGCAGGACGTGTCACATTTCAGCTCTGGTTTTGGCCACTGCAGGCCCAGAAAGCAGTGGGTTGATTTTCAATTCACTTAAAAGGCTCTTTGCAATCAGCAAAGCCCTAAATTCAGGGTGCTTAAAGCACGTGTTGTGGGGCTGCACGATTTCCTGCCCTGACTCATAACTTCCAATTGACCTCCAGAACGTAGATCTGACTTCTAGGCTGTGAAGAAGGCAGGAAGCTGATCACAAAGATGGCTGCAGTGACAGAAAAGAGCCTCATCTCCCACCTTTAAGTAGAATCAGGAGGTGGCACATACCTGATCATAGGACACAGGTGTCTGCCTGTGGTTGGAGAGCTCCACCAGGGTGCTGACATCCGTGCGCAGATCCGACTTGCAGCCGACCAGAAGCATTTTGGTGTTGGGACAAAACTCCTGGATTTCCCCTTTCCACTGTAAAAAAAAGGTTAGGTTGTTGTTGTTATTATCCTGGGGTAGCTGAATGTTTGAAGGCAAAAGCAGCAAGAGCTGGAAGATGAAGCTGAACAAGTGGTGACATTTCACGTGGAAAGGCTCTTGTGTAACAGCTGCATCTCCCCCCGAGCCAGTTTCTGAAGGCATCAGTGGAGGCAGAACCTGATCAAGGATGAAATCTTCCCCATCTCATCCACTCATTAATTCCACTGCCTTCCTAATCAAGAGGGAAGGAACTGAGATTGCTTATCTAGTGGAGCAAAGGTTTGCAGACCTGTGGCTGCTGACAAGTGGCAAACACCCAGCCAGAGCCACCTGCAGACCTGGTGTCCCCACACTCAGTGGCTCCTCGTGATGGAGCTGGGCCTGGGGGACCACAAAATAAAGAGTTGCTAAAGTCTGGCTCCTGGCTACAACCTGAAACTACAGAAATCCACCAGGGGTTCAGCTATAAGCACTTCAAACACAACCTGTGATATACTCCTGGGGTTTCTTCTCTTTCTATGTGGTTACTTTGAGAAGGGAAGAAAGCCACAAACTTTGCAGCATAACCCAAGAAGAGCAGAGAATCCCTAAAATGCACAAATATCATTTGGGTTTGGAAGCATATTAAGAAAAATCTCTTACAGAATTAAGGCCACAATAACTGTGTTATCATTATCAATAGCCAACATTAGCAGGGACAGACAAGAAAAAGGGAGTTCCAGATGCTTGTTGGAACAGTTAGGTGGTGAGAACAGTCTGAATTATTTTCTGTAGACTATTCAAAGCATTGTGTGTCACTTTAATCCCAGTGACACAAGAATTGCTGGTCCCAGGGAGAGAATAAAAGGGAACTTCAGGTCAGTGAGCCTTAAAGACCACACTGTAAAGTGGAGTCGTGCCCAGTGACCAAGGAGAGGAGCAGGGGACACCTTGCAAACACAGAGCCTGTTGATCAAAATTCAATGATTTAACTTGAGAAAAGGCTGGCACTGGACCTGGGCTCACTGAGCTCGTGAAAAAATGGTGCAGTTTGGCAGAGGCTTGCATTTCTCTGCCACTGCTCTGTCTGCTGGAGGCTTCCAGAGGCATTTGTCACTGGCTCCTTCTAACTCCAGGCTGAGAAAATGACGTAAAGCTGTGGCAGAAGGCCAGGCACTTGGCAGGCACATTGTGACCATCCCTGCAGCATGGCAACGTTCCTCAGTCCTGTCTGTGAGAGGAGCAGAATGCCAGAGACAACCCCGTGCTGCACCCAGCCCTGCACCTCACACCCCCCCTGAACAACTCACTGCTGTCTAAGGGCTGAGGAATGAGAATTTACTTCACCCTCTGAGCATGCATTGAGGAGGGTTTTTTTTGTTTTCAGTGAACATTTACTCCTTTCAAACAAATGATCCCCAAGTGTAGCAGTGCAGAGCGAGCTCCTGCCATCTCTCCATGAAAAGAAACTAACTGAACCTTCCCAGCGTAGGGAAGGGTCCCAAGCTCTTCAGAGGCTTAAAGAGGAGCTGCTCAAACAGCTCTCTGCTCAAATGTTTCTCCAACACTTGCCTTTTTTAGCACACTGTCAAGGGTTTCTGGCCGACTGATGTCAAAGCAGATCAGGACAGCATCAGAATCTGGGTAGGAGAGTGGGCGGACATTGTCATAATAAGGAGACCCTGCAGGGAAACAAACAACATTTTGATGAGTTGCTTTCTTTTTTATTGTTTTTTTTTTTTTTACTTGCTGCACTCATTCCACCTTCCTCAGAAAGTTCAGAAAGGTTTTCAGCAAAGCTCCTTTCAGCACCCAGCTCCCACCTTTTCTGCCCGCCAGCAAGGTGTTCCCCAAACACCCCTCTCACAGTTGCTCCTTTTGCTGCTTCCCCTTTTGTTTCTCACCTACAAAAGCTGCAGCTTTCCCAAGTAATGAAGAGTGATGGCACCCCAGTGAGCCATCTCCCACCAAAAGCTTGTGATGCCCCAAATAACAAGGAAAGGGAAACAGGGTCAGCCCAAGTTTAAGTCCCAGCATTAACCTGCAGAGATTTGACTCTGAGAAAAAAATCCTTCCCCTCCAAGAGGCTCCCACAAAGCAGATTGGTCACAGTTATGCTTTTCATGGAGAAAAAAAATGGGAGGTTTTGAAATAAATCTGGTTTGATTCTCCTGACATCTGAAAACAAAGAGTTCCAAGTGCCCAAAGCACCTGTAGTTGCCATGGGTGACAGCAGTTTTCAGGTCCTGCAGGTAGGCACCCAAGTTATCAGTCACAAAAAGCCTCCCCAAGCTGTAAACTAGTATGTGCTTGCAAGAAATGTTTAGGTTTAACCCATAAAAATTCTTGTCAACAAGATCAAAGCTCATAACCTGGTAATCTGAGGGAGCATAAGTAGGTCCAATACTGCTCTTTGTGCCTGTTTTACTCCCAGAGCTGTTTTAAGAATTGTCACCATGTGCAAGAGTTACAGAGATCTCTTGAGTCAGACATCTGATTTTTATCATCTGGGAACAGGCTTAGGGAAGAAAAAAAAAAATTCTCTTTTTTTCTAGGAAGTTCCAGTCACTCAGTCACCATTTGGTTTGGCCTTGACTCTGCTGAAGGTTCCCTTGCTGAGGAGACTGAATTTCTGATTTAAAAGAGTGCTTAAAAACTTCAGTGGCCCAACAGGACAAGGGCTTGGGCTTTAAAATGCATTCCTGTGCTTTAAGATGTGTTTTCTTAAGTCATATAACCTTATTTCTGTCTTTTCCTCTCATGAGCCTAAAACGCAGCAGAGAACACGTGCAAGGAGAACAGAGCTTTCAAAGAGTTTTGGGGTTATCAGCTAATTATATCACCAGTTTTCCAACCATCTAGAACTAATTGGCTGTAAGGTCTCAGAGGCTGAGCAGACTATTAGCTGGATTAGAGAAATTCCTCAAGTTTTTAACTGACAGACAGCTCATGCTGTTGCAGAAAGCAGAGCAGGGGATGGTGTGAACGTATCACAGATGACTGGAGTTGGACAGCTTTATGCTGGGAAGAAGGAGTCAAGAATCCCAAGAATGTTGTTTTTGAAATGAAGAGTAACACATGGGGAGTGAAGCATTACCAAAGGAGGTAGCAGAAGGTAATTTGTTCAATGAGACTATTTGATTCAAATGCTCATCTTCACAAATGATGTCAATCTCACAACGAGGCAGCTGTCAAAAACTGCTCAAAAAAAAAAATTAAATAAAAATAAAAAAGCAGTTGGCTGCCTTCAGCAGTGCCATGTTCACAAGAAATCCAACTGAGCTGACCAGGAGTTAACTCTTCCTTGGAGCTCACTCTGCTCACACTATCAATAAGTATTTATTTCCTACTACTAATTATTTCCCTGCTACCTCCAGCACTGCTATTACAGAGCTGCTCCTCCATCCTGCAGCCCTAGGGCCAACTTATTTCTCCTGGAGCCCCGAAGCCAAATTTATTTACCCTGGACAGAGGAATGGGGTGCATTTAAGCAGCCACCTGCAGAGCTGAGCAGCACCAAAGCCCAGCACAGAACCAGTGCCTGGCTAGTACAGCTCCCCAGCTCAGCTCAGGCAAGTAAGGGCAAGATTGAAGATCATTAAAAAAGAAAAAAATAAAAAAAAAAGCCTCACCCAGAAACTAATTCCTTAGACACATACCTATCCTCTCAGTCAGCAGGCTCCAGGGACCCAGCACACCATATAAGTCCATCAGCCTATATTTATGTATATATATACATCCAGCCACCACCTCCAGCCCTCAGCCTCTTTTCTACTGTGTCAGCTGCAGCCCTGTTTGTTTGGAGGGTTTTGGTTTGGTTTTGCTTTTCTCTTGTAGGTTTTTCCTTCTGAAGGGTGTGAGAAAAAGCTGAGGCAGACTCAGGGCATTTTCCCAGTGGGAGGAATCTCTGGCACCTCCTTTGGAGTGGGGCAGAACAAATGGGAGCTCTGGAAGCTGCTGGGGCTGCAGCAGCAACAAAGGAAATTTCCTGCTCTCATTCAGCAGCCCCAAACTGAACCTTTATTCCCCAAACTGAACCTTTATTCCCCAAACTGAACCTTTATTCCTCTGCAAATAAAGAGGGGTTGCTGCAGCCCTGGCTGTGCAGCCTATTCAAGCTGGCATTTCATCCTCTTGCCCAGAGAAACCCTCAGGAGCCAGGAATCCCAGGAATGAGGCACAAGTCTGAACAGAGAACTCTGAGGCAGCCCAGAAAGGCTGAGCACTCTTTTTTTTTTTTCTTTCTTTCTTTTTTTTTTTTTCTTTAAGTTAGGCTGCAGAGCTGAAGCTGTGCCAACCCTAGAAAACAGGAGGAGAATAGAGAGCTACAGCTATGGTACAAAAAAACAAGAACCAACCAAAAAAGCTTATTTGTGTTTATGCTTCTGTTCCTGCAAAATCAAACGTTTTAGCCAAGGCCCACACAGCTCATTTTCCTGTTTTATCAAGGATTTGCTGATAATGCTGTGTTAATAATATTAGGTAATAATAATAATGCTGTATTAATCATGCTAACTTTACTTTGTAGTGGAAGTATATTCCAGCTGCAATACATCCCCTCACTCCCCCTTCCCCTTTTTTTTTATCTGTGTAGCAGTGTAAATAGTTTAAGACAAAATAATTTAAACATTAAGAATTATCTACTTTTAAAACCTTTTGTTTCATGCAAAGTACCACCTCAAATCAGCTCTTCAGCTGAAATAAAATCCCTCCCCAGCAATATGAACAGCTTTGGTCTGCTGAAGGTACCAAGCCTGGGCTTAAAAGTTGCTATTTTAATAAATAGCAGAATCTACACTGTTAAAAGCCATTTTGATGGCTTAGTACTTCTCTAAGCCTCACAGAACCACCATGGTTGGAAAAAGATCTCCAAGAACACCAAGTCCAACCACCAACCCAGAAAAAAGCCACCATGCCTACACGAGCAGGTCCTGGAGAAGGGTCAGATCCAGCTGGTTTTTGGACACCTCCAGGGATGGTGACTCCACCACCTCCCTGGGCAGGAGCTGATGCTCCCTTTGTCTGCAGGATCCAAAAACACCCCCAGCAGCTCCCACCAGGAGGTTGGGTACCAGATCCCAGGATCTCAGGAGGTGGACCTGGGCAGGTCCTGCTCAGCCTGCTTGCCCTGAGGGATGTGGTGCTGAGGAGCAGGGAAGAGTTTACTATTTACACACCAGCAAACAAGTCTTTGTAGCCCTTTGGACTCCAGTCAACTGAAAGAACAACAGATGAAGAGCAGAATTCTGCCCTCCCAAAGCCTTGGGCTCACTAATTATCAGCTCCATGGAAAACACATCAAATACTGCAGTGGTCACTCTGCTGGCTGACTCACTGCCTGATGGTTTTGCCTCCTTCCAAATCCACCTGGGCTGCTTGGGAGAAATTCAGGCTTCAGGATCACTGCATTACCACAGAATGCATCATCTCCAAGCAGAAGAGCAGCACAATATCCATGGAAGCTCAGGCTGAAAACATGGGCTTGGTAGGTGATTGGGCATTCCTAGTTAACAATTCTAATTATTTTCCCTCTAAAGGGGAAAAAATGAACAACAAACAAACCCTATCAAGACTCTGCCATGAAAGAAAAAAATAAAAATAGAGGCAATAGAGCAATACAGCCAACTTGGAAGTGAACTGAAAGGCAAAGAGAGAAATCTGACATTTCCTTTACTCTGCTTCTTGCCAGCCAGCTGAGGAAACCAGCAACTTGAATTCCTCCATGTTTCAGAGCTCTTCTGACAGATTTCAGCAAAAAACTTGATAATTAATACTACATTTCTATACAGGCACTGAATACATAGAGCACATCCCCACTGCAGTAAAGCTAACCTGATTTAAAGCTCTGAGGCCCTTCTGGATTTAATTATATGCTAATCCTCAGCAGCACATAAGTATTTCTGGCCCTGTTGAGAATTATTTTATTGGAGTATCCAGTACAGTTTGCACAGTTCAACCAATAAAAAAAAAAAAAAAAAGACACTAAAATATGTCTTAGGGAGCCACAGGTATGCAAACCTCATTAATGGTGTGAGATTTCTGGGCCACAGCTGCTGCTGTAGCAAGAAACACAAGCTCCAAAGTAGTCAGTTTAATGGAAAAAGCCAAAATCTTGAGAATGCCCATGGAGACCATGTCTATGGTAGACAAAGAGGACTGCAAGACAAAGCTTCAGCCTCAAGAAACTTGTACCACTCCAACCAGCTCCAGACTGACACACTGTGTTACCACAGAGGGGAATAATTTATGGTGTTGTTAGATTGCAACCAGACATTCCTGCTTTGAAAGAAGGGCTGGTAGTCCAAAAAACCCAATTGAAATTCAAGTTGGCAAGTGCTTTCCTTAATGCTGTGGCTAATTAAATCCTCATAATGACTTGCAGAACTAGACAGTACCAGAAAATATTTGAATAATGAATCTTCCCCTTCCACTCTTACTTGCAGAGAGTGTTTTGTCCCAGATTTTTAAGATACAACAAAAACTCCCCAATAGCTTTAAAATGCTCCACCAGTTGGGTGACACTCTACATTTTGTACTTAAAGAGTCCCCTAAGAAAAAGCACAAATGTCCAAACCATGAGAGCAAGGGCAGTTTTCACCCCAACACACAACCACTGAAACAATGCTCACAGCTTTCCTCATTTTCCCAGTAAGTGAAAAAATGCTTCAAGTAGCAGGAGCTTCCTTCCAAAGGATCATTCCCTGCAAAACCCAACATTTCCTTTAACTCAAGTCAAAAGTGAGCTTGCAAGGCAGCTTGTTGCATGCCCCCGGTTAGGAAATAAAGAGGGTTTAAGATGCATGCTAAATACTGACCCAGTCACCTCCAAAGTACCTGCAGCACACAGAACCAAGCACAGCTGAATAGCATCCTTTTACCTCAAATAACTTGAGCCATTACTCCCCCCTGTTGCAAGGAACACTCTTTTCCATCAGTCTTTGGCAGTAAACCAGTGATGTTTAAGTTAGCTCCATCTAGTCCTGCTTGAAAAAAATCCCAGGCATTTATTCCCATTCAGGAGAGGAGCAGGAAGAAGACTTGTAAAAAATAAATTACCAAGAGTTGAAGATAATGGCAAACCAGTATCTTATCTCCTGATGTCCCTTATCTGGGGAAGTGATTTTACATGGGGCTAATGGGGGTTTGGGAAGTGTTTCCTCTCCCAGCCAGTGAGAAGGGATGGTTATGGAGAGTCCCCCAAGCAGAGGATCCACTGGGTCACTACTACCTGATCACACCAAGCACTGGCTTTTCCCTTTTCCTCTCCAGTTTCAGGTTGCAGACAAATTAGCCACTTGGTCTCAAGCTTCTGACTTGGTCCAAGGATTTTTCTATTAGTTCCAGGAGAGGCCTGAGTGGATGGCATGCACACACACAAAGGCTGGCAGGTGTTTCTTCCACTGCTTTTGTCTTTTTGAAGTGCTAAAGAATATTTCATGACATGGGTGTCCCCCAGCCTTTGACATAAAGATTCCAAACCTTCCCACGTCCAACAGCTTGACCTGCAAGTGTGTTGTAACTCAGCAGCTAAAGATAAAATTTTCCAAAATAACTTCACTATTAAGTTTTAATAAGCCCTTCCTCGTTACAGCCAGCTTAGTAATCAGGATGAAAGCTCAAACCAGACACACTTGAGAAGTCTGCAAATCTTACTTGGCATAAGATAAAGAAAAAAAAAAATCATTTCAGAGCTATGTTGATACTGGTTGTGGGCACAGAGATTGCCTTTTCCCAGTAACAGTGTTGCAAGAATTTGGAATCATTTCCTCAACAGCAAGAAGAAAGCCAACTCACCGCCTAAACTGCTTTTCTTTAGAAGAGGGATTAACATTTTCATTTCTGGTCAAAGGACTGCTTTAGGACTGCTTTCCTATCTAGAAGGAACTGCTAAGTCTGAGTTCAACATTACCAAGCTATCTACACAATCTGCCTTAAGAGAAAAAAAAAAAAAAAAAAAAGAAAAAAAGAAAGAAAGGAAGAGAAAAAAAAAGAAAAAAAAAAAAAAAGGTTTGTGTGCTCTGCTCTCAAATTCCTCCAGCTTTTTTCCCAGTCACTTCAGTGGAGTTAATGTTCATTAATGGTTCATGGTGTCATTCACCCCTGACCACCTCTCCCTGTGCACTCAGCTACAGAGAGAGCAGCAGAGTTCTCCAGCACCCAGGTGACAAGTTCACATCCTCCTCACATCCTCCTCACCACCCTGGCACTCAGCTGAGCCCAGTTATTCACCAGAGCAGGATCCAGAGGAGCTCCTGGCCCAACGTGGGATCTAAAGCAGGCAAGGACCAGGAACCTCAGGCTCTGAGTGGTGGCAGAGTGATGATGAGGATGGTAGGAAAGGATGGCTCCTTCTGCACTCTCAGAGAGACAGAGATGCCCACCTCATCCCCGGGCTCCCCTGCCTGAAAATGCTTCTCAAAAGCATTTTATAAAGAAAACCAGGCGGTTAAGGAGGCTGTGAGCTGCTGTACACGAGCAGATTGAGCACCTCTTCACCTTTGTGCCAGGTGAACCAAGGTGTCCCGGCCAGAGGAGCAAAGGTAACCCCGGACCTCCCCGGATAAGCCCCTTCCAGCCAGGCAGGCGAGAACACATCCCCCTGCCCTGCCCCTGCAATGCTGACAAACCGCTTCGGGGAGCTCTGCCCAAGCCTTTTTCCCTCTCAAAATAATAATAATAATTTAAAAAAATCCTTAAAGTACCCCTCATTTTTTTTTTTTTTAACACAAAAGCACCTGCGGCTCGCACCTGGAGCCCGGCACCCCCCAGGAGAGGGGACATAAGGATGATCCCCGAGCCTCCCCTCACCCATTTACACACAACCCCGGAGCCCCAGAACCCAATCCCGGGGTTCGGGGGGGTGTGAAGGGCTCACCCGAGGTGTCCCAGAGGCTGAGCTCGATGCGCTGGGTGTCGATCTCGAAGCTGGCCGTGTAGTTCTCGAAGACGGTGGGGACGTAGCTCTGCCAGAGACAGCACAGGGTCAGCCACAAGCCACCCGGAACACCGAGACCCCGCCCCGGACCCAGCCCCAACCCGGTTCGGTTCGGGTCTCACCTCGGGGAAGCAATCCTTAGCGAAGACGTGGAGCAGCGCGGTCTTCCCGCACTGGCTGTCCCCCACCACGACGATCTTGCACTTGACGTTCTGGTTGGGATCCATCACCGCCTTGCTCGATAACTTCTGGCTGGCTCTTCTTTCCTTCATTGATCTCGGATTAAAGTCCCCCGCTTCGGCCGGCCACGAGAAAAAAAATAAATAAAAAAAAATATAAAATAATAAAAAAAAAAATTACACCCGGTTGTGTCTCAAAAAAAAAAAAAATTAAAAAATAAAGGGCTAAAATGATAATAAAAAAATTTAAAAAAAGAAAAAAAAACCAAACAAAACCAGAAGGCAGGTGAAGTGGCAGAGCCGCGGGAACCCGCCCGCTCCGCCGCTCCCGCGCTGACTGCTTTGTCCCCCCCGCCGCCGCCCCCTTTTATAGCCTCGCAGCCGCCAATCACCGCCCGCCGCCGGCGCGGGGCCACGCCCCCTGCCCGCACAGCGCCCCCTAGCGGAGCACAGCGGCACCGCAACCCCCGACGGACCCCGCGGTTTGGGGGGGGTGGGGGGGGGGGTTCGGGGGGTTCGGTGCCGGTACCGCCCCAGGGATAGAACCCCCCCCCCCCGGCAGAGCACCCCACAGCAGAACCCACCACACGGCGGTGTTATGCTGGCAGGGATATATCTCCTCGGGATAAAGGGTTTGGTGGTGGTTGAGGTTTTGGGGTGGGATTTTGGGGTTTTTTGGTAAATTTTATACAAATCCGGCAATAAATGTCAGTGCTGCGCTGGGCAACCTGCGGGGCTTTGTGGGGTCGATCCAGGAGGCGGCTGCACCGGGACCCCTCATGGAGGTGGCTGATCCCTGGGGTCCCTCACTGGGGTCCTTCATGGAAGTCCCTTAGGGAGAGGGATGCTCCTCAGGGTCCCTCAGGGAGGGGACTGCACCCCAGGGTCCCTTCCTGGGGTCCCTCATGGAGGTGGCTTCTTTCTAGGGTCCCTTCTCAGGGTCCTTCATGGAGGTGGCTGACCCCCGGGGTCCCTTCCTGGGGTCCTTCATGGAAGTCCCTTAGGGAGAGGGATGCTCCTCAGGGTCCCTCAGGGAGGGGACTGCACCCCAGGGTCCCTTCCTGGGGTCCCTCATGGAGGTAGCTGCCCCCCAGGGTCCCTTCCCAGGGCCCCTCATGCAGGTGACTGATCCCTGGGGTCCCTCACTGGGGTCCTTCAGGGAAGTCCCTTAGGGAGAGGGATGCTCCTCAGGGTCCCTCATGGAGGGGACTGCACCCCAGGGTCCCTTCCTGGGGTCCTTCCTGGAGCTGGCTGCCCCCCAGGGTCCCTCACCAGGGTCCATTAGGAAGATGGATGCTGCTTAGGGTCCCTCATGGAGGTGGCTGCCCCCCAGGGTCCCTCACCAGGGTCCTTTAGGGAGAGGGATGCTCCTCAGGGTCCCTCATGGAGGTGGCTTCCCCCCTGGTTCCCTTCCTGGGGTCTCTCATGGGGATGGGTACCTCTGGGGTCCCTCCCTGGCTCCCCTTGGGGACATGTCCCCCTCCAGGTCCTGAGGGCTTTGGCCACGACAGAAGTGGCTCAGTGGGGTGGTGATTATGGGCAAAGGGATTTTCCACACCAAACCTGGTCAGGAGGAGCTTGTTGGGATCCCAGATAAACATCCCCACCATTGATGTTCCCCCCTCTCCCCTCCCTTTATGTTTTTTTTTTTTTTCCAGCTTCTAGGACACAGCCCAAGAGGCTGCTGGTGGGTGTTCCATGGAGGACTGACTGGACCAGCCCTTCTCTAGCAGAATGGGGTAAATTTTTGCTGAAGTGAGAGCCCTGGACAAGGGATGGTTTGTGAAGCATCCTTCCTAACCCTAACCCAGACCTCTCCTCTCCTTCATGGTTCCCCACAGAAAGGGGCTGGGGTTTTGTTCTTATCTCTGGAGTGAGTCACCCAGGGCATGAACTTGTCAGTTCTGGACTGAAAGGTTCCTAAAAGGTGACAGCCCTGTGACCCAGGAAGCTCTGCTCTGCTGGGGGTGTTTGAGCTGAGGGAGGGACCTCTGGTGAGGCAGGCAGGAGAATCCTCAGCATGGCCTTGGAAAAACTCAGTGCTGATGTTCTTCATTTTCTTCTGATGTGTCACAGCTTCAGCTGGTCACGTTGCTCAGCTCTGATGAATTTTCTAAAGAATTTCTGCTTGGAAATCATGAGGAAAACACTGAAATTTCTGGTTTGTAAACTCTTCCTGAGTTTACACCTCCTGCTCCTGCTCCTGCTCCTGCTCCTGCTGCTCCTGCTGCTCCTGCTGCTCCTGCTCCTCCTCCTTCTCCTTCTCCTTCTCCTTCTCCTTCTCCTTCTCCTTCTCCTTCTCCTTCTCCTTCTCCTTCTCCTTCTCCTTCTCCTTCTCCTTCTCCTTCTCCTTCTCCTTCTCCTTCTCCTTCTCCTTCTTCTTCTTCTTCTTCTTCTTCTTCTTCTTCTTCTTCTTCTTCTTCTTCTTCTTCTCCTCCTTCTCCTTCTCCTTCTCCTTCTTTCCTCCTTCTTCTCCTCCTTCTTCTCCTCCTTCTTCTCCTCCTTCTCCTTCTCCTTCTCCTTCTCCTTCTCCTTCTCCTTCTCCTTCTCCTTCTCCTTCTCCTTCTCCTTCTCCTTCTCCTTCTCCTTCTCCTTCTCCTTCTCCTTCTCCTTCTCCTTCTCCTTCTCCTTCTCCTTCTCCTTCTCCTTCTCCTTCTCCTTCTCCTTCTTCTCCTCCTTCTCCATCTCCTTCTTCTTCTTCTTCTTCTTCTTATTATTATTATTATTCCTCTCCTTCTCCTTGCTCACAACAACTTGTTTTTCTCTCACCTGTTCAGCTGCACACACCTGAGCAGGAGATAAATCAGGGAAAACCCAGCTGTGTGAATGCTCTTTGTCTTCTCCAGAGTGCAGAAAATCCTCTTGCTTCATTCACAGAACCAGAGAATCAGCATGACTGGAAAGGACCCTCAAGACCATCAGTCCTACACCCTTTTACCCACCAAACCACCCCACAGGAACAGGGGCAGCCCCACAATTGTTCAGTGGGAGGAAGAGGAGGCTGAGAGGAGGCTTCAGAGCTCTCTCCAGCTACCTGGAAGGACAGTGCAGAGAGGTTGGTGTTGGTCTCTTCCCATGGGTAATTAGGGATAAAACAAAAGGGAATGGATTCAAGATGCAACAGGGTAGGTATAGATTGGGGATTAGGGAAAAAAAATCACAGAAGAAGTGTTCAGACACTGGAATAAGCTGCCCAGGTCCTTGGGTCACCATCCCTGGATGTGTTTAAGGTCATTTAGATGTGGTGCTTAGGGATATATTTTAGGGGAGAACTCTGCAGAGTAGGGATGATGGTTGGACTCAATCCCAAAGGTCTGGAAGATGCTGGGATTCCCCCAAGGTGGGCTGGAGCCCTGAGGATGCCACCTTAGCTCTGTGTGAGCCCACCAGAGCACCTGAGTCCCATCTGTTGGGTACCAGGGGAGGAGAAGGGGGGGCTGAAAGAGCCCTTTGCTAACTCAGCAGAAAGCTGGGTCTGAACATCTGCTCCTCATCATCCTCCACCTCCCTAAGGATGGAGACAAGATGCACCAAACCTGGGATATCCCACCCATTCCTGGCTGCTGGCTCAGCTTGGCCCAGGGGTTAGGGTGCCTGGCAAAGGGAATTGTTGCTTCCAGGCTGCAGGGTGTGGGAGAGAGCTCTCTGGAAGGGCTCAGGAGGGAAATTCTCCTGCATCCAGCTATGGGAGGAATGTGGAAACTCCAAGGCTTACTCATCCTGACCACAGAGCTGCTCCTATCAGCACCCTGCCCAGTGACCTGGTGTTTACATCCTTGCCTTGCTTGTATGGTCCCCAGGGCTTTTGGGGGGCACTTGTGACACCCTACAAGAGACCTCTGCCTGTTCCCAAACCTCCAGCTGCTCGGCATTCCGTGGGGAAGCTGTCTCAGATGTGTTAATCCCCATAAAACTATTATTCATGTCATACTCTTCACTTTAAAGCCTCTTCCCATATCTTGATAAACCAGGAGGATGAGGCAGGGGAGGGGTTTGCATTTCCATTGGCATTTTTCACACGCAGTCTGGAGGGTGATTTATAAACAGAGTTTTTTGCTTTGCTGCCTTCAAACCCCCCCCAAATTTCTCTTCAGACCTGAAACCTTTCAAGGCTTCCCCAGTTCCTGTGCATCCCAGAAAGCCTTGTGCCCATATTAATAACAGCCACACAATCCAGCATTTACCTGGGGTAACAACTGCTGATCTAATGTGAGATTTTATGGCAATAGCAAAAGACATTTTTCTCTTCTCCCAAGTAATCTGCCTGAACACTTTGACTGCAATAAACCAGCTGAGAACAAGTGCTTTTAGGAGCAGAGAGGCTGCTTGATGATTTAAATCTCAAATTGCCATCAGAATCTCTCTCCCTGCAGCACCAGCTACCCAAGCATCTGTGGAAAATATTAAACAATATGCATAAAACATGAACCTTCCCCATCCCCTCCTCCTCTCTGCATGTGCAGCTAAGTGGGACGTACATTAAAAGAACATTACCCAAGGTTTAAGGTCAAACACTTGTGTCTTAGGAAAGGTGCAATCCCTGGGACTGGGAACCATGGGCTCCCTGTCAGTGGGAGCTGATATTCATTTCACCATCAGATTTAATTTTTTTTTTTTGTTCCTGAGAGCCTATTGAGCCCACAGAGTGACATTGTCACCTTCCCAAGCAGAACAGAAACCTCTGAGCCCCTCTCAGGCCACCCTGTAATCCCTGCCTCCTCTGGGGATGCTGCTCAGAAACCTCCTCCTGAACACCAGCCCCTCTTTTGTTCTCTCTCTCTCCTCCTCTGTGGGGTTGCTCAGAGTCACCTTGGAGTCCCCCACAGATGGAAAGGAATCCTTTCTTGATGAGGAGGTGCCATCTGAGGAGGCCTCCAGCTCCATCTGGGGGACAGGTGACAATTCTGCCATGGTCTCCCAGGGGAAGTGATGGATTCCCCCACTTGGGAGAGTTTTTAGTCTCATCTCAACGAGGTGCTGAGACATAAACCTAAAAGGGTTGGACCAGGTGGTCCTTGAGGTCCCTTCCAACCTGCCCATAGAACCCAAGGTTCTGCTCCTTCTGGTCCTTTCCCAACAATTACCATGATGTGGGACCAGAGATATTTGGGACAGAGCTCCTGCTGCTCTCAGGTGGAGCCAGGACTTAAAATCCCAAAGCACTGCCCCACATTATCTGTGTAGGGAATGGAAAAAAATCTCCTTTAAGGGACAAAAAAAAAAGTTTTGAGCATCCTGACTGCCCCTCGTGGCTCAGGGCACTGCTGAGGGACCAGAGCTTTGGCTGCCAAAACCAAACCTGAATATTTTTCTCTTCCTGTGAGGGTTTCAAACTGATGATGGTGGGATGAGAACAAGCATCTCCTGTTCCCTGATGTTGGCACAATAGTCAGCAGGAAGGAGGGCAACTGTGAAAATAAATGTTAAATGGCCTGAGGACTGAGAACATGATGGAGCTTGAGACTCTTACAGTCTGCATTCTGGCATGGTGAAATCTGGCAGGCGCTATGATGCTCAGGAAGGACTTCCTGAAGTCATAAAACTCCTAAGATTTCATAAATCCATAAAAAATCAGTTGCAGAGGTGAGTGGCAGGGGCTCACCTCCCTGGCAGGTCACTGGGTGCTGAGGTTTGGCTGGGAAACACAGCTCAGCTCAGCCAAGTTCCAGGAGCTGAGGGCGAAGCTTTAACAAAGTTCTAAGAGCTCTAAAATTAATTTTAAATCCCTTAATAACGTAGGAAAGGTTTAAAGAGGGAGGAAAGGATATTTTTAAGCACCAGCTGCAGACCTGGTACCCACGTGGAAGGGGGAATCCTGCATCTCCTGCCAGCCTGGGCTGCCTGCAGCTCTGCAATGCCTGGGCCTGGCCTCAGGGGTGGGTTTGGGGTGTTTATTAGGGTGTTTAATCCCACAGAACCATGGGGGTGATGGGGTGATGGGTGTGTTGCTCTCTCCTGCTCATGGAGGGGTAACACAGCACTTAAATGTGCTCCCCAGGGACACAGGTGGAGCCTGAGGATGCTCAGGAGGGGATCCCCCTCTCCCCAACACTCCACAGCTCAGAAGGCTCTGTGGGAAATGAATGTGGGTTATCCACACAGGTGCCATCATTCTGTCTGGGGAAAAGCTGAATATTTTTAGGATAGAAAAACGTATCAGCACCCAGGCCACATTACCTGGAGCCCCTTCCTGCAAGGGCTCAGGGTCCTGCTGTTTGACATCCTTATCCCCCCAGCTGGGCAACTGCCCCAGAACTTCCCTGAGGGAGAACTGGATCCAAACCTGGAGAAGTCCTGGCTAAGCAGAGGGAAAGTATCTGAGGCTTGGCTGTTACATTAGGGATGATTTGTTAGGGCTCCCCACAGGAACAAATTGCACGTTGGGGGGGTTGGGGTTGGTTCTGCCATCCGTGAAATCTCCTGCAGCTCAAGGACGTTTCCTGCTGGAGGATGGTAGAAGGAAGGGCCTGGAGCAAGAACACGTGTGAGGAGCCAAAAAAAATAATAAAAAAATATATAAAAAAATCAGCATTCAGAGCCCACAGCTTTAATTTGGGTATTTTGTCTAAATCCCTAATGCTGTTGTGCATTCCTCCCTCGTGCAAGAGCAGCCCCAGGATCTTACAAAGCACTTTCCAGGCAGACATCAAAGAGCACAAATCCTTAATCTGGATGAGAATATGGGATTGAAGTTCAGCAACAACAGCCACACAAACAAACAAAGAAAAAAGAAAAGAATAGTTTGGGAGATTTTATTGTCTTCAAAGCCCCATCCAAATTTAAAGAAGGAGCCTGGGCTGTAGCAAATTGATCTGGGTTGATCTGAAGATCCAGTGGAATACGTGGAGAAAATCCTATTGAATTGATTGAGCTGGGGCTGGGAGGGAAATGATTTCCAGCAGTTGTTTGAGAACACCCTGCAGACAAAAAGATTTCATTTTCAGTTCCTGGAGGTTAATTATGGAAATTTGTTATAGAGGATCAGCAGTCCCAGTTGCTGGGGAGACAGTAAAACTATTTGGTTTGTAATTCTAGCCTGGAGCTGGGGGAAAAAAAAAAAAATTCTGACAGAAGGGTTTTCCAGCAGAAATATTGATGTGCTGAAGGGAAAAGGGGTTGTGGGGCTGCTCTGACTTCTGTGAAACCTGGTAGCAGGAACTATCTGCTAGGGAGATCCCTGGTAAGGTTGCAGTGTTCTGCTTTAACCTTTCCCTAATGAGATGTTCCAAGGCTTGCTCATAATTTTTTAATTATTTTTTTGGAGAGGAGGGGAATTTGTAGGGATTGTGTAACCTTGATTGCTCTGGTTTGAGTCAAAGGATTTAATCTCGCAGAGAATTTGGAAATCTTTGTTCTTCTGTTCCATTTTTGGGGTGGAAAAAGCAAGTGAGCTTGTGTAATCCCCAGTTCTCACCCAGCTCTGCCCTCTCCCACTGGGTGCTGGGCTGGGAATGGTTTCCAGGGCAGAGTGGGGTGGATTGGGTCAGACCACAGGTCCTCACCCATCCCTCTGAACACTGCAGCTTCCCAGGTTCCCTGAAGGCAAAAAAACACCTTGAAAATTACTGCTGAGGAGCAGAAAGAACCCAAAAAAAAAACCCCCACAAAAAACAAAAAACTTTTTTTTTTCCTCTTTTTTTTTTCTCTTTTTTTTTTCTCTTTTTTTTCCTCTTTTTTTTTTCCTTTTTTTCCCTTTTTTTTTTTTCTCTTTTTCTTTTTTTTTTTTCTCTTTTTCTTCTCTTTTTTTCCCTCTTTTTTTTTTTTCTCTTTTTTTTCTCTTTTTTTCCTCTTTTTTTTCTCCTTTTTTCCCTCTTTTTTTTTTCCTCTTTTTCTTTTTTTTTTTTTTCTTTTTTTTTTTTTTTTTTTTCCTCTTTTTTTTTTTTTTCCTCCTTTTTTTTTTCTGGCCACAGCACCACCAGGGTGGTTTAATTATCCTGAGGAAGTTGAAAACTCTTCCTCCACCCCTGAAACTGCTGCTGGATGGAGCTCTGCTCCCCCACCCTTTCATACCACCCCAAGCCTCAAATATTGGGTGAACCAAAGCTTTCCACAGACATTTTTGGCATTCCTGCCCATGTGAATGAACCACAGCAGCAGCACAGACCCTTGGAAACATAGCAAGCATTTTTCTGGTGCCACTTGAAACCCTTTAACACGCTGCAGCTCTGATTTTTATTGTTGTTCTCTGTCCCCTGGGCATGGCCTTTCCCACCAGAAAGTCCCAGGGCTGAGAGATCTGCTCTGGATTTCTGCACTTGGGAGGTTGGTAGCTGAAGAGCAGTGCCAGGATGGGGTGAAATCTGGCTCCCATCTGCAGAAAAACCTCAGGAATTCCCAAATGGGGGAAGCAGGAGGGTTCTGCAGGACCCCAAGGGTACCCAAGGCACTGGGGTGGCACGGCTGGGGTGACCCAAAGAGCAGAGAGGAGAAACCCCCCCTGGGAGAGGCAGCTCTGGTAGTGCCACAGGGGGGATTCAGGAGGTGCAAGAGCATCCCTGGGGCCTGGGCAGCTGAATCTCTGGCCCAAAGTAAGAATAGAAAATACTCGACCTCATTAAGCCTCCTCCCAGCTGATCACCAACAAAGCAAAAGCTGCCAGGGGTATAACAAAAAAAAAACCAAACAAACCCCAAGTTTCTAATGAACCAAAAGTTGTTGATTTTCAAGGCAGGTCCTGCATGGCCCCAGCTGTCAGCAGCAGGGGATGGGTGCTCTGGGAGGAGCTGCTCCTCAGGGCTCCTGCAGCCAGGCTGCAGAGCAGAGCTGCAATGCAAAAATGGGATTTAAAGCAAAGCCCCAGCTCAAAGAGCAGAGTTCTGGGACAAGGAAACCCCAGCCTGGATTCTCAGCAGTGCTGCCTCTGCCAGGAACTGGGGAGGCACTTCTGCTGTTGGGCTTTGGGGTGTCTGGGGTTGTGCTGTGGTGGTGCCAGGAACTCAGGAGGCATCAGCATGGAGGGAGGGAGGGATGGATGGAGGGATGGAGGGAGGGAGGGAAGGAGGGAGGGAGGGATGAGTGGATGGAAGGATGGATGGATGGATGGATGGAGGGATGGATGGAGGGATGGGTGGATGGATGGATGGATGGATGGATGGATGGAGGGATGGATGGAGGGATGGATGGAGGGATGGATGGATGGATGGATGGAGGGATGGATGGAGAGATGGAGGGATGGATGTATGGAGGGATGTATGGAGGGATGGATGTATGGAGGGATGGATGGAGGGATGGATGGTGGGATGGAGGGAGGGAGGGAGGGAGGGATGGATGGAGGGAGGGAGGGATGGATGGATGAATGGATGGATAGAGGGATGGATGGAGGGAGGGATGGATGGATGGATGGATGAATGGAGGGATGGATGGATGGATGGATGGATGGATGGAGGGAGGGATGGAGGGATGGTGGTGTGCAGAGTGGTGGGGGTGCTGCTAACAGCAGCTGCTAAACCAGATGAGGCTGAACAAGTGTGAACATTCCAGAGGTCTTGTTTCCCTTCAGAGGGAGGGAAATGTGAGGCTAATGAGGCAAGTGGTGGTTGCAGCAGGTTTCACACACTTCCCACCCCGAGATTTCCAGAGACAGGGAAAGTGAGTCTCCCTAATGGAATGACTCAGAAGAGCCTAACTGGTCTTCTAACATGTTTTCTGTTTGCCTTTGTAGTTGGGTGTTTGTGAATGAAGGATTCCAAGCTTCAAATCTCTTCTTCCTACACTTGCCCGTGTTGACTAAATAAAAGGAGTTTTAGGAGGAAGGGCACAGGGAGCTCCTGGAGTGGCTTCACTTGATTTGCAGCTTGGTGGAGTGTGAAGGAGGAGATGGAGGGAACCTGCAGGACATGGCTGCTCCATCCCATCCCCTCCAAACCCCATGGAGCAGCCTCTGGGCTCCACACTGGCAGGAGGAGGAATCTCATCCTGGCTGGATGAGACCTTGTGCAACCTGGGCTGGTGAGGAGTGTCCCTGCCCATGCAGGGGGGTTGGATCTTGGTGATCTTTAAGGTCCTTTCTAACCCAAACCATTCTGGGATTTGATGATTCCATGAAGTTTGGGCTTTTCCAAGCCTCTGGAAAGGTCACTGGGCTTGCTCTGGGCTCCAGGGGATGGAGTGGAGGCAGCAGCAGGGAACTGATGGGACAAGGGGCTTGGAACAGGGCAGAGGAGCCACCATCAATCCCTCCCCCCAAAAAAAAACCCTCTCCCTGCCCAGACTGGCTGCATGAAAGGTGAATTCCTGAGCTCAGGTATTTCACACTGAGGGCAAGACTGAGCAGCAGGACCCAAATCCTGTCCTCAGATGAAACCATGACATCAGGCAGCAAGGAGCTGGGGCTCCCTTGGGCATCAGCCCCTGCTCAGCACGCCCAGGGGGCTGTGAGTACCCAGGCTGGGTTTCAGCTGGGACATGTATTTGCACAGCCAAAGGAAAGCCACACATTTTTTTGAATTATTACTATTTTTTTTAAATTCTTTTTCCACCATAAAAGGTAAAGGGAGTGGAATTCCAGAGCTGAATTTACATGTCCTGCTGCTCCTTGACGGGGGAAAAGAATAAAAGAATGCTGCAGCCTCCCCCAGAGCTGCTCCCAGCCCAGCTCCTCCTCCTCCTACCTGTCCCTGCAAGTCAGAGCTTCCCTGCCCTCAGCCAAGCATCCATCCTGAGGATCCAAAAACCTCCCAGAAGGAAAGGCACAGCCACAACCTCAGCCTGATGCCCTCACTTCTTACATAGGGTTGTTTTTTTTTTTTCTCCTGCTGGATCCTCCAGAATTAACTCGGTGGTTTCTGAGGGCTGGGCTGAGAGTTGGCACAGGAACATCTCTGAGGTCCTGCTGGGAAATGGGAAAGGGGAAGGGGAAGGGGAAGGGGAAGGGGAAGGGGAAGGGGAAGGGGAAGGGGAAGGGAAGGGGAAGGGAAGGGAAGGGAAGGGAAGGAAGGGAAGGGAAGGGAAGGGAAGGGAAGGGAAGGGAAGGGAAGGGAAGGGAAGGGAAGGGAAGGGAAGGGGAAGGGAAGGGAAGGGAAGGGAAGGGAAGGGAAGGGAAGGAAAGGAAGGGAAGGAAGGGAAGGGAAAGGGAAGGGAAGGAGAGAGAGGGAGAGGAGAGGAGAGGAGAGGAGAGGAGAGGAGAGGAGAGGAGAGGAGAGGAGAGGAGAGGAGAGGAGAGGAGAGGAGAGGAGAGGAGGAGGAGAGGAGAGGAGAGGAGAGGAGAGGAGAGGAGAGAGAGGAGAGGAGAGGAGAGGAGAGGAGAGGAGAGGAGAGGAGAGGAGAGGAGAGCGAGAGGAGAGGAGAGGAGAGGAGAGGAGAGGAGAGGAAGAGAAGAGAAGAGAAGAGAAGAGAGAGAAGAGAAGAGAAGAGAAGAGAAGAGAAGAGAAGAGAAGAGAAGAGAAGAGAAGAGAAGAGAAGAGAAGAGAAGAGAAGAGAAGAAGAGAAGAGAAGAGAAGAGAGAGAAGAGAAGAGAAGAGAAGAGAAGAGAAGAGAAGAGAAGAGAAGAGAAGAGAAGAGAAGAGAAGGAGAGAAAATGTGGAACTGAGCTCTGGCAATACGTTAGCTGGGCATGAGAAGGATGTTCTTGTGATGGTTTCCTCCTGCTTGAAATGAACGTGGCAGAGAGGGCAATGCACTGATGATAATTAAAAGCTCATTTTAGGCACTCAAATGGGTAAATTCTAAGGTTTTGGGAATTTTCTGATCCAAGTAAAAAAAAAAAAAACCAAAAACACAAAAAAACCTTTGTTCCTGGTTCTCCTGCCAGTTTTCCAGCAGGACATGGGACAAGCCAGGTCATGTCTCTGTGCCTCCCTTCCCTCCTTTCCTGAGGCTCAGAGGAACTCCCAGGTTCAGCAGACACCAGGAGGGGGAACCCTTTGCTGCCACCCCCAAAAGAGCTCTGGTGCCTCCTGGGAGCCTGGGCTTTGGGTGGCAAACACTGGGGGTGCTGCTGCTTCCTCCCTGCCAGGTCCTTGGGTGCAAAGTGTCAGAAAAAACCCTGCTTCAACCCCAAAAAACTCGGAGGTGGGGAGGAAACCACCCCAAGGGGCTTGGCCTTGAGGAGCTGGAGAGCAGCAAAAGGAAAAGAAAAGGCTTTTTGCCCTCAAAAAGAGGAGGCTGTGGTTGTGTTGAGGCTTTTTTCATCACTCAATAACCAGAGCAGGATATCCACGAGCTCCATAGCTTGGGTGGGACACAGAAGGGTGCACAGGCACAGGGACCCAACAGGAGCAGTGAGCACCCTGGGGATCTCAGAGCACCAAAGGGTCCATCCAGGGGGGGTTTGGGGAGCTGCCCCCTGGCATGGGGAGCAGATCTTTTGGGCAGAGAGCACCCAGTGAGCAAAGCCTGGGCCAGGGGGGTCAGGGTGCCAACCCATGGTGCTCTGAGAAGAAGGGTCCAGGTTGGAAAGGGGGAGATTTGCATCCTCTGAAGGGTGAAGGTAATGAACCAGAGAGCCCAGGCAGTCCTCTGGGCTTGGGCAAGGAGGGAGATGGCATTCCCCAGCCTGGCATCTTCTCCCCATCCATCCTCTGCTGGTTTAAGCAGACCTGGAGCTTGTGGTCAGGTTTGGTGAGCCAGATCCTCTCCCTGGCCATGGTGAGTCAAACCTGGAGAAATCCCTGATTCCCTGATGGAGGGCTCACTGCTTCTGTTAATCTGGGAGATATCAAGGCCTGGATCCCCTGGAGAACAAGGGACAGCACTGATGGGGGGTGGCAATTCCCTGATGGACACCAGGGATGTCCCCTCGGGGTAGCTTTGGGGTTGGGGGGGTCCCAGGCTGCCAGAGGGCAGCACCAGGTTACTCCTCCTGTGCCAGAGCTTTTCAGTGACCCAGTGCCAGCTCCTGGTGAGGAAAACTCTTGGCATCAAGAAAACATGGGAAAACCAGGGGGGACTTCTCCTGTGCCCAGGCCCAGGGTGAGTGAGGGAGGTGCCTGGGGTGACAAGGGCCATCAGGAGAGGATGGGGCAGCCCCTGGGCTGTCCTTGAGTGCTTTTTGCTCTGAGCAGGGCTGCAGGGGGAGGATGTGGCTTTGCTGATGGTGAAATCCCACCCAAAGTGTTGGCAAAGGGGTGGGGGTTGCTCCATGGAGGGGGGGAAGGTCAAGGACTCTCTGTGCCCCAGCAGCCTGGGGCCAGTGGGAGCATTCCCAGTCTGCACATCCCTTCCCTTCTCCAGGGACATCATCTCCAGGGACATCATCTCCAGGGATATCTCCAGGAGCTGCTGGTGGAGCTGGGTTCGTCTCTTGGCTCCTCTGGTCTTAGTGATGCCAAAACTGGAGGAGCATCTCCTGGGCACCACTGGGAGCACTGGGTCCAAGGAGACTCAGGCTCCCCAGCTCCTTCCTCTTCCTGAGCTTTGCAAAATCTTCTGGAATTGTCAAGAGGGGATGAGAGGGGGGAGATGGAAACAAAGCTGAGCAACACCCAACATCCCCAACTCTGGAGGGGGCACAACCCAGCCTAAGGATTTCACAGGGAAGAAAGAAACTCCCAGGACCCCAGGGAGGAGCATCAGGACCCTGGAACACACAACATCCCCCCCTAAGCCTTTGGGAGCAACCCATGGAGAAGAGGAGTCTGATTTTGCAAGGAAAACACAACCTGATGGTGAGATGGAGAGGCTGTGATGGGCTCCAGGAACAGTCCCCCTGCTCCAGGAATATCCCCTGCTCCAGGAACCTTCCCCTTGCTCCAGGAACCTTCCCCCTGCTCCAGGAAACTTCCCCCTGCTCCAGGAACATCCCCTGCTCCAGGAACCTTCCCCCTGCTCCAAGAAACTTCCCCCTGCCCCAGGAACCCTCCCCCTGCTCCAGGAACATCCCCCTGCCCCAGGAACCTTCCCCCTGCTCCAGGAAACTTCCCCCTGCTCCAGGAACATCCCCTGCTCCAGGGACCTTCCCCCTGCTCCAGGAACCTTCCCTGCCCCAGGAACCTTCCCTGCTCCAGGAACCTTCCTCTGCTCCAGGAACCTTCCCCCTGCTCCAGGAACCTTCCCCCTGCTCCAGGAACCCTCCCCCTGCTCCAGGAACCTTCCCTCTGCTCCAGGAACCTTCCCTCTGCTCCAGGAACCTCCCCCTACCCCAGGAACATTCCCCTGCTCCAGGAACATTCCCCTGCTCCAGGAACCTTCCCCCTGCTCCAGGATCATTCCCCTGCTCCAGGAACCTTCCCCCTGCTCCAGGAACCTTCCCCCTGCTCCAGAAACATTCCCCCTGCTCCAGGAACATCCCCTGCCCCAGGAACCTTTCCCCTGCTCCAGCAGGATGCCAGCCCTGAGCATCACTTTTATTTATTGAAGAACCTCTCCCTCAAGTGCAACATGTGGAAGGGAAGAGGGCTGGGCTCCTGGCCAGAGTGCTAAGGGAGGGATCCCTGCTGCTCCTTTTCCTTCCTCTCCAGCAGGAGGGAATCCCCCTCCCAGCCCGGGGTTCCTGCCAGGCTCCGGGTGCCACCAGCCCCTTCCCAGCAGCTTTCCCTGGGCACCCTCTGGGCTTTGCACTGAGTCCCCCTGCAGCAGACAAGGAAGAAAAGAAAAAAAGCAGTGGCAGAGGGCCAGACAGCACAGATCCTGCTTTATTTGGAACTCCAGAAACCATTTCTGTGCTCTAGGAGGGATATCAGCATCTCCACCTTCTCCTTTTCATTTCTTTGGGGCTTTTTGTTGTTGTTTTTTTTTAAAGTTCTTTATTTCTCCCTCTTTCCCACCCATGTCAATCCCCTCTCACATCACATCCCTCTCTGGAGGAGAAACAAGGAAGGACCAGAAAACCCCAAAGGTTTTGGTGGGAGCTGAACTGAACCAAAGCTCTGGAGGGACAAGAAGAGGTTGGGTTGGGTCAGAAAATCAAACATCCTCCCCAACAAAATGCTCCTTCCCCTCTTGAAGCTGCCTGCTGGAAAGGAGACCAACCCCTTTTCATGTGCAGCCCTAATTTGCTGAGCTCCAGGGGGTTAATGAGGTTGCTGTGGCTAATTACAGCACTGCCTGCCCCTCCTCCCCGCTCACACCCCACTGCTTTGGGATTATGGAATGGTTTGGGTTGGAAGGGACCTCAAAGCCCACCCAGTGCCCCCCCTGCCATGGTCAGGGACCCTTCCCACAGCCCAGGGTGCTCCAAGCCCCATCCAACCTGGGCTGAGACACTGCCAGGGATGGGGCAGCCACAGCCATGGCAGGGGTGGCACTGGATGAGCTTTAAGGTCCCTTCCCACCCAACCAGTCCGGGCTTCTTTGATGATTATTACCCCAAATGTGGTATCTGGGGGTATTTCCTGGGGAAATCCAGGGATTTGAGAGGGGTTCTCCAGCATTCCCACCACGCTGTGCCCTGAGCCCTCCAGAACAGCAGTTTCCACCCCGTGGGGTAGGTATTTGGTGACACAGTTTATCTGATTTCTTCCTGACATTTTGGTTGCCTGCAACCTGCAACCTTTTCCCAAGGAAGAAGCACCCTGGGATTAATTGTCCTTAAAGATCCCTTCACACCCAAACCAATCTCTGATTCTGTTAATTCCTTTACACCCCTGGAGTCACTGCCTCTCCAGACATCCATAGGGTTTGGAGCATCCCTGGGCTGTGGGAGGTGTTCCTGCCCATGGCAAGGGGTTGGGAATTGGGTGATCTTTAAGGTCCTTCCCAGCCAAACCAGCCTGTGATCCCGTGGTTCAGTGACCCATCTGTCACCAAGGGCTGGTGGCATGTGAGGGAGGCAGGGCAATTGATGGAACTGGCAAGAAATAGCCCAAAGCAGTGATGTCCCCAGGAACAAGGCTGATTGCATGCCAGAGGATGATGCCCTCCTGCATCTGCCCATCCTGCCCTGGCCCAGGGAGCAGCCTCTCCCACACAGACACAGGAAAAACTTCCTAAATTATTGTGGAAGTACCCGGAGCCATGGGTGAGTGCTTGCAGCACGACTCAAAACAGCACAGAAAAATGAGCAGCATCCCAAAGAGCCACACCAGGACCTGGGAACCTGCCTGGAGTCCATTTGTCACACTCCTGGGTCAGCATCCTTCAAACTTCAAGGGTTTAGTGGCCATGGGACAGACCCTGAGTCTTTTGGGAAGGCTGTGCTGCTGTCACCCTGATGGTTGGGGACCTCCTCGTGTCCTGTGTGTCCTCACCAGCATTGGTGATTCTGTTCCAAGAAAGGAAGAAAAAGCAGGAAGGAAGGAAGGCTTTCCTGACCAAACTCTGGGATAATCTCCCACCCAGGGTGTTGGGGCTCAGTGGGGTGCTCTGCCCAGGACATCCCAACCTCTGCAGGCACCACAACCAACAACATAAAGTCCTGCAGAGCTAAGCCAGGTGAGTTCTGTGGCTCCCAGCTTGGAGCTGTGATGTCCTCCTAAAAGTTCTGTGGCTCCCAGCTTGGAGCTGTGATGTTCTCCTAAAAGTTCTGTGGCTCCCAGCCTGGAGCTCTGATATCCTCCTAAAAGTTCTGTGGCTCCCAGCTTGGAGCTGTGATGTTCTCCTAAAAGTTCTGTGTCCCATAATGGAGCTGTGATGTCCTCCTAAAGGTTCTGTGGTTCCCAGCCTGGAGCTCTGATGTTCTCCTAAAAGTTCTGTGGCTCCCAAACTTGAAGCTGTGATGTCCTAAAAATTCTGTGGCTCCCAAACTGGAGCTGTGATGTTCTCCTAAAAGTTCTGTGGCTCCCAGCCTGGAGCTCTGATGTCCTCCTAAAAGTTCTGTGGATCCCAGCTTGGAGCTGTGATGTCCTCCTAAAAGTTCTGTGGCTCCCATAATGGAGCTGTGATGTCCTAAAAATTCTGTGGCTCCCAACCTGGAGCTCTGATGTCCTCCTAAAAATGCTGTGTCTCCCAAACTGGAGCTCTGATGTTCTCCTCAAAGTCCTGTGTCTCCTAAACTTGGAGCTGTGATGTTCTCCTAAAAGTTCTGTGTCCCATAATGGAGCTGTGATGTTCTCCTAAAAGTTCTGTGGCTCCCAAACTTGGAGCTGTGATGCCCCGCAGACCCAGCTACAGGGGAGATGGGTCCAGCAGAGCTTAATGGTCCTGCAGAAGGTTTCAGAGCCAGGTTCAGGGCTGGGACACATCCCAAAAAAGCCACATTAAGGTGGTGCTGCTCATGGTCAGGCTGGTGTCATCCCCTGAGCCCCAACCAGCAGCCCCAAGGTGGGGTTGGGTGATGGAGTGATGGGCAGCAAGGTTGTCATCATTCCATCCCATTTTTGAACTGGAATTTCCAGAGGTGGAATTGCACACCCCAAGCTGCAGAGGTTTAGGAAGCTTTTCCACCCAAACTGCAGGGAGCAGAGGAAGCCTTGGGAAGAGGAGCAAAGAAGTTCAGCCCCGTGTCTGAGGAGCACATCCAGAACACACTGGGATTCCCCAGGTCACCTTTTTGTCTTCTCACCTGGGAAGGAGCTTAATGAAGCTCTAATTCATTACCTCTAATTGATGACCCACTAATGGCAATCAAGGTTTGAGAAACTGCAAGGGCAAAGGGAACACCAGTGCCTGGTCCTTAGTGGTTGATCCCAGTGATTTGGGGTCCCCTTTGGGAATTGTGGGGTTTGAACCTTGCTCAGCATCTCAGAGGCACCTGTGGCACCAGCACTTCAGGAAAGTGGTGATGGGGCCACTAAAGGCCAAGTGATTTTTGGTTTATTTAAAAAAAAAAATGGATGGAGGGAACCATTAGGGTTCCAGAGGTAAATGGGAAATATTCTGAAAGTGGAGTAAAGGTGAAAGGAAGGTGAATTGAGCCTGGTTTGGAGAAGATCATGGGTTTCTTAGAGAAAGGCAATGGGGGAGATGGTTCCATGGAGCTGGAATCTGCTAAGAGCAGGTTGGATGGGACAGGGAAAAGGTTTTAAAGGGAGGTAAGACACCAAACAAGGTCAGGGGACAACTGGAGGAGTGGGGACATTTCCTTCAAGATCTGCATGGAGCACAACCTAGTTTCCTTAGTTGGTATTTTCACTTGTGACCATAACAAGAAAAACCAATAAAAAAGGTGTGTGGGGTGGTGAATGGGGTTTGGTGATGGGATCTGCTGCTGGCACAAAGGGAGGGGGCAATGGCAATAAGGAAAGGGCTGGAATCATGGAGAGGAGAGGAAATTCAAGAGGGTAAAATTGGGATCTCCCCAGCAGGGCTTGGGCTGGGTGGTACCAGAGCATGGGCACAAAAGGATGGAAGAGTTCTGCTTGGTGATGGGGGATGGAACCCTCCCAGGAGATGCTCTGGGATCTCACCCAAGAGATTGGAGATATCTCAGGCATTTCAAGGAGAAATGAGCTCCCTGGGTGCAGGCAGACATTGGGGCAGAGAAAAGGAAGTTTTCCAGGTCATGGACAACAGTGAGAACACAATGGGATCTGTAGGAAGCCTTAAAGATCTGAAATAAAGTCATGGGAGCAGTGAGGTTTCAAGAACCAAGAAGTGTTTTGGTGGTCAGTTGTGAAAGCCCAAGAGGTTTCCAGGAGTGGATGGACCATGTTGGAGGTGGAGAAGGAGCCCATTTGATGTGGTGTCTGCAGAGGGTTCAGTGATAAAGCTGAGCAGACATCAAGTCAGACCAGAAAAACCTGAGCTCCCCCACCCACCCCTCTGGTTGATCTGATCCCTGGAGGAGGAGGAGGAAAGGATTCATGGAAGGGTTTGATGTTGTCCAGGATTTCTTTGTTCCCACGGTCAGCTGGGTGCAGGGGAGATCAGAACCTCAAAATCTGAATTTTTCCAGGCACAACCTTCCTCCTCCTCCTCCTCTACCAGCATCCTAAGAGCTGAGGTTTAGATGCTGGGGGTGTTGGTAACCACCTGATTTTTGAGATTCTGGAAAAAAAAAAAAAAAAACCAAACAAAAAACGAACTTGCTGGTGATAAAACCACTGGTGGTGATCACTTGTTCTTGCCCATGTTTTCCCCAGCAGCAAATCAGCTCAGAGGGGAAGGATCTGGAAGGGTTTATTCCTTTGGGCAATTCAAGGTTTCATCACAACCTGGGGGTTCTGAATGCCCAGAGCCCAATCCTGGCAGGGAGAGGGGACACCTGGGATCCCAGAGCTGCTCCCAGGAACCTCCATTCCCTGGGAGATGCTGAGCATTACAATCAAAAACTACAGCCCAAACATCCCCCCCTGCTCACTGCTGGTTTGAAACCCACAGAAATGCTGGGACTGGGCATGGCTGAGTCCTGCACCTTGGGTCCAGCCAAGGTTTTCCTCTCCCCATCCCCTGGAAAGAGGGAAAAGGAAACCCATGGCAAAGGAAACCCAATGGATTTGCTGACAGAACCCCTTGGGTGACAGCACTTGAGGACACATCCAGGGTGACAAGGGGTTTCATGTCACTGCCAGTTCCTTGCCCTGGGCTTCCCTGAGCCAAGGACAGCCCAGAGTCCCAGGAAATTCCCATTTTCCCTCCTCAAGGAGGAACAGCAACTCCACAGCTCCCCAAAGTCTCAAATCCCACCCTTAACAGCTTTGATTTTGGTAGAACTTTAAGCCCAGCAGCAGCCTCCTTAAAGCTCCAGTGGAAGCAGCAGTGGTCAATCTGCCAGCACTCAGCTGCCATGGAACTTCGTCACCAATTGATGATTAAAATTGATGATCAAAACCTGAGCTCCATGGCCAGGAGCACACCTCTTCCCACATCTGCCCACAGGGACCACAAATCAGGATTTATTTCTTCTTTTATTTTTTTTTTTCCTCTCTTTTTCTTTTCTTTTTTTTTCTCTTTCTTTTCTTTTTTCTCTCTCTCTCTTTTCTTTTCTCTCTCTTTTTCTCTTTTCTCTCTCTCTCTTTTCTTTTCTCTCTCTCTCTTTTCTTTTCTCTCTCTTTTTCTCTTTTCTCTCTTTCTCTCTCTTTCTTTTCTCTCTTTCTCTTCTCTCTCTTTTCTTTTCTCTTTTCTCTCTCTCTTCTTTTCTCTCTCTCTCTTTTCTTTTCTCTCTCTTTTCTTTTCTCTCTCTTTTCTTTTCTCTCTCTTTCTCTTCTTTTCTCTCTCTCTTTTTTTTTTTTCCCAGAAGGTGAAGAAATGGGTGCATCATGATCTCCCCCAGCCCTCAGCAGCACTAAAACCAGGGATGTCCATGGTCTCCATGGAGCTGGGGACAGCCAGAGCCTGGAGGGATGCTCTTGCTGCACTTCTCCTGGGCACACTAAGCCAAAGGACTTGTTCTCCTCCTTTTTGTAGCTTCCTTAGGAGGTTTTGCCACTTGGCAAATTAAGAAGGGCCAATCAAAAATGGCATTTGCAAAGCACTCATTAACAAATCAGGAAATGGAAAATCAGCCACCAAAACAGCTTCTCCTGTTTCCAAACAGAGTGCAGGGAATGGAGGTTGGGATGCAGGTGGGATTGGGAAGGAGGTCTCAGTTCTGCATAATTAAGACACCAACAGCTGAATCCCAGCTTTCAGTTTTGAAGCCACAACAATCCCAGCTCTGAAAACCCTTTGATTCAGCCCAAAAGAGTGGGCTGGGGCAGGGAGGAATCTCAGCTGTGACTTTTTTTTTTTTTTCCCCATGATAAATTGAAATCACTCTGGGAATGGAAGAGATCAGAAAACTGCACCCTGCAGCCAGGGCTGCTCCTGGGCAGGGCAGAGAGATGGAGGGGGAGATGGAGAGAATCAGAGAAGGGTTTGGATTGGAAGGAACCCTCAAGATCATCTTTTTCCAACCCCCCTGCCATAGTCAGGGACCCCTCCCCCAGCCCAGGGTGCTCCAAGCCCCATCCAACCTTCAGCACTGCCAGGGATGGGGCAGCCACAGCTTCTCTGGGAACCTGGGCCAGGGGCTCAGCACCCTCAAATTAAAGAATTTCCTCCTGCACTTCCAGCTCTCTGCCAGCTTAGCCAAGAAATCCTTCCTGATCTTGAAGATCTCTTCCAACCCAGCCCATCCAGACACAAGGATGCAAAGCTGCTGCCAGGTGGGCTGAGGCAGAAACCTGAGAGAAGGAACTGAGAGGCAAAGTTTGTCATTTTTAACATTTTTACCATGGTGTTGAGGCACCAGGGATGATCTGAATAGAGAAGTGGAGATGATCTGTATATGGGACAGCCAGGTTTTCAAGGACAGGCAGGGACTGGCAGTGCTCCCCCCTGGGAGAAGTTCCATTTAATTCAGCAGGGCTCCTCCTGGACCTTCCTCACCCCTCAGTCCTGCTTTGGTTCTGCAGAGATCTTTTCACTGAAGATAAAAAGAGAGCAAAGAGCTTTCTATTTGTGAAGGGTTGTTCTGAAATGTCAGAACTCTGCTGCCAAGACCTACATTTCTGCCAGGAGGGCCCAGAAACAGGGTTAATTATAACATCCTCAGGAGCCCTGTCCTCAAAGCACCACTGGAATCCAACTGCAGCAATTCCTGGGGGGAAAAAGCAGCAAGGCTGTACAGAGCCATGGCCTTGAATAGGGGAGAACATCAACCAAAACACAGACACTTGCTTAAAATCCCAGGAGCAGAGACCCAAGGGCCACAGACACACATACACAGAGGTGTCTGCATAGAAATACTTCATTTTATATGGGGAAAGTCTCATCTGGGAAGCACTGATCTTAAACAAGGTGGTTGATTCTTTCTGGGATGGAAGGAATCTGGATGGTTGATTCCTTCTGGAAGGAAGGTTCTGAGTGCTCCTCATGTTGGAAAGAACTCGGAAGTATTAATAAGTCAGGGATAAGTAACTGGGATTTGTCTCCTTGCCTGGCAGAACCTCTCCCAGATCATTCCTGCTTGCTGTATATAGGCTGTGATTCATGCTGGAGGAAATGATGGATTTCAGAGCATTTCCCTCAGCCCTTTTTTTTATATCATTTGGCCAAACACTTATTCCCTCTTCTTTGTTTCAGCCCTGATGAGAAAATAACAGGTGATGGAATCATTTCCCTTTATCTCCATCCCATCCCATCCCATCAAACCCCTGCCCAAGTGGCTCAGGAATGACTTAGTGCATCCTGTGACTGTAGGAGAGGAGGCCTGAGGTGCCTATTTCAGTATTTCTAGGTGATTTATTTTTTTTTCTTGATAATTCTCCATTTCAATCCCTGTCAGAGCAGGGAGGTTCCCAGCCTCCTGCTGCCAGCCCAGCCACAGCTCCAGGGCTGCTGTTTGCAGGGACCCCTCCTGTGGACCATCTGAAGACCTCCAGGGCTTCCTCATTTCCCAGGAGGTGACAAAAACTGGGGGAAAAAAGGAGAATTACCTAAAAGGTGGGAAGAGCTGGTTCTGTTGGATGGGCTGTCAAAGGTGTTTCCAGGGGCAGCAGCAAATCACTGCCTGACCCTTATCTCTGAGCCCTTGGGGACCTCACCTGTGGCATCAAGGGAGAGAAAATTCTACTTTTTATCTTCTTTTCTTTTCCTTGGCTTCCTTTCCAGCACGTTTCTGAAGTGCTGGGGTGTTTTTCCTGCAAAGAGACTCCTTGGAAAGGCCACGTCCCAGAGCCCCAGGAACCCTTCTGACACCTTGAAACCTTTATGGTCATGGTTAGGGAGGAGAGAAGAAAAAGAAGAGATTGAGATACAGAACCACAGAATGATTTGGGTTGGAAGGGACCCCTCAAGGTCACCCAGCCCAAGCCCTGCAGTCAGCAGGGACACCTCAACCACATCAGGGTGCTCAGAGCATCCTCAAACCTCACCTTGAGCATCTCCAGGGATGAGGCCTCAACCACCTCCCTGGGCACCCTGTGCCATTGTCCCACTGCCCTCGTGATAAAGAACTTTTTCCTAACACCCAATCTAAATCTGCTCTTGTCTAATTTAGAACCATTCCCCCTCATCCCATCCCTCCAGCCCCTTGCAAAGAGTCCCTCAGCTTTCCTGGAGCCCCTTCAGGCACTGGAAGGTGCCCAGAGGTCTCACTGGAGCTTTCTCTTCTCCAGGCTGAACCCCCCCAGCTCCCTCAGCCTGGCTTCACAGCAGACACATCCCTCTGGAGCAGTTACTTTGTGTTCCTCTTAATTAGCTCATCTTAAAATCTATTTCTTTTGGTGGTTTGCCATACCCTTTCTCCCCTCATCCCTTCCTCAGGACAGTTTCTTTGCTCCACCACTCCTCCCAAGTTGTCCCACACATTTGCCCTCCCCCTGCCCCAAACCCTTCTGCCACTCAGCCTCAGAGGCACTCCCTAATCTCTGCAATTACACCCCAAAACTTCTCCAGTCCTGCTTGTCCACCTTGGCACCCAACTCCCCTGTGCAGCTGCTCTCCTGTGTACCCAAAGCTTCCCCACAGCCCCTCCTGCCTGCAAGATTTCCTTATCACTTCTGCTGTCGGGTATTAAACCAATAATAGCTCCAATTATTTCCCCACAATAAGGGGCTAATCCCTTCTCTTATCAGCCCAGCAGATGAATTCTCCCAGGCCTGCTTAGAACCTTCTCTTCTCCTTAATTAGACAGAGACAAAATTTTGCTCCCAGAACGAATGGAGCTCCAAGCAGGCAAAGCCCCAAAGTAAAACCCTGGACTTGGAGCCCATCTTCCCAACCCTCCTGTTTGGCTCAGGCAAGGCAGATGCAGGGAATTCTGTGTGCTAACAAGAAGTAGGCTCTGGTCTGTGATTTATCGGCCTCTTCCCCTCCATTTGCTGAGTGCCAGGGGCTGTAGGAGCTCACTCTGAGCAGCCTCCTTCAACCAAGGCTAGACCTGCTTGGCCAGGAGTGTTTCCAAGGTGGGATGAGCAGAAATAACTTCCCAAATAATCACAGCAGAGGGTGGGAGCTGACATATATCTGTCTGGTAGTTGCACAGTTAGGCTGGGACCTTGCAGCATCCTTGCTGCATCCTTAATTCCAAGCAGAAGATGCTGTTTGTTACAGCAGCCCAGAGCTGGGTTGCCCTGATGGTTCCTTCTCTAATTTCTCTTCAGAGCTGCTGCTTTCATTAAATAGTTCATTAGGCTCCTCCAGCCCCAGAGAATGGGACCAAAGCAGCTCTAAAAGTAAACCAACTACTTGTGTTTCAGGAGGTTACTGCCCCATAAACACTGAGAGATCAGTCCAGGGGGGGTTGAGGAACTTCTAGAGCATCCTTCACCTGAAAGACCAGACTGGTCCCACCAGACCTGTTCTATTTTCCTGAGCCTATAAGAGGAATTTCATTTAATTTGTAACTCCTGCCTTCCTAAGAGAGCAGAAACTAGTCCAAGGTCTCTGGTAAATATTTACCAGCAGCCTCCTGTGTAAAGCCCAAGTATCTCAGAGGCTTTGGGGGGCAGAATCACTCTGAGTTTATCCTTGAGCACAGAGAGGGGCCAGTGCCACCTGCCCTTGGGAAGTCCCTGCAGGGTCTGGTTGGGATCAGAGGAACAATTCCATGTCTTGGGCTGGTGGGAGATGTTCCTGCCCTTGGCAGGAGGGGCTGGAACTGGACAATCCCTTCTAACCCAAACCAGTCTGTGGCTTTGTGACAAAATGTTGGAAGGAAATGTTTGTGTTGCCAGCAGAAGTGGCAGATGTCACCTGGTTCTGAGGAGCTCCAGGTCCCCCAGAGAGCCCCTGTGGTGGGTGCAGGGCAAGAGCCAGCAGCCTGCAGTTTCTCTGCAGGGAATAACAGAGTTTTCCAGGGAAAGGTCTGTGCAGTCCAAAGGCAAATGACTGCTGGGGAAGGTTTGGAGCTGGGGAAGGTTCTTTCATCTGCATTAGAAAGGGTGTGGTTAGTAGGTCAAGAGAGGTTCTCCTCCCCCTCTATTCTGCATTGGTGAGGCTGCACCTGGAGTATTGTGTCCAGTTCTGGGCCCCTCAGTTCAAGAAGGACAGGGAAGTGCTTGAAAGAGTCCAGCACAGAGCTACTAAGATGATTAAGGGAGTGGAACATCTCCCTTATGAGGAAAGGCTGAGGGAGCTGGGTCTCTTTAGTCTGGAGAAAAGGAGACTGAGGGGTGACCTCATCAATGTTGTCAAATATGTAAGGGGTGAGTGTCAGGGAGATGGAGTTAGGCTCTTCTCAGTGGTGACCAGTGATAGGACAAGGGGTAATGGGTGTAAATTGGAGCACAGGAGGTTCAAGTTGAATATCTGGAAAAATGTTTTTCCTGTAAGGGTGACAGAGCCCTGGAACAGGCTGCCCAGGGAGGTTGTGGAGTCTCCTTCACTGGAGACATTCAAAACCCACCTGGACACGTTCCTATGCGAAGTGCTCTAGGTGGCCCTGCTCTGGCAGGGGGGGTTGGACTAGATGATCTTTCGAGGTCCCTTCCAACCCCTAGGATTCTATGATTCTATGATTAACATGTGCACAACTGGGCTGGTTGGGTCTTTCTGCCACGAGCAAAACCATCTTGAAATAAATAACATTTATTTTCATTCCAGAGAGCTAGCAGGGGAAAATGTGCTAAAGAATAAAGTTGGTTTGGTTTTGTTTGTTTGATTTTTTTTTTGTTGAGGGGTGTGTGTGTGTGTGTTTTAATCACATCTAAAAATAACATTTATATAACCACCTCCCCTGACATTTCACAGCAGCAAGTGGCCAGAACAGCCTTGCTCAGCTGTACTCAAATCTGCCAGCACAATGGGATTTTTTAGCAGATTTTGTTTCCTGGAAAAGAATTGCATAACCCAACCTTTGGAGGCAAAAAGGAAAAGCCAAAGCTCTTTGCTGCTCTGCTGAAACACAAAGGGCAGGCAGCCTGTCCTGCAGTCCCTTTTCTTGGAGCTGCTCCCTGTGGTGATCCCATCCATCACCTCTGCATGTCCAGGGACACTGCTGCAGCTCTCAGCCTCTGGGGACACACACAAAAAAAAAACAGTTAAAGGCAGCAAAATGCTCTTTTCTGCTCCCAGAAACACACACAGAGCAGGAGTCGAGGGTAAAACCCATGGTTTGCTTTCCTCACACTGTGGTTCCCTCAGAAATGTTGGGATCCTAAAACCAGAAACACCTTTTGTCTGAGCCCTGCTGAACACTGATGCTGAGGAGCTCCAAAAGGAAGGGATTTATGGCAAAGATGGGCCTGCTGCTGGGCTGGGAAGTCAGAGAATCAGAGAATCCTCATGGTTGGAAAGGACCTACAAGGCCGTTGAGTCCCACCAGCATCCTACACCACCCTAACCACTAAATGCTTGTAGGATGCCCCATCACACACCTCCTGTCTGCAGGTGAATGATCTGGTTGGGCGGAGGTCCAGCTCCTGCAGCTGCCTTCTTCTCCAAAAACATACATTTTCTCCAAGATCTCCATCCAGGAAAACAGAAAAAGGGATTCAGAGATGTTGAGGAAATAGCCCCAAATCCACTCTCAGTTTCCCTGGGTGGAGATGCTGTGGGAGAAGCAGCTGAGCTGGGGTTGTGCAATGAGACTGAGTTCAGACAGAGGGGAGAAGGCTCCAGGCAGCTCCATCTCTTACCCAGGTGGGTATTACAGGTATTAAATGGGGATTATTTATCTGATGGGGCCCTTTGAACTGGGGGAGTGCTCCTGTTTTCTGTTATTTCACATCTGAATGACTCCTGGGCCATAAAATCAGTCCAAAAAATAAAAATAATGGATGCACAAAATAGCACTCAGGGTGTAGAGGTTTCACACCACGTTCCCTGGACAGCAAATGTTCAGGCATTGTGCTGCTTCCTCTGGGCTTGTGAAATATTTATTGCCTTTTAAAAGGAAAACAAAACAAACCAAAACATCTCTTGAAATTATCTGTCTCCTCAGGAGAAAGTTGTTCCCTGATCCAGCCACCTCCACACCAGCCCAGGGAGCAGGGCTCCAGCTCTCTCTCTGCTGACTCCTCATGTCAGGACCCTGAGAGCCCATCAGGGCCCATTTCTGGGTCCAAAAGCAGGGGATTTGGCCCCACAATGGATGTAAAGAAAAGAGGACTGGGTGTTTTCAATAGAATCATGGACTCATAGAATGGGTTGGGTTGGAAAGGACTTTAAAGACCATCCAGTCCCAACTCCCTTGCCATGGGCAGGGACACCTCCCCCAGCCCAGGGTGCTCCAAGCCCCATCCAACCTTCAACACTGCCAGGGATGGGGCAGCCACAGCTTCTGGGGGAACCTGGGACAGGGGCTCAGCACCCTCACCCCAAGGAATTTCTTCCTAAGATGTCACCTCCATCTCCTCTCTTTCATTTGAAACCCTTCCCCCTCATCCCATCCCCCCAGGCCCTTGTCCCAAGTCCCTCCCCAGCTTTCCTGGAGCCCCTTCAGGCACTGGAAGGTGCTCTAAGGTCTCCCTGGAACCTTCTCTGCTCCAGGCTGAACACCCCCAGTTCCCATCCTGGCTCCAGAGCTTCTCCAGCCCTCCCAGCATCTCCGTGGCCTCCTCTGAACTTGCTCCAACAACTTCATGTCCTTAATATCTAAGAATATCCAGGCTGTATCCTGCAGTGTCCCACCTCTCCAGCTCCCACTAACTCCCTTCCCAGCCCTGGCTGACCACAAGCTGCTTCCCCTCACAAGCTGGAAGGAGGAACTTCTCAGAGCTTTAAATAACCTCCTGGATTCCCTTCCCTCCCCGGAGCTCTGTCCCAGCTGGGAGCAGCTTTCCTGTTTGTTTGTTTGTTCCTTTTTCCTTGCCATGGTTTCAGAGAGGAAGGAATCTGGTTTCTGCCTCCCTGAAGAGCTCCCGGGTGCCCTGGGAGTGCAGTTCCTCACCACTGGGTGACAACCAAAGGTCAGGACACTCCTGATGGTGTTTTGTTTTCTTATTTTGGTTTTGTTGTTCTTTCCTTCTGGGCTACTGCAGGGCCATGGATGGTGATGAGCACATGAAGAGGCTCTGAGCAGCCTGATCCACTGAGGATGTCCCTGCTTACTGCAGGGGGTTGGACTGGAGGACCTTTGGAATAATCTGGGTCCAACCCAAATTATTCAACGATTCTGTGATTTTCAGAAGCAGTTCACAGCCCCCAGATGTGGCTCTGAGCAGGCAAGGGCATAAAAATCCAAGGGAAGCATCACAAACTCTTCCCTTTTCTCCTGGTTTGATTTTCCTTCTTGGAGGAAGGGGACTGCTCAAAACCTGGGCTGACATTGGGCTTTGTGTTGGGGGGGGCCAGGAGCAGAGGAGATGGATCAGGAGACCATTGCTGGGGGGGAAGATGCTCTGGTCCAAACCTGAGAGTTTCACCCAAGGAGGTGCTTCAGAGGGGGGTTGAGCTGCTTCAGATATTGACCTCTGTGGGGTGAAAGGAGCAGCCAGGCAGGAGCTTCTCCTCTTGGGGAGCAATGTCCCAAAGCACTGACTGCTATTACTAGGGCTGCATGGGGGGTTTCATGGCCAGAAGCTGCTGTAGGGTCTCAGGGTCTCTGTTCTCCAGCACTCTGCTCCTCACGTGTAACTTCTGGCAACAAGGGAATTCTTAGGAAAAGAAAAATCCAAATTAATTTCTTCCTAGCCAAAAAAGTTCCTACTGCACTGAAGCCATGGAATCCCCCTGGGAAATGCCTTCTCCTCCAGCAGCCAAGTGCTGATGAAGATCCTCATCATCCTGCAGCTCTCTGGGCTTCCCGGGGGAATGTCTAACTAGGAAGTTCTTGGTGTCACCACTGTCACCACTGCAGGAATTCCAGTGCTCAGTGCTGTGCTCAGGGACCAAAAAGCCTTTAGACCCCAATTCATTCACCGAGATGGGTGGTGGTGGGACCTCAGCAGCACCAAGCTCTTCCCAAACCCAAGCTCTTCCCCAAAAAAACAAAGTGGTGTGTTTTTTTGGTTTGTTTTTTGTTTGATTTTTTGTTTGTTTTTTACCAAAACCACCTTCATGCTGACTCTCTCCTGGAGGTGGTGGCTCCTTCCTGGTCCAAGCTGATGCTCTGAGGGATTCAATGTGTCTGTCAGATGGTTCTACAAGCAGCTCCCTCATCAGTTTGGCAGGGGTTGGAAAAGTGGAGGCCAAAGCCTCCAGCTGGCAGGATGGTTTTGATAAATAATTAAATTAACTCAATAATTAGCCTGGGGGTTGAGCGGGGACAAAGAGCCTGTCCTCTCCTGACCATCCTGAGCCTTCAGCTGTTTGCAGGGGGGTCTCTTCTGTCCTGTCCCTTGTCCTCCCCATCCCTGCTGCTCAGGGTGGGTTTCCTCTGTCCTGTCCCTTGTCCTCCCCATCCCTGCTGCTCAGGGGGGGTTTCCTCTGTCCTGTCCCTTGTCCTCCCCATCCCTGCTGCTCTCCACCCCATTCCCTGGCCCAGCTGAGGTTTTCCTTTCCACCACAGGTCAAAGTCTTGCTAGGAGGTAAAATTCCAGGCTTGGTGGTGCTGGCAATGAAGTGCTGCAGGCAGCTCTCTCCTCCTGACCCTCCCGTGCTGAGCTGATGGGATGAAGCCCCATCCAGCTTCCAGGTGAAATTCATGGCACCTCTCCAAACAGAATCTTTTGCTATTTTATCTGCAGCAGGGCCTGTCCCAGGGTGTGCTGGAGAGCTTTGGGTGTAGCTTGGTGGGTCTGTCCCTGCTGGGGATGAGGGGACACAGGGACACCCAGCATTGCTTGGTCCAGAGGTGAGAGCCAGCAGGAAATGGAGTTCTGGGGATGGAGAGGGTGATCCAGGGACATGGAAAAGAAAGGATCCCACCCTCTGCTCCAGCTGGATGGGGAGCACCAGGCACAATAGCTCCAATTGTTCTTTATACAGGAAATCATTGGATGTGGGGGACCTTCTGGGGACAAACTTTTTAGCAGTTGCAGTGAGAGGAGGAAGGGTGATGGTTTGAAACTGAAAGAGGAGAGATTCAGGCTAGAAATGTGTTACCCTGAAGGTGGGGAGACCTTGGCCCAGGATGCCCCACCCCTGGAAACATTCCAGAGCAGGTTGGAGAAGGCTTTGAGCAACCTGGGCTGGCTGCAGATGTCCCTGCTAGATGAGCCAGATGCTTTCAAGGTCCCTTCAGCCACCCCAAAATTTGGGCATTTTCTGAAGAATGTGACTGAGTCCCCACTGCAGCACCCAGAGGGCTGCAGCCTCCAGCAGGAGGGCAGCAGGATGGGCCGGCCCAGAGAGGGAAGGAGGGCTGGGATCACAGAATGGTTTTGGTTGGAAAAGACTTTTAAAATGATGGAGTCCAACTGTTCCAAGGGCACCACTACCCCATGTACTACTGCCCCTGTGCTCAGCCCTGGTGAGGCCACAGCTTGAGTCCTGTGTCCAGTTCTGGGCCCCTCAGCTTAGGAAGGAGATTGAGGTGCTGGAGCAGGTCCAGAGAAGAGCAAGGAGGCTGTGAAGGGATCCAGCAGAATTGCTGTGAGGAAGGGCTGAGGGAGCTGGGGGTGTTGAGGCTGGAGAAGAGGAGGCTCAGGGGAGACCTCATCACTCTCTGCAACTCCCTGAAAGGAGGTTGGAGCCAGGGGGGGTTGGGCTCTTTTCCCAGGCAACTCTCAGCAAGACAAGAGGGCAGGGTCTCAAGTTGTGCCAGGGGAGGTTTAGGTTGGAGATGAGAGAATTTCTTTCTGGAGAGGGTGATCAGGCATTGGAATGGGCTGCCCAGGGAAGTAGTGGATTCTCCGTGTCTGGAGATCTTTCCAAAGAGCCTGGATGTGGCACTGAGTGCCATGGGCTGGGAACCACGGGGGGAGTGGATCAAGGGTTGGACTTGATGAGCTCTGAGGTCCCTTCCAACCCAGCCCATTCTATGATTCTATGATGTCCCTCAGCACCACATCTTCAGGGCTTTTATCCACCAGCAAGAGCTCCTTTGCCTCCTGTCCCAGTTTATGGGATGAAGCTGAGACCCAGCAGGTTTTTTGCTCAAACAAAAAAACCAAAACAAAAAAAATTCCAGCATGTACAGTGAGATTTTTGCCTGATTAAAGAGTGAGGCACAGCCCAGGAATTTCTGTGATCCAGCCAGGCTTTGTGCAGGAGCTTGTAATCAATCCCTTCCCCTGAATGGAGGCTGGGATTTTTTATTACTATTATTATTATTATTATTTGGAGAGAATTCAAGTTCATTGCACTAGGAAGGGGGTTGGTCTTCCCTTTTTTGGGGTAGTGGGAAAGTGAAATGACTGATTTTAACCTTCTCCCTCGAAGACAGGAGTTACTGGAGGTCTTTGGAAATGATCCTTCCAGCTAACGAGGGCCAAAGGAGCTCTGGCAAGTGAAATAAGATCATAATGAGGTGAGCACCTTCCTTCTGCCAGGTCAAGAAATCAGATGCTCCAGCTGGAATTTCAAAAAGGGGAGCAATTAGAGGAGGACGAACTTCTGACCCTCTAATTACAAATAACAGCAGAAGGAGAAATGCCTGAGCCAGACAAGCTGGGGGGTGGTGTTCTGCCCTCCATGACACATCATAATTAGGGGGGCTGGCAGCTAAGGAGATAAATGGCTTTATCTTGAGGAATGAAAAAGAGCAAAAGGAAAGAAGCCTTTGCTTGGGGAAGGCAAAACCACCTGTGAAAAAAGAGGGGAATAAAAGCTTTGTGCTAACTGAGGGGCCAACCCCCCAGGGATGCTCTAGGTGGATGGGGCTGCCCTGGAGCATCCCCAGTGCCACCACAGCACTGCCTGGGGCATCCCCCTTGTTATCAAATATGGTATCAAAATGGTATCAAATATAATGTCTTAAAGTTAAATATTGGCTGGTTTTGGTGCTTTTCTGGGTGCTGGGGGGCAGGGGAGGAGAGAGCTGGTGTAGATACCCACAAACACCCTCCATCCCTAGGGCCATCCCACCTCCCTGTCCCCTCCCTGCTGCTTTTTGGATCTGAGTGTGCCCAAGGAAAAGCCAAAGAAATCATCTCAGAGTAAAGCAGTGAAGCTGCCCCAGCAGGGAGGGCTCAGGGGATCTCTTCTGTCCCTCAGGCTGGGGCAAACCTCTTCTCACACAGAGTTTTCTTCTTTTTCTCTTCTGCGTTCAGGTCTTTAAGCAAAGCAAACCCAGCACAGCAGAAAACACCATGACATTCAGAGACGTTTTGGATTTGTTTATCAGCATGATTAAGATTCCAGGCTGTGGAATAAAGGAATGTCTCATATTTATTTCTTTCAGGGCATGTGGAGTGCATTTGTTTCCAAGGATGCAGATTTGGTGTTCATGCTTTGAATCAAAACCCCAGTGCCAGGACTCTGCCTCCAGCTCAGGATCTTCCTGGCAGCATTTTCACTCCAGGCTCACGCACAGAGCAGGGATTTAGGTTTTTTTCCCCAGTATTCTGCTGCTATGTTTTGTCTCTGGGAGGCTTTCCCAATTCCTTTCTTAAAATTTGGTGTCAGCTCATTTCCTGCTGTCTGAATTCCCTTGGTGGGGCTGCAGGGCCAGGGTTTCAGATGTAGGTCAGGCCACCATCCCTCCTGTGATGCTCTCAGCCTTCCTGCCCTGGTCCCCTCTCAGCCCAGAGCTGGCAAACCTAGCTGTTAAAATGCAATTGGCTGTGGCCTCTGATTTTATTTAGTTACCTGTTTTCTTTTGATGGTTTTTTTTCTCCTGTATTTATGCACACACACAGGTCTCAGTGTTCAGCTACAGGGGCTCAAAATCACAGAACAGGATCACAGAATCATTCTGATTGGAAACAACCTTTAAGATCATTGGAGTCCAAACATCACCCCCAGCACTGCCAAGGCCACCACAAACCCATGTCCCTCATCTCCAGGGCTTGGAAACTCCTTCAGGGATGGGGACTCCAGCCCTGACAACCCTTTCCAGGGAGAAACTGTTCCCCAGCTCCAACTTAAACCTCCCCTGGCACAACTTGAGGCTGTTTCCTCTTGTCCCATCCCTTGTTCCTTGGCTCCATCCTCCTCTCAGGGGGTTGCAGGGAGCCAGAAGCTCTCCCCTCAGCCTCCTCTGCTCCAGGCTGAACAAAAATTCCCCATGTCCCAGAACAGCTGCTGCAGCCAGGAGGGACATCAGGGCCCTCTTCATTTCCAGCCCTTTTCTAGGGGCACTGTGGGCACAAACCCCCTCCCAAAGCTCCCCACCAGCTGAGGTCCCTGCCAGTCCCTGGGGCAGGATCTGTCCCCCAGCCCAGTGCAGGGGCTGCCACCTCCCATCAGCAGCCCCTGGGTACAGCCTGGTGTGACAGGCCTGTGCCTGGCATGGCATGTCACCTCCCTGTCACCTCGGGAGACAGGGAGCTGGAGATTCTGGTAATTGTTCTGACTGCTCCCCAGGGAGGAGGCTGTGTGGTGGAGGGAGGATTTGCAGCAGAACACCTCGCACCCAAAGTCATTTTATTAGGAGAAAAACACTACCCCTATCATCATCATCATCATCATTATCATTATCATTATCACTATTATTATTATTATTATTATTATTATTATTATTACAATTTTAATTTTAATTTTAGTTTCAATTTTCATTTTCATTTTCATTTTCATTTCCATTTTAGTTTCATTTTAGGAATTTTGATGGATTGATTATTCTTTTTCTCCATAGGAAACCCATCAGTGGTGGCAGCTGGAGGTGATGAGGTGGTCCCCAGCATCCCCTCAGGATGGTTCTGGATGCTCCAGAGATGTTTTCTCCCAGCTCCTCCCCTCCAAACCCCACAGTGTCACCTTCCCCATGGCCAGGACCCTGATGGTGCTGCCACTTGCACCACTGTGTTCTTGAGCCTCTGCAGACAGGCACAGAGTCCCACAGGGCTGGGGGGCACAGGGGGGGCTGTCACCACTGACTGGCAGCATTTCACTGGGCAGAAGTGGAATTTCAGTTCCACAGGAGGCACTGAAACCTTTCACTGGTACCATTCTGCTTTCTCTCTCCCTTCTGCTGGAACCCAGGAGATGTTTCTAACAAGCAAAGCCAGGGACTGCCAGTGGATTTTTCACGTTCTCAGAGCTTTACAGATTCCATTTGCTCCAGGCAGCCCTTCAGAACCATCAGCTTGGAACTGCTGCTAGGAGGGAGGATTTGCATCATCAGCAATAAAACCTCTTAAGCACCATCCTGCCCTCCCTCACACCTCACCAGAACCCAGGAGCTGATTAAACCAGAACCAAAACATGGGTCCCTCCCTCCCTGCCCAGGAGCAAGGGGCAGGCTCCCTTCTGGCACGGGGACACCTCTGCTTTGGCAGCCTTGGTCCCACAGGGCTTTGGGGGGGAGGTTTTCAGAGGTGAGAACTTCACCTTCCCTCCAGCACAGGGGAGGACTCAGAACCAGGCTGGATGGAAGAAGCTCGTGGCACCTGGGGAAAAGGGAAAACTCAGCATCAGCACCTTGGGAAACAGGGGAGATGGCTGTTGTGTTCCCAAAGAGATGCTGGGGTTTGTAGTTAAAATATTTTGTGTGTTTTCTGCCATCCCCTGACCTGAGCTGAGCAGCTGGCCTGAGAAGTCATCTTTGTGCTCCAGCAGTTCTGCTCCTGGGGGCAGCTCCAGCCCATGGACCACCAGCCCATTTCCCCTTGATCTGTGACTTCACTTCTGTAGTGACTCTTTCCTGTTTTTAGGGATGGTGCATATGCCTCAATTAAATAAACTAGAGCTCGTGCAGCAAAGTTTTATCAGGGAAACCCAAACTATTCATTCTGACATCATCTAAGTTCTCCTGTCTTTCCTTTTTACTTGTTGCCTGGGGTCTGTCCAGGCTCTGTTGCTAGTTTTTCAGAGAAGACAAACTTCTTGAGGGCATTCCTGCCCTTTTCTTTAGATTTCTTGCTTGGCAAGCAGGGAGTAATTCAGCCCCCAGAGTGCAGCTGGTGTCACCTTCACCCACCCATCATTTAACACGTGGGTTGCTGAATTAACAGTGACACCTCCTTTACAGGAAGAAAATCACCTTTGATATTGGGTGGGAAGATTTGGGTTTAGGGGCAGAGATCAGTTACCAAAATCCCTCTGTTCCCAGGGAGAATCCACCATATCCCCCCCCCCCAGGCCATTCCCAGCCAAGGATTCTCCTAAGGGCTGCAATAACCCCAAAAGAGCCTAAAACACTATTTTTTTTCCCCACTTGTAACTCTCTGCATGATGGCAATTGTCATGATAAAGACCATGGCCCAAACTCCACCCTGGGAAAAGGTCCCACTGAGGGTAATTCCAGCCATGGGTTTGCCCTGGGATGAGCAACTGCAAACCATTTGGGAAAGATGCTCCTGGTGTCAAACCCTGGGTGGAATTTGCAGGGAAGAACCCATTTCAGTTTCCCCACAGCACCAGGAGGAAGGAGCCATCCATCCTATTTATGGCTTTGAGGAAATTTCTCCTCACCCAGTTGGTGTTTAACATATGGATTGCATTTTCCCCCACACCTGGTCATAGAGATTTGTTAGGAAAGGTTCAGGACTCTCCGGGTTACGTGACCTGTTCCCGGGAGGATTAGAGTTAAATGTGTTTCCTGCTCTCCCAAATTCCATATAAACCCAATAAACCAATCCATAGATCCCAGGTGTAATATCCTGAGCCTCCAAACACAGGCACACAATAAGTCAGGGAGGAGGGGAAGCTCAGAGTGCTGCCTTCCCATAACGAGCAGCTGCAGGGGGAGAGAAAAACCCTGGTAAATTTGGGGAACAATGCAGAGATTTGAGTTTTCTCTTGCTTAGCTGCAGGCAGGGGAACTCAAGGTGTTTCTCCCCATTTCACAGGTAGCTCCAGCTTTGTCCTCACACCTGGAGCAAGGGCACTGAGCTCCATCTGCTCTTCCATCCCCCCTGGGGAAGCATTGTTAGCCTGGAGATGTGGTGGCTTCTGCAGGTCCCACTCATAGTGGCCACCTCTGCCTTGGGGTGACCCAGCTGGGGCTCACAAAACCTTTCTGCTTGCCCACATCTCACTGGGCGTATTTGGAACCACTTTGTTTATCTTCAATGCTTGGGAATGACACCTGGGGGGTGGGAAATGAGAGAAAAACTCCTGGTGAGGTTGGTTCAGCGTGGGACATCATCCCATGCACACACACCCCTTGCAAAGGGGGACACTGGGCTTGGCCCTTGTGACAGAAACCTTCTGGTCACCTGGTAGACCTCCAGGGTTAGAGCTAAGAAAGAAATAAAGCCCCAGAGACACCCCCTCACACACTGTATTTCTAGAGAGACAGCTCAGAGGGCTGGAGCAGCTCTGGATGGGAACTGGGGGGTGTTCAGCCTGGAGCAGAGAAGGTTCCAGGGAGACCTTAGAGCACCTTCAAGTGCCTGAAGGGGCTTCAGGAAAGCTGGGGAGGGACTTGGGACAAGGGCCTGGGGGGATGGGATGAGGGGGAAGGGTTTTAAGCTGAAAGAGTGGAAATTGAGGTGAGATTTTAGGAAGAAATTGTTTGGTGTGAGGGTGTCCCAGGTTCCCCCAGAAGCTGTGGCTGCCCCATCCCTGGCAGTGTTGAAGGTTGGATGGGGCTTGGAGCACCCTGGGCTGGGGGAGGTGTCCCTGACCATGGCAGGGGGGGCACTGGGTGATTTTAAGGGATTTCTCCCTTCCCACCCAAAGCACTCCTTGATTTGGTGAAAACGTGGCCTTAGGGAAGGACAAACCCTGCTTTCCCTGGAGAGGTTTTTCCCTTCGAGGAACAGCAGTGTGAGCCAAAGCTTGTGCAACGCCTCAGTGCTGCTACCCAGCAAATACCAAGTGAGTCCTTTGCAAAGGAGTTGAGCTGGATGTCATTATTTCCTGTTGGTAGACAGAAGGAGAGTGGGAAAAACTCCTGTGCTGGGAGCCAAGCGCTGCAGAGGAGAGCGCTTAGCAGATGGCATGGAAATTAGCTCATTATTATTAATTTGCCAGGCCTTTACCAGTTCATGAATTGCCCTTTGAAAGTTGAAAAGCAGCGTGTGCACATGTACAAAAGAGAGAGCTGCTGCTGGCACAGGGGGGGGAGCAGGAGCTGTGCCACCCACAGCATGAATGGGAACTGTCCCTGTCCCCACCTGCCCCAGCACGGCTCTGGAGCTGGGACCAGCTGGGATGCTGCACCCCTCTTGCAGGGAAACCTCCACCTCTGCTGCTTGGTAATGTGTGAATGTTCTGTCTGAAGCTGCTAACACTGGAAAAAGGGCTTTGTTTTGTTTATTGCTTTGGTTTGGTTTGTTTCTCCAGGGGGTTTCAGTCGGGGCTGTTGAACTGGTTGTTAAAGAGTCTTGCATGGATCCACTATTGGAATATTAATTTAACACAAATTTCAGAACACAGAGACCTCCCCTTAAGCCTCTTTAACACTGGGTTTCACTTTGCCTCCATCGTGCTGCTCTATGAAATGTCCACATCCTTTTCTTTCTTCCCGGGGCATCATTGCCCTGGGGAGCAAAGTGAACTTGAGCTGGTGGAGTTGTTCAAAGTCTGAATATTTAAACTGATCACTACTGGAGCTGCAGTTTCATTTTTCTCCCAGCTCCTCTGTATAAAAGCTGCTGCAAAGCATGGAGTGAGTAGTAATAATAATAATAATGATGGAAATACAGAATCATGGAATGGTTTGGGTAGGAAAGGACCTTAAAATCCCCCAGTGCCTCCCCTGCCATGGTCAGGGACACCTCCCACGGCCCAGGGTGCTCCAAGCCCCATCCAACCTTCAACACTGCCAGGGATGGGGCAGCCACAGCTTCTGGGGGAACCTGGAACAGGGGCTCAGCACCCTCAAATTAAAGAATTTCTTCCCAAGATCTCACCCCCATCTCCCCTCTTCCAGTTCAGATCCATTCCCCCTCATCCCATCCCTCCAGGCCCTTGTCCCAAGTCCCTCCCCAGCTTTCCTGGAGCCCCTTCAGGCACTGGAAGGTGCTCTAAGGTCTCCCTAGAACCTTCTCTGCTCCAGGCTGGACAAAGGAACTGGCACCTTCTTTCAGCCTGGCCATTGGTACCCTCTGGGTTGGGGGGAGGAATTTGGTCACTTTGCTTTGGAGATGCACATGGAATCCTTGGAAAAAGGACCTGAGAAAAATCTGCCCCCAGGTACCCCTGTGGCGTGATGGGGATGAGGGGCTGAGCGCTTCCCTGTCGTTCTCCAGACGGAAATCCTCAGAGAAGCCACAATGTGCTTTGTAATTAGAGTTAATTAACACTTTTGCAAATTGGTCTTTATTTAACACCAGCTGCTGAGGCAAAAAAAAAAAAAAAAAAAAAAAAAAAAAAAAAAAAAAAGTCTATAAGCCCATAAAATATTAATTAGGACAAGTGTCTCATCTGCTAGCACCGGGTTCTGCGTGGATGGGTGTTGGGTGAAGGCAGCTTTGCCTCCTGGATAAAGAGCTGGATTATTCCTCTGGAATACCCAGGCTGGATATTCCTTTTCTCCCTCCATAAATTCTGGTTATTCCCAAATAACTACAACACAGCAGTTGAGACAGAGATTCCAGCAGCAAACCCCCCTGTCCTGGGAGTTTCCCTGCTCGCTTCCCTCTGTTGTGCTGCCTGTAAAAACTTAGCTGGGAACTTCAGCACAAATATTCTTGAAAATGAGGCTTTTTTTTCCCCAAATCCTCCACTTCCCAGCTTGTGGGATTTTGTGCTGAGGCCGCAGTGGGGCCAGTTCCTGTGCTTTGCTCTGACTGAATGAGGTCATGGGCTTCTCCGGGCTATAATGATCTTAAAATTATCTGACAGAAAGAAATAAGAAATATTTAAAGTTAAGGCTCTGTGAGGACTTTTATTCAACACAGAGAGAGGGTGGCTTGGAGTTATCTCTGCTTGCTACAAATGCCTTTAAGAAGCTTGGCTAGGAATAAGAAAACCTGCAACAACTGTTGGCTTGCGTTTGGTTTTTTTTTTTAATTCCTCTCCTATGGAGTCAGGTGCAGAAACAAATAGCTGTGGGGAAGGCAAAATGAAACGTGAGCATGAATTAATGGGATGGGAAGAGTGCTCTGGAGGCCCAGTGCTGCTGCCCAGCAGACAGAAAATGTTGGGTGCAGCAAGGGGCAGCACTGCACAGCCCAAAAGCTGCATTTCCACAGGGGGAAATTCCAGCCTGAGCCACAGCATAGAATCATAGAATCCTAGAACTGGCTGGGTTGGAAGGGAGCTCAGAGCTCATCAAGTCCAACCCTTGATCCACTCCCCCCGTGGTTCCCAGCCCATGGCACTCAGTGCCACATCCAGGCTCTTTGGAAAGATCTCCAGACACGGAGAACCCACTACTTCCCTGGGCAGCCCATTCCAATGCCTGATCACCCTCTCCAGAAAGAAATTCTTTCTCATCTCCAACCTAAACCTCCCCTGGCACAACTTGAGACCCTGCCCTCTTGTCTTGCTGAGAGTTGCCTGGGAAAAGAGCCCAACCCCCCCCTGGCTCCAACCTCCTTTCAGGGAGTTGCAGAGAGTGATGAGGTCTCCCCTGAGCCTCCTCTTCTCCAGCCTCAACACCCCCAGCTCCCTCAGCCCTTCCTCACAGCAATTCTGCTGGATCCCTTCACAGCCTCCTTGCTCTTCTCTGGACCTGCTCCAGCACCTCAAGCTCCTTCCTGAGCTGAGGGGCCCAGAACTGGACACAGGACTCAAGCTGTGGCCTCACCAGAGCTGAGCACAGGGGCAGAATCCCTTCCCTGGACCTGCTGGCCACGCTGTTCCTGAGCCAGCCCAGGATGCCATTGGCCTTCTTGGCCACCTGGGCACACTGCTGGCTCATGTTCAGCTTCCTGGCAATCCAGACTCCCAGGTCCCTTTCTGCCACTCTGTGCCCAGCCTGGAGCTCCCCATGGGGTTGTTGTGGCCAAAGTGCAGGACCCGGCACTTGGAATGTTGAACCTCATCCCGTTGGGATCATCCCAACTCTCCAGTCTCTCCAGGTCCCTCTGCAGAGCCCTCCTGCCTTCCAGCTGATCCACACTCCCCCCAGCTTAGTGTCATCTGTGAATTTGCTGATGATGGACTCAATCCCCTCATCTAAATCATCACTAAAGATACTGAACAGCACTGGGCCCAACACTGATCCCTGGGGGACACCACAGCCGCCATTTTGATGCAGCCCCGTTCAGCACCACTCTCTGGGCCCGGCCCTCCAGCCAGTTCCTAACCCAGCACAGGGTGCTCCTGTCCAACCTGTGGGCTGACAGCATCACCCCACACAGATATAAATGATGTGTGTTCCCTTCCTTTTCTTATGGCTGGGGGGGGCTGAGGCTGTAATCTCAGGAAAAAAAAAGATCCTGAAGATTTAAAGAGACTTTGGATGAGGGTTTGAATGCCTTTTCATTTTACTCTATTCATATATCAAGTGGAGCTCTGTGGGGTGAATAAATTGCATTTTACCTGCTGGAAACGTGGTCTGAAAACACGACAATACTTTATTTCTTCTGATGGTGCATAAAGCACCAACATTAGGTTTCCTAAAATAAATAATTTTTTTTTAAAAAAGCATCATTTTTCACTTTAAATATAATTTACAAGAGGAAACACTAACTCATAAATCAGAGGCACAAATTCAGCTCAAATTGAAACTCGACACTCAGCAGCAGGCAAATTACAGCCAGGCCACTCCATCACCCAGTGCTCCTTCCAAGAGCCTTATTGGAAACGAGTTCCTCACAAGGGGAGGCCATAAAAACAAAAAGAAAAGGAAAAAAAAATTAAAAAAGGAGCCGCAGGGTAGCTGGAGAGGCACTTTGTAAAAGGGCATGGAATGATAGGAGGAGGGGGAATGGTTTTAAGGTGAAAGAGGGGAAATTTAGGTCAGACATTAGGAAGAAATTGTTTGGGGTGAGGGTGCTGAGCCCCTGGCCCAGGTTCCCCCAGAAGCTGTGGCTGCCCCATCCCTGGCAGTGTTGAAGGTTGGATGAGGCTTGAGTCATCTGGGACTAATTGTCCTTAAGGATCCCTTCACACCCAAACCAATCTCTGATTCTATTAATTCCTTTCCACTCCTGGAGTCACTCCAAACATCACAGGGGTCAGTGTCTCTTCTCCTCTACAACTGCAGTGCATGCAATGGGGCCTTGGACCTGCTCAGGGACATGGGGGTCCCTTCAGTCCTTTGAGGAATCCATTCTCATGCCACACATGGCACCTCTTGGCATCTTGGTGCAAAATGGGAGACAATTTCTACACATACAATGAGATGTTTTCCTTCTGGTTCAGCACATGGTGACAGGGCTTTCAGAAGGTGGGTTTGAAGAGGAGAAAAAGGAAAGCGCCAAGGTTGAGCACCTCTGAAGCAGCTTCTCAGACGTGAGGACCTCGGCATGGGCAGAGCAGCAGCTCTGGAGCAAACCCTTCCTTGGGAGAGGAGCCTCAGAAACAAGGATTTAGCAGCTTCACTCAAATGCTTTGCTTCCTCTCAAATGTATTTCCCTGTAGGTCCTCACCTCCCAGCAAGTCTTTAATAACTGCTTTTTATTAGGCTGAGCATCTCGAAAGATTGGGCAACAAAGGTGCTGAAGGGCCTGGGGCACAAATCCTGTGAGGAGCTGAGGAGCTGGGGGGGTTTGGTCTGGAGAAGAGGAGGTGAGAGGAGACCTGATGGCTCTGTGCTACTGCCTGAAGGGAGCTTGGAGTGAGGAGGGAAACAGCCTCTGCTCCTGAGGGATGGGATAGGAGCAGAGGGAATGGATGGAAGCTGTGCCAGGGGAGGGTCAGCCTGATGGTAGGAAATTTTTCACTCAGAGGGTTGTCAGGCATTGGGATGGCCCAGGACAGTGGTGGAGTCCCCATCCCTGGAGGCATTTAAAAGGCATTTGGAGCTGGTCCTTAAGGACAGGGTTTAGTATTGACTGTGGTGTTGGCCAAAGGTTGGGCTGGATGAGCTTGGAGGTCTCTTCCAACCCAAACATTCTGGGATTCTCTATAGTGCTCCCACCATCCAGCTCCTTCATCCTTCATCCGTCCCATCCACCGGCCTCCAAACCTACTCTTTCCATCCAGTTCCATGCTAGAGGTTAGGGTTTTTTTCCCCTCTTTTAAACCTTGCAACATGACTGATCCTGGTGAGGACAGACAGATCTCAGAGGACATGTCAGCTGCAGAAACACAAACCAGATGTGGGCCAAGGGGAACCCTGAGATCCTTTCTGCTTGGTCACCCTCCCACCCAACCCCATCACCAGAAGCTGTGGGGTGGGGAGGTTTGGGGAATAAATCTGCAGCCTCAAGGCTGGTGAACACCTCCAGGATGGAGCTGGGAGAGAACCACACACACCCAGCCCTCACATATGGCGTGAAAATCCTCACAGAAGCCATGAAAAAGCTCAGAGCACAGAAAGGAGGAATGTCCCCAGTACAGAAAGGAGGAATGTCCCCATGTCCCTGACAATGTTTTTCTGCCCGAGAGCTTATTTTGGGGCTGTAAAACGGGGCTGTGTGTCGGGGTTTAGGCGCAGCCCTCACCCCCATACACACCGCTGAGGAGTACATTCACCTCAAAGGTGGTTCATTGGGACAAGGAAAGGACAGGGAGGTTTTCACCCCCCGATGACGGTGAAGGGTAAAAGCAAGCAGGATCAACTTGGGAAGAGGGAAAAAATAGATTAAGGATAGAAAGGAGAAAGAGAAAACGCAAGCCTCCAGCATTCCCACCCACACACACACTCCTTCCCGCGCCCGAACCGCCTCAACCCCTCCCGCCTCTCAGCCACCCCAGGGCGGGCAGTGAGGGCGCGGAATCTCCCCTCCCCTGCTCTCCACACGATGTTTGTGCCGCTCCTCCCTCCTCAGAACCGGGATCCCGCCCACAGGGGGAGGCTCCCTCAGGGAAGAGCTCCTCAGAACCGAGGTCCCTCCCACAGGGGGAGGCTCCTCAGGGAGGGATGTGCCGGGGTCCCTCCCCCAGAAGGAGGTTCCCTGTGCGGACGTGCGGCGGCTTTCCCGCCAAGCGCGGTCACCTCAGGCAGTGCGGTGGGGCAGCGGCTGCTGGTTCGGGAGGAGTTCGATCCTTCCTTGGCTTGGGGTCTGCAGAGCCACGTCTGCCCTTCTCTGGTGATCCATCTAGGGGTGCATCTCCATCCAGCTCTGCCCCACCGTGGGTCCTCCAGGGGCTCTGGGGTTGGGGTGGCAGCTGCCATCTCACCCCAGCCTGTGGGGAAATCTCGGGCGCCATCTCTCCTTTACTTCTTCACTAACTTTCCTGTCTCTGCTCTGGCATTGCTCTCTACTCTTCTTCCTTTCCTTTGTTCTGTAGGTCTTTTTTTATTATTTTTTCGGGGTTGGCTTGGGTTTTTTTACAGCTTTGTTTTCCCTTTCTTGACTACAGAAGCCCATCCAGCTTCCCAAATCTGCTGGGGCAAGGGTGGAACTGGAGCTTCCATAACACCTCTACCCTAACCAAGAGAAGGGGTTTAAAGAAATAATAATCGTAGGGGTTAATTTTTTTTTAATTCTCTGCTCTGTTAGACCCTCACCCAGGCAGGAATGACACAGCACACGTGCTGCAGGCTGTGTGTAGGCTGGTATGGGCTGTAAAGGCCCTTCTAACCTAAACCATTCCGTGATTCTTTATACTGTTTGAGCTGTATAAATAGCTGAGATCTATTAGATACTGCTTGAGTGGTTATTTTTGAGCCCTCCCGAGACAAATCAATGAGGGTGGTTTGGAAGGCTGAGCACCCGGTGCTATCTGGGCTCAAACCTCAGCCCTTTGCTGCCCCTTTTGCAAACTATAAAATGTGTCCGACACAAGGTGTGAGGAGATCAGGCATTTTCTCCCAAAAATAAAGGTGTAATGAGGTTGTTAGGTGAAGTGAGTGTAAGTGTACACCCATGCTGAAGTGGGAGGGTGGAGAGCAAGGCCAGGTACAGCCTGTCAGAACAGAAATGCTGCAAAACAACCACAAGTGGCTTTGGTTTTACAACTGAGTGAATCACCTTTGCCCAGGGGATGCTCCAAGAGGGTGACCAAAGCCTCTGGAGAAAAGTGCCTTGGCACCACAAGAACTTGGACTTGCTTTATCTGGCAGGACTGGTTTTTGTCACACCATGTGCTGGGTGTCAGGCTTGCAAGAACTTCACCTTGGCCACCTGCAAAGCCATCTCCATCCTCTGGAGGTTTATGAGATACCAATTTCCCCCCCTGGGAACCTGCGAGGAGCAGTCTCTGGGCACATTTATTAGACCTGAGACAAAACCTTCTTTTCCCATTATCACTGTAACGATTGAGGGTAACGGGGGGGCGAAGCTGTCACCCAGCAATAAAAACAACTCCTGAGGCAAAGAGGGTCTAACAAGGCAGTGCACATCTTGAGGATCAGCCAAAATCACAACAGAACGTTAGACATCACATTAAGCGAGGGCTGAATTAAATCAGACTAAACAAAAGAGAGTTTCTCCTCCGGGTCTTCCAGCACAGCTTGTTTCCTGCCTGATGGTGCTTTGGGCCCCGACCCTTTGGACATGAAGCCAGACTTTGATTATCCTTTGCAAGGATATTTCAAGGCAATGAAATGAAAAATTAAAAACTAACTAAATGAATTTTAAAATCCAGAGTATTTTTAACGCTGGGACCGTAACCTTGCACAAACCTTTGCTTCAGTGCTCAGGGTGAACTTTGCCAGAAGCCTGGGGGGGGGATCCCATCACGGTGGTGACACTTGCATCATGCTTGCAACTCACAGATCCTCCTTCCCAAATATTAATGACCTTGCCTGTCCTTTGAGCAGCAAAACTGCCAATAATGGACACTGAAATTATTGATGCTGTAGCTGCTAAAAACGTCTTGTGGGCCCCACAGCTTTGTTTTTTCAGAGGGCTGATTCATTTTGCTGTTGCTCTGGATGGAAGGGGTGGCACTGCAGGAATAAGCCACATTTGTGCTGCTTTTCCCCCCCCAGAGCCACACAAGGGGCCTGTATTTGGTGCACTGGGGTTGCCTGGGGTTGCCTTCTTTGCCATCACTGCCACCTATCCAGACCAAATTAACCCCATTTTCTTAGTGCTGCTTGGGCTGAGGCTCACCCAGAACAGAGCCTGCAGGATGGGATGGGGACAGGGACCCCGGGGTGGCTTTTCCCCTCCTGTCTCATCCTTCGCTAGAGAGCAGCCAGACAGAAAGGGACCTGGGAGTCTGGATTGCCAGGAAGCTGAAGAGGAGCCAGCAGTGTGCCCAGGTGGCCAAGAAGGCCAATGGCATCCTGGGCTGGCTCAGGAACAGCGTGGCCAGCAGGTCCAGGGAAGGGATTCTGCCCCTGTGCTCAGCCCTGGGGAGGCCACAGCTTGAGTCCTGTGTCCAGTTCTGGGCCCCTCAGCTCAGGAAGGAGCTTGAGGTGCTGGAGCAGGTGCAGAGAAGAGCAAGGAGGCTGTGAAGGGATCCAGCAGAATTGCTGTGAGGAAGGGCTGAGGGAGCTGAGGGTGTTGAGGCTGGAGAAGAGGAGGCTCAGGGGAGACTTCATCACTCTCTACAACTCCCTGAAAGGAGGTTGGAGCCAGGGGGGGTTGGGCTCTTTTCCCAGGCAACTCTCAGCAAGACAAGAGGGCAGGGTCTCAAGTTGTGCCAGGGGAGGTTTAGGTTGGAGATGAGAAAGAATTTCTTTCTGGAGAGGGTGATCAGGCATTGGAATGGGCTGCCCAGGGAAGTAGTGGATTCTCCGTGTCTGGAGATCTTTCCAAAGAGCCTGGATGTGGCACTGAGTGCCATGGGCTGGGAACCACGGGGGGAGTGGATCAAGGGTTGGACTTGATGATCTCTGAGGTCCCTTCCAGCCCAGCCAGTTCTATGATTCTATGATGATTCTATGATTCTTCCTCTCCTCCTTGCCAACCACACTTTCCCCTCTGCTGCCTTCATTCTGCCACTGCTCTCCACCAGCCTTTCCTTCTCCCCTCTGTTCTCCAACCTCTTCTCTTGCCCCAGATTCCTGCTGGGATCGTGCACTTTTCCACCTGCAGAGCAGAGCTGCTGCTGGAGGGTGGGAGATGGGGTCTCGCTGGTGCCTCCAGAGCGTCTCTGCAGCACCACTTCTCCTCCCTCCTTGGCTGTCACCAAAAATCCACAGACCAGCAAGCCTCTCTTGGTGGTAATGACGTACATTTCCAGGATTTATCTCCATTGGATTGCTTTTGGCAGCTACTCCCATAAAAATTGCCTCCTGGGTGAATGGATATCATATGTCTTGAGGTGCTGGAGGGGTTAATGTAATGCGTAACCAATGTAAGATATATTTAATGATCTCTGAAATTGCTTCTGTGAAGCATCCACATAACTGCCACAACTCGATTTACTACAGATCCTGCAAATAACAAATGTAATTACTTTGGAATCAACATAATATTAGGTCAGACAGGCTCATATTCCCCTCGTTTGCTGGAAACTTAATATAAATCTGAACCAAGTGTCTGTCTCCAGTCTATTCCCTGGCTGTGCACTCTGAAACAACACCCAACGTGGCTTCTCTGGAAAAATGCTTAGAAGTCAGAATGCCATAATACTAATTTTTGCCTTATTATGATAAAAGCAGCCAGGAGGCTGCACGGTTGCACTCTTGGGTTAAAACCTTACACTCTCGATGCTGGTGCTGGTGTTCTCAGCCCCTGATATCCCTCACTGTGCCTCCTGGAGGACAACCAGATGAAAAAGATTAAAAAAAAAAATGTTGTGTGAAGGGCTTGCTGATGCCTCCTGTATCTCCATCAGCTCCAGTGCTCCAGGAAAAGGCCTTTTTTGGGTTGGGTTGGCTCCTGTTTCATTCGGGCAAGGTTTGGGTCACATTGTGGTTGCAGGGTGGGTGGGGAAGCCTGGATTTTGGGGCCATCTCTCCTGCCAGCAACCCTTGGAAATCCAAGGTTTGGAGCCTTTCCCAGCTCAGGGGTTGGTGGGGCTGGTTTGTTCAGCCAGGGGTAGGCACCTGGTGGTGATGGCAGCAGATGGGCCCTGGGGGATGAAGATCCCTCTGAAAAACACTGGGAAGTGGGGTTTGGTGGATAGAGGGGTAACTGTGGGGTAATGATGGAGCTGGAATCTTCTTGAGGAGTCCCATGTAGCCATCAGGCATTCCTGCCAGCCAGCCAGGTCTTGCCATGTGGCTCCTGAGTCACCCATCACCCTCTTGTTGAAGGTTGTGGAGGAAAAGCTGACTTGAAACACTGAGGGAGAAAACAGAGCTTCACCTCTGAAGCTTTGTACTCTGGGACCTCTGGGTTAGTGACCAGCACCATGGGCACAGCACAAGGTGGTGCCTGTGTCCCCCTTCTGTCTTCCCCAGACTTCCCAAAGCTTCATCCTGGATTTTCCTGAACTTGGGGAGAGCCTTCACCCCAGAGGTGACACCGTGGGCACTGGTTTTAAATTAGAGAAGAGCAGATTTAAATGGGATGTTGGGAAGAAGTTCTTTCCCATCAGGGCAGTGGAACAATGGCACAGGTTGCTCAGGGAGGTGGTTGAGGCCTCATTCCTGGGGATATTCCTTGGAGGTTTGGGGATGCTCTGAGCACCCTGATGTGGTTGAGGTGTCCCTGCTGCCTGCAGGGTGACCTTGAGGGGTCCCTTCCAACCCAGATTCTGAGCTGGTGCCCAACGAGGACATCCCTACTGCCAGCACCCCCCACCTCCCTCTATCAGCAGCAATTCCTAAAGGCACAAGTGTGTGCCCGAGTGCCGCCTTCTCCTTTCCAGCCAGGAACAAAGATTTTTATGGCTAAATGACCAAATTCCCCAAAGGAAGGGCCGGGCCCTGGGGCTGCGGGTGAGGAGCGAGATAAAGCAGACAAAGGCGCGGGGAAGCGCTCGCCTCGCAGTGCTCATAAATAAAGCTCTCCACAGTCCCTCAAGTGGTGAAGCGTGGTGGTTGGTTCAATAAAACAGGCTCTAACAGGAGATTTATTGGGAATAGAGATGGGGTTTGTTCACGGAGAAGGTTGCAGAGCTCTTTGCAAGGGTGACATTTTGTTTTCTTGCCCGCTCGGGGTGCGGCTTGGGAGGACTGGGGGGCTCAGGACTTGAGATCTTCTCACAGCCCTCTTGGCTGCAGGCACATCACAGGCAGAGAGACGTGTGGGGCTTGTTCAGACCCTGGCAGTGCCACTCCAAAATCCCCAGGCCAGGGAGTCTTCAAATACATTGGGAAAAAAAAATAAATAAAAAAAGGCAAAACAGCAATTCTGGGCAGTACACACTCTTGAAGGCAGCGCTGAGCCTTTCCCACCCTGGCCACCACTTCAGGGGCCCCTTTTGCTTGGGAGCTCAGCCAAAATGTTCCTGCAGTAGGCAAAAATGCAGGTTTAAGTTGCTGGGAATATGATCTAGATGAGAGGTGGCTTAAAACATCATTTTAGGGTGATTGCCATAACCTGAACACGGGCCATTTGGTGCTCATCAGGTCTCATGGAGTCCCCATGCTGATACCAGAAATCCTCACACAAAGGAGTGTGTGTGTAAATATATTATTTATATATTATTATGTATATAAATAATTTATATATATAATTTTATATATAAACAATTGTTTATATTTATACACATCCCAGCAGCTTCCTGGGGAGGGCAGGTACCCTCAGTGCCTCTCCCACAGCCCCATCTGCCCTGTCTCCTGCCCACCAGCCCAGCTCAGCAAGTCATAATAATGAGTGAAATTACTCTAGATTCAGTGAATTCTTATTATAGAGCTGGAAAGTTGTTTTCTTCCTTCTATAATTGACTTTGTGAGCACTGTGCTCATCATGGCTCAATATTTCTTTTGTAAAGTAACCTTCTAAAATTTTACTTCTCCTTTTTCTTCTCCTTTTTCTTCTCCTCCTTCTTCTCTTCTTCTTTTTATTGTTATTACTATTTGATTACTACTATTATTTACTCAAAGTATTTTATTTGGCCAGAGAACTAAACCCATGCCCAGCAAATGCTTGTACAAAAATCTCAAGCTTGGGTACAATCCCCTTTTTGCCACAATCCAACAACCATATGTCACAAAGGGACATTTGAGAGAAATTTGGTTTCTTCTCCTCTTTGTCATCAGATTAGATTTAGTGAAATAATTAAAAAAAAAGGTGACCAGAATCTTATAAAGAAAAAAATAAAAAAGGAGGGGATTTGGGAAAGGAGGCAGAGGGAGGGCTCGTTCTGCAGAGAGGGGAGGTTGCAGTGGTGGCGTAATGTAAAATGCATTAAGCTGTCAAAAGGAAGATCCTGTCTTCAATCATGCCAAGTCCCCCAGGCCTCCATGTTAAATATTGCATCAAGACATTTCCTGTCCAGCATGGAAAAAAAAAAAAACCCCACAACAAACCAAAAAAAAAATCTCCCAGCAAACTCAATAAAAGGGAAGAAATCAAAATGAAAAAGGTGCCTTTGCCCTTGGAACGCCGGCTGTCCCCTGTGTCAGTATCATCTCCTGGGCTGACCCAGGGACACACCAAGATTTCTCTCATTTTTCTCCCACAAATATATAATTCTCAGGAAAACCTGTTCTTCCTCTTCAGGGGGGTTTTGGCTGTGTCAAGGTCTCCCTCTGCCTGCAGCAGGTCTCTGTTTTGCCCCTTACTGAACCCTCTCACCTTAAATAAGCTGCTTACTGAAAAGTCTTTCTTCCCGTGAGCTTCCCTACCTGGGGATGCCAGGTAGGCATTAACTTAATCTGAGTTAATTTCTAAAGTGGATTAGTTAAACCTCATTAAATCCAGGTGTAGACAGCCTTTTTCAGAATTAAGGGGGCCTTAATTTAGTTTCCTTGTGAGCTTGATTTACTTCAGTCAGCTCCTCCTGCACCTTGCAGGGAGAGCCCTGAGCAGCCTGGGTGAAGAAGGGCAGCACCAAGCTGTGATTCCTCACCATGGGATGCCTGGGGATGGCCCCAGCCTCCCTCACCCCCTCCTCTCCTCCTGTCTCATCCCTGGGAGCACTTCTTGGGCTTGAAAGTTTTCTGTAAAGGACTATGGCTCCCTTCAGGAGGCAGATTTCAGAAAGGCTTCTTCCTAAGATCTCCTCCCCATCTCCCCTCTTGTATCTTAAAACCCTTCCCCCCCATCCCATCCCTCCAGGCCCTTGTCCCACGTCCCTCCCCAGCTTTCCTGGAGCCCCTTCAGGCACTGGAAGGTGCTCTAAGGTCTCCTTGAAATCTTTTTTGCTCCAGGCTGAACACCCCCAATTCCCATCCTGGCTCCAGAGCTGCTCCAGCCCTCCCAGCATCTCCATGACCTTCTCTGGACTGGCTCCAACAGCTCCGTGTCCTCCTGGTGCTGGGAGCTCCAGAGCTGGAGCCAGGACAGCAGGGAGGGTCTCAGAAAAACAGAGAATCCCCTCTTTTCTCCTCTTTTGATCATCTCCAGCCAGGTTGGTTTGATGCTGGAGTTTCAGCAGGTGTAGATAAATTTGTCCCCTAGAACAAACCCTGGCTTCCATGTGTGGGAGGGTTTTCCCACCAGGAAAAGAGCTGAGGTCACACACAACAATGAACCAGTAGTGTCCAGGTCCAGCCCAGAAGATCAGGAGCATTCCTGAGGTCAGGGCAGCACCTAGGCAGCTCCCAGTTTATTGCCCTGGGACTGGGATGTGCTGGGCCAAAACTCTACAGTTTAGGGTGATGACTTTGCTGGTTAAATGTGCTCAGAGTTTGTGTGGGCAGAGCCAGCTGGTTCCTCATAGCACTCCTTGGGGATGAGATAGGGTCCTGCTGGAGCTGACAGCCATCTCCATCTGACAGACAGGTGCCAACAGGGAAAATAAGGGCCAAGAAATCCTACCTGAGTGCTTTCTAAAGAGCAGTAAAACACCTCACACCCCTCTCCTTCAGGCTGTAATTTAATTTAGCAACAAAAGCTGGAAGAAAACGAGATGCTTCTCACAAATCCCAGCCATCAACAGCTCCCTCTCTCTGGGTACAATATTTGTATTGAGTTGCAAAGCCCCTGATTAAGGTATCCAGGAGCCAGGACACCACCAGAGATGCTGCACCGGGGTGGGAAAGCAATTCCAGGGAAGTGCCTGAGATTAGCAGCAGCTTTACCTCCTTGTCACTGGGGTGGTTTGGGCTGAGAGCTGGAGCCGGGTGGATTAAAGAATAATGTCTCAGAAGTGGCTGATCAAATTGGAAAGCTCCATCAGATTAATTACCAGGCTTAGAGGAGCTTGTCCACTTCTGAGAAACCAAAGCCCGGGGCCACTCACTATTGGAATGATGATTTTCTTCCCTTCTCCAATTTTTCCACTTGATCCTCTACAATTGATTCAGGGGTGTGGTATAAAGCCCAGCAGAAGTTTGCAGGGAGCCCTTCCCATTCCCATGGGATGCTGGTTGGATCCTGCACTTCCCAAGCCCTGGCAAGCTCCTTGTTCCTTTTCACCCTTTGTTGAGCTCCTGCAAGGCAGCCCTGGGGGCTTTCTGTTCCTCACAGGGACCTCCTTGTGCACTTCTGCTTGAAATACTGCATCAGTATTTACCATCCCTTTGGGGAATAAGGAATATTTTCATCTTAAGGCACCTACCTTGGTGGGGTGAGGTGAAGTAAAAGAATAAATAGATTCATGCAGTGAACCTTTTACCTCCATAGGTTCAGTAGAGGTGCAGGATAGGAAGCAATACCCCTGAACCAGTGATCCTGAATTAAAATCCTCTCGGCTCATTCAAAGTTTTTGAGCTCACCCATTGTCCTTTGCTTTTTTGACCACAATAATGAGCTTAACATTGATCTTGGTGATCTTTTCACCTGAGCTTCCCACTGAACCCAAGGGTTCAACTCTTCCTGTCCTCAGAGCAATGAGTCCCACGGGGGTGGAATGGTGTGACCCCACGTGTCCCCAGGACACATCTTAGAGCATCCTGAGCTTGCTCTGAGTGATCCCCAACCTGGAGAAACACCCCAAAGCTCTGGGCTTGCCCAGCTGAGAGGGACTGAGACGTGGTGGTAGAGGTGGCATGACCTGTTTGTGACACAGAGGTGGGATACAGCTTCCAGGAGCACCAAACCACCCCCCAGAAATACCTTTTTAATAACAAGTTACATACTTCATTCCCGCAGTGGTATTTCATTCCCCCTCATCAGAAGGGTGGCATTAATTGGGGGTGGTATGTAAGCACCCACAGCGATGGTAACACCCATGGGTGATGAAGAAGGGCACCTTGCAAGTATTTCAGCTGCTCTCCAGCATCACCCCACCTGATCCTGCTCTGTGGCTCCATAAATCCTGGGAGCAATCGATGTCCCTCAGGCTCTTCCCTCAGCCATGGCCGTGGTACATTACAGCTCTCCAGAGGTGCAGGGAGCATTTTCTGTCTTTGTGCTTAGTGCTTAACTCTGGCAGAACTGATTTGCTGCATCACTGCAGGGCCAGGGGGGATGGAACCATCCAGAAGGTGCAGAGGCAACAATTCACCTGCCTCGATGGGGAGATCTTTCAGCTTCATCCCTGAGTTGTAACTCCTGCTGACACTGAACTGGGTGAAGGGACCCCACTTTGCTCACTTCCTCCCATAGAACCATGGAATCCCAGCCTGGTTTGGGTGGAGGGAACACCTCCCACTATCCCAGGTTGCTCAGAGCACCCTGCTCTTGGGAGGTGTCTTTAGGGATGGGGCATCTCCCACCTCTGTGGTCACCCTGGGCCAGGGTCTCACCCACTTTGGCATCAAAGATTTCCTCCTCGTATCTGTTCTACATCTCCCCTCTTTCCCTTTCAACCCATCAGCCCTCATCCTGTGGCTACAGGTCCTACTCAGAGGTTTGTCTCCAGTTTTCTTCTGGGTCCCTCTGAGTGCTCAAAGGCCACCATGAGCTCTCCCTGGAGCCTCCTCCAGGCTGAACAACCTCAGCCTCCTCCTCCTGTCCTCACGCCAGAGGCTCTGACCCTTCCACAACCCAACCAATGCTTCAGCACTAGGGATATAAATGAGGTTACAGTTTAAAAACATGAGGAATTAGAAACCCAGACAGCTGGGGATGACCCCAGGAGTCTCTTTTCTTAACTTTCCTGTAAAACTGCCATTCCCTGATGCCCAGGGGCCGTGTCTTTGCTGCTCACTTCCCAACGAGCTCATCAGTTACCACCCTGGATGTGGGGGTGCTCTGAAACTCTGCCCTTTTCTCCATGACGTGCCCTCCCTGTTAGTTATTTGTCATTTGCAGATCAAGAGTATTTTACTGGGGGGAAAGCAGACAGCATCAATGTGATTTCAGACACCAGGGAGAGCTCAGCACTCTCTGTCTGGGCAAGGTTTCACTGTAGGTAAAAACATTCCTGGGGGTGTCACTGCTGGGGGGTTTTGTGCCTCACTGAAATATTCCATTTCAAACTGTGCAGCCTCTTACTGCTCTTCCAACCCCCAGCCCGAAGCCCCTCCACCATGCAGAGGTGTTGAGCCCCTGCAGCCAAATGAAGCCCCTAAAGACTGAGGGCAGCTGGGGTGACAAATATCCCAAATCTGACCAAACTGAGGGAAAGATCAGAGATGGGTTTCTTGGGACTGCTGATGATGACTTGGATGCAAGCAGTAATCATGTTGTTAAGCTTCCACTAAGCAAACCTGCCATATAATTTGCCAAATTTATACAATAGCATGTGAATAAAGAGGTATCTAAGTATGGAAGCCACTGTTTTAATATAATTGGCCTTTTAGATTAAAAGGCTCTTGTAATAACCTTTTTCTAAGAAGCAGAAAAAGTCATAATTACTGAGCAGCCGCACATGGCAGATAATGTTCCAAATTTAGAAAATTAACTCTTCCTTGTGTTGCCCATGGAGCAATCCTTGCCTGGCTGCAGGGCCAGGATCAGGCCATAGCTAATGCAAAAAAACCCCAAAAAACCCCAAAAACCAGGCTGTATGGAGAACAGAACAGGTGACCTGGGGCTCCTCTCCACTGCAGGGTCCAGGGATTATGAGGACAGAGTTTTAGTGGGTAGTGCCAGACAAGGGGTGATGGTTTGAGACTGAGAGAGGGGAGGTTCAGATTAGAGAAGAAATTTGTTATAGTGAGGGTGCTGAAACACTGAGCCAACTTGCCCAGGGTAATGGGAGGTGCCCCATTCCTGGATAGATTCCAGGCCAGGGCTCTGAGCATCCTGCTCTGGCTGAAGATGTCATTGTCCATGGCAAGGGGTAGCCCTGAAATGTCCCATCTTATGATGGGATGATGTGTGACCTTCCTTACTGGTCACCAGTGCCATGCCAGATGCTGTCACTGGTTTCAAGCTGTTGTTTCACCACAGCCTCAAACCATTCCTGGCTGGCAGGAGGAATCCCATCCCTCAAACATTTAACTCCGAGCTGGTCTGTGTCAGACAGCCACCACTTGCACTTCTGTTCACAGAAATGAATCAGAGTGTTAATATTTAAAGCTTACCCATCACAACATCATTTGTTTCCCTACTTAGGAATAGGATGTAGGCATTTGAGGTAACCATTTTCTCTGAGCTCCCCCTAATTTATTTTTTTTTTTATATATCACTTTCAGCATTAAAAAAAAAAAAAAAAGAAAAAAAAGAAAAAAAAAGAAACCAGTAAATCAGACAATTAATCATTTCAGTCTAGGAAGGGTCCAGTAAATCAACCATGTTTTATATCTCTATTTTTTGAACTTATGCCCAAGCCCCTGGAGACTGAGTCCATCTGCTGTTAATTTGCAGACAGCAGTTCACATACTTGCCTGCTGACCTCAGTGGAGGGTGAGAGGCTCAGCCAGGCTGCTCGGGCACCCCATGTGCCCCAAAACCCCATTTGGGGTCAGGGTTCATCCCTCCTGGCCCCAGCAGCACCCCTGCTTGGTTCCTGGTCAGCCCACTCGTGGGATTTGCAGGCAGTGCTTCCTCAGGGTTATTTTCTCTTTCTGTTGATCATGTTGATTTCTGCTGATCCTAAAGATGTCCCAGAGCCTCAGCACTGGTGGTGCTGGGCTGTTGGGTTATTTTGGGGGGTTTGTGCACAGTGTGTGTGGGAGGTGGTGGCAGGCAGCTGCTGAGGGGTGTCTCAGGGTGATGTTTTGGGGGTGGGAGCCATGGTGACATAGATCAGGAGAAGCCCAAGCCATGCCTTCCATCAGCAGCAGAACCACTGGCTCCAGCTCAGCCCCCTCTTGCCCCGTGCTTGGCTCCTGCTTAGCAAATCTGTTGAGAGCAGGGATGGAGAAGGAGCCATTGCTGGGGAACTGGCTCCAGCCTCTTCCCCCTCCTGACCTCTTCAGGCCTGGGAATAATGAAGGGCTCGTTTCCAGGGATCATTTCCAGGGATCATTTCCAGGGCTCACAGCTCCTCACCCCTTCTGCTGCTGCCACTGCCCAGCCCAAGGGAACACAGGAACATCCTGGTGGCACAGAGGACCTCAGAGCAGCATTTCGGGAGTCTGCAGACCTCATTAGTGATAAACAGAGAGCTGCCAGGACCTCAAATGAGATAATCCATGGAAAGGAGGCTTGTCCAAGTGTTTGGAGGGTCTCCATCCCCATCACCCCCATCACCCTCTTTCCACACCACCACCACTGGCTGCTTGGACAACCAGGAATGTGGTTTCTAGCCAAGGGGATGAGCCTGGATCCTGGGTTCCTGCTGGATTGGAGCAGGGAAACCTGGGGCACTGGTGGGTCCTGGCAGGGCAGAGCAGCAGACACATGCAGAAGCTTTGCAGGGGTTTTGGGGGCCCCTTTTCAAAGCCCCCCCGACCCACAGGCTCAGGGAGCAGCTGGCACAATGGGCATGGCCAATAATAAAAATTAGTTTTTATTCCCTGCTATAGATTTTCCTTGTGTCCTCGGTGTGGATTGGTGCAAAACAAGGGGACTGCACCAAACTGAGGATTCAGGAGGCAGAAACTTTCTGGGTCAATTTAAAAAATACCCTGGTTTCTATTGTTCCACAGTTGGCCTTGTGCAACTACAAAGGGGTTTTCAAAGGAGCATCTTGGGGGAGTTTCTAAAGAGGAAAGAACAAATTATTAATCAGCTATATTGATGTTGGCAGCTGGGTCAGGTTTGGGTCACCAGATAAAGGCTTTCAGCTGCTGACCCACAAACAAAGTGGCACCATCACAAGGCATCAACCCCATTTCCTTTTCCAGCACAACAAAACCCCTCAGCCCTTTTCTTTCCCCCTGAGCCAAGAATCTCCAGCATGGGATGAGTGTTAAGCTGGAATTTAGGAGAGATGCTCTGGGAAATAGGCTACACCTTCAGCAGAGAGCCCCTGGCTGCTGAATGACTTGTTTTCAGCAGTGGGAAGGTTGCCCAGGGATTACATCCAGGCACAAGGCAGGGGTGATGGGCTTTGGGAAGGAATGGCTTCATCCCAAGCAAGTGGCCCCAGCTTTCCCAGTCTGGTGACTGGAACCAGTGTACTGGGAAGTGATGTCCTGTGGGTGAGTGGGCACCTCTGGGGGATGGAGGGGTTGGGGTGGGCAGAGGGCAGGGACAGGCAGCTGCTGTTCTCTCCTGGCTTCAGATTGCCTTTTCCCAGCTGGATGGGAAGCTGCATTTGGGGAAAGGGATCACTTGGAAGCCACGGGCAGGCAAGCAGTGGGCTGGAGCAATGGAGCCAGGGAACCCCTGGGAAAGCAGAGGATGAGCAAAATGTTGGGAAATCAAATCCATTCTTCCCACCCCAGCCCAAGGCTGGAGCACTGGGTCACAGCCAAGGCAGCCACCAGAGAAGAGACTGACTCCTTCCCCATGAAATCCTGACTGCTTTCCTGTGCAGTCCTGACCCTGACTCCTTCCCCATGAAATCCTGACTGCTTCCCTTTGCAATCCTGATTCCTTCTCAATGCAGTCCTGACTCCTTCCCTATGCAGTCCTGATTCCTTCCCCATGCAATCCTGATTCCTTCTCCATGAAATCCTGCCTCCTTCCCTATGCAATCCTGATTCCTTCTCAATGCAGTCCTGACTCCTTCCCCATGCAGTCCTGACTCTTTCTCTATGCAATCCTGACTCCTTCCCCATGAAATCCTGACTCCCTCCCCATGCAATCCTGATTCCTTCCCCATGCAATCCTTATTCCCTCCCCATGAAATCCTGACTGCTTCCCCATGCAATCGTGCTCTTCTCTGGATGAAAGCTCCTCCTGCAAGGGGAATCCCAAAGGGGAGACATGGGTGCTGAGCACCTCTTTTTCAGCCTGAGACATCCCCAGCACCTACAGGTGCCCCAGCCCTCAGAGAGGAGTTCCCCAAGGGAGAACACTGGGGCTTTGGGAGGAGAACAGGAGACAGGAAAACCTGGGAGGGAAGAGCTGGGGTGGCTGTGGCAGGCAGCGTGGGGCTGTGCTTCCCCTTCATCTGCTTGGTGTCATCTTTGACAACACTCTCCTGATGATCCACTCAGCTCCGTGTTTCCCAGACACATCCTGGGGATGTCAGACAGGGTGTGAGAGCCAGGCTGCATTTTGAGCTGTCTTGCAAAGCTGCAGGGATGTGACAGGGGAAAAGGTACAGTCAAAGCTGTACAAAAGGGAAGAGGTTTGGGTGCTGGGGAGCTCATGGGTGTTACGAGTGGGAGCTGGGGTTGGGAAAGCCAAGGTGACATTAATTCTGCTCTGCCTGCACACATAAGGCTGGCATTAAAAAAAAAAATGAAAAAAATTGAGATTTTTTTTTGGCCAGGTGTTTGAAGCAGGAGGAGCTGGAGGGTAGGAGAGGCTCAAGCATCATGTGCAGGGCTGGTGTGGTGGCACACAGGGCCTGGACGTGGTCAGGGTGGGCATCTGCTCCCTGCAGAGCTGCTGGTTGAATAGTGCTGCAACACCTGACTAGGGAAGGGGCTTCCTTAGCCCCAGTTTGTCATGCTTGGGTTTGGGGTGAGAGCCCAGTGGTCCCCCAGGGAGCTGAAGACTTCAGTGTGGGGACAGCTCTGCCACCCCACTTACACCCTAACCCACAGCTGGGTGATGCTCCAGGTCTGGGGTGGCTTCCTAAGGCTTGTTGTACCTGGAGAGCCTGTGGAGTCCCAGCCAGGCTCTGGGACAGACCAGTGCATTCCACCAGATCTTTCAAGGTCCCTTCCAACCCAGAGCATTCTATGACTGATTTGGGCACTGGCATTGCTGGAGCTGCTCCACCTCTGAGCAGTTAAATCCCCTCAGAGCAGCTCAGTTTGGAGATTTTTGGATATTTATTTGCTGAGCAGCCCCTGATGAGAAGCACAAAGAGACCGGGTTGGTGGGAAACCTCCTCTCACAGCATCTACCCACCCACCCTCTGGGCTGGTTATTGCCACTGGTACCACCCTGATGGGATTCCTGAGATTTTTCTCTTATAAACCCTCAGGCCAGGCCCTGATCTGTGGGGTCATCCTGGTTTCTGCAGCCAGCCATGGCCACCAGCACCTCCAAGTGGCCCCAGGGACCTTCTCACCACGGACCTGACCCCTCTGAGGGCTCCCTCTGTGCCTGCCCCATCCCAGAGAAGTTTCTTCTTCTCCAGGTTCAAAGCCAGGTTTCCAAGACCTGTCTGCTGCTGGAAGGATGAGTTTATAGGACTTGACAGAGTTGGCTTATCTCCTTGAAAAGGAAGGAAGTTCCTTTAAGCTTAAAAAAAAAAAAAAAGTGGAGCCATCTGGCAGCACACAGCTGTGGAAATATTATACGTCCAATTATTTATAGAGGTACCTGTGCAGGGACAAGTTCAGTCCTTCAGTGGCCCGTAACTACGTCAGGAAAAAATCTTGTTTGACATTAAAACAACTCTGCAGTTCTTCACCAAAATATGCAGGCTGGGGGCTGGGGAGGGTTTGGTATTTGCAACCTCAAAGCAGCAACAAGTTTGTTTTCTGCTGGTGGTCTCCGTATGGGGCAAGGGCTTCTAATAAGACCTCTGGCATCTGAAAGCCATTAAAATGTACACTCACAACAGCCCCAGCCATTAGCAGAGACAAAACAAAGCTAAGACAGCCACAGATAATTAACCAACTCTTGCTTCTCCTTAAATCAATAGGAAGAACATTACGGGAAAAACCAGGCCAGGCCATCCCGGGGGATGTGGCTTTGCCAGCCCCAAGAGCTGCTTTCCAATGGAAATTACAGTCAGGGCCTGGGCTTTGGGATCAGATTTCCCTTATTGGCTTCTCAGAGCTATTTTAATCCATAGGGAAGACCTCAGAAGGAGCTGGCTGTGGTTTGGGATTGATGTCTTTGAAATTTTGGGATGGGGAGGAATGGTTGAGTAGTGTGGGGTCTGCTCAGGGATTCCCCATGGTGAGGAAGGGGTGAGGGAGGGAATGTCCTCTGGGTCTTTGATGGAGAGAAGGAATTTCACCTGGAACATCCAGCTGAGCAGAGGAAGGACATGGACCTGTTGGAGTGGGTCCAGAGGAAGCCATGAGGGTGATCTGAGGGCTGGAGCCAACAGGCTGAGAGCTGGGGTTGTTCAGCCTGAAGGATGTTGTGGGGAGAGCTCCTAGAGGTCTGTGAGGAAAACACTGGTGAGGCAGAATCTTCTATTAAAATCATGTCAAAAAAACCAAAACAAGTCAGTGTAAACATGGCACAAAAGTTGCAGGGAGGTTGGATGAGGCCAGGGAGCCCAGCCAAAGCCAGAAGGCAGCAATGAGGGGCTGGACCTCAGCCCCCCTCATCCCTGCCCTGGGGTAACCCAGACCACCAGGCCAAGCTTCCCCATTACCTAGAGACACGAAGGGAGCCAGGAGGAGAGACCTCAGGGAAGGGTCATAAATTTCCTAAAAGCTTGATAAATGTTCCTGCTACCTTAATTATCCCCGGAGTGGTGATTTAGTGCCTAGAAGGGAAGCATCTGTGATTTGGCAGTAAATGCCTGTGCATCCCAAATTACCCATTAGAAATTAATAAAGGAGATGGGAGTTCAATGATAATCACCCCTGATACGTATCTCTGCTTTCTGATAAGGAAACAGTATTAATAGAAATATATAAATACACACACACACACGGGGTATATCTTTCCAGCAACCTAAACTGAGTTTTCTTGCAGTGCTGGAGATCTCAGCATGGGGTTAGCGTGGGTCTGAGGGACAGGTTGAGGTTTCTGGGGGGTTTCAGCAACCCAAAAGGAGGGAAAATGTGGGATTTTCAGTCCTGAGGTGAGACAACAGGGCTGGTGGCACCGGGGCACGCACAGCACAAGGGCTCTGTGCTGAGTCCCCAGAGATTTCCTTGGGAAGCCTCCATAGCAAACCAGCATTTGCAAATGAAGGGAGTGGGAAGATGATGAATTCATCAGCTGCAGGAATGTAGGAAGAGATGTTCCTGTGTTTTCTAAGAAAATATCTTAGAAATTAAAACACTTTTACCCCTTCTCCTTTCTCGCTTGGTACGAAGCAGCCTTACAGACGTCTTTTCTAAGAATAAATGTTATCTCTTGCTTTTGAAATTAGAAATTAAACTCTTGTCAGCTGTGGGAGACTGGGGAGGAAAGCTATATTATAATATCACAGGAAGCTGAGTGCTGGGAAAAGAAGAGGGTTTAGTCAGGTGGAGTGAAAATGCCATTGCAAGTAGTGACAATCTCTTCTGAACGCTGGGTGAGGATCAAGTCTCATAAAAATTCAGCATCACAGTTTCCTGTGATAATCACAGAATTACAGAATTATTTTGGTTGGAAAAGACCTTTGGGATCACCCAGTCCAACCATTAACTCAGCGCTGCCCCATGTCCCTCGTCCCCACATCCCCAGGGCTCTGAAACCCCTCCAGGGATGATGGGGACTCCAGCCCTGCCCTGGGCAGCCTGGGCCAGGCCCTGACAACCCTGAGGGAGAAATTCTTCCCCAGCTCCAACCTAAACCTCCCCCGGCACAACTTGAGTTGTGCCAAAAGTTCCTCTTGTCCCATCCCTTGGCTCCAAGCTTCTCTCAGGGGGTTGCAGAGAGCCAGAAGCTCTCCCCTCAGCCTCCTCTGCTCCAGGATCAGCACCCTCAGCTCCCTCAGCAGCATGGAACCCAACCAACAAAATGAGGAAAACCCAGAAAAGACACCTCTGCTCCCTTTCAACACCCCAGATCATTTTATCCTGTGCCACCAGGACACGGAAAAGACTTCAGCCCCAAAATCACCCTTTTATTATTAATTGTAACCCAGTCCTCCTCCTTGGCATGGTTTTCTCTTGATGCCTGTGGACCACCACCCACAGTCTTCTCCTTTTTAATACACTCAGCCCCCAGAAATCTTCTCTGGTTCCTATTTCCATGCTCTCTATTTCAACATCACTCCTCAGGGACTCAGAGGAGGGTTCTGCTCCCTCCCCACGTCCTACCTGCCACCAGCCCAACAGTTGAAGGACATTAAACCCTTCCATTTGCTCTTGCAGCTTGCACCAAGCCCCTGCTTTATGGACTAACTGGGATTATTTTTAATAAATGAAGGAGAAGTTGCTTTGGAAATCAGGAGGCCAGAGCTGTCGTAATCTCCGCTGACAAAATCCCTGTCAATATTTACTGACATCTCCCCAGGTCTGTAATGTTTAAAGTCTCGGGTTTTATGAGAAACCTGCTTTCAGGAAGTGTCTGGAAAAGTGTAACACACTTTCTCAGGTTCTCTCATTCATTTCTGCCTTACCCTGATCTGTGGAAAACCCCCAAAATGTGGGATGTAGACACTGGTGAGAGAGAGGAGGAAGAGCTGCTTGAGTTCCAGGCTATTAATAAACATTTTCTGCTACAAAATTCAGCTTTTCTGAATGGTCCTGCTTTGGCAGGACTCCTAATTTTCTTTTTTTTTTTTTTTTTTTGTGTCTCATTGGCACAGCACCTTTCTGCTTTGTGACCCATGTTTCCCCTTGGCAAACCCATTAAAAAAAAAAACCTCATTTTCAGTGAGACTTCCACCTCTGTTTTACAAGCAGAAGTGAAGGACAGGATGCAAATGTGCAAGATTTCCCTGGATTTATTGCCATCAAACCCAGCAGAATTTAGCATGCATTACCAGCAGGGGCTTTAAATCAAAGGCGTGTTTCTTAATGCATTATTTATAATGAATCCATTATTAATAGAGATAGCTTTTCTCTCCCCTAATAAATTATTATCAACTGCTTTAACACGCTGTACCAATATGTACTGTATAAATAATGTTCTGTGTCTCAGTTTAGGGGGACTGGTGAGCAGCTCCCTGGGATGCTCTCAGCAGATCACTGGCATGGGTTTGGAGCACTGAGCTCACTTCCAGATCAAGCAATCAAACCTCCTGACTGCAGGTACTTCACCTAGCTACAGGCATGTCCTTCAGGAAATCATTTGATAAATCCCTCAGTCACTTACACTGCAATGTGAATAAATGGATTTTTTCTTCTGTATTACCAGAAAGATGCAACTTTTCTCTTTTTTTTTTTTTTTTTTTCTGTCTTTTATGCCAAGTTTTCTCCTCCCCACCACCATCTCTAGATGTGTGTTATCTTATCATTTTTCTCCCCGTTCTCCTTGGTTTTTTTCCTTTCTTTCTTTTATGCCAAGTTTTCTTCTCCCCACCACCATCTCTAGATGTGTGTTATCTTATCATTTTTCTCCCCATTCTCCTTGTTTTTTTTTCTTTCTTTCTTTTATGCCAAGTTTTCTTCTCCCCACCACCTCCAGGTGTGTGTTATCTTTGCATTTTTCTCCCCATTCTTCAGTCCAGCACCTGAACCTCCCTCTCCTTTACCCTAAAGCAACCTCGGTGCTGCTCCTCCTCGCTGGGTGATGGTGCCTTCCCTCTGGCCCAGGTTTTGGGTTCCTCCTCAAGGACCTGCAGGACCTGGGGGTCTCCTTGTGAGGAGCAGAACAAGAAATGAGGATAAAGAAATACCTGAGCTGCTGTGGAGAGACAAAGCCTGAGCTCTCCTTCTCCCTTTGCTTCCTACTGAAGTTGTGTTCCTTTTTTGAGGTGTTTCCAGCCTGGTTTTGCAGGCCTGCTGGTTTTACTGCTCAGGATGTGTTGCATGGGTCCTGCAAAACCAGGCTTGCTCCCCAAAGTTTCCTTCAACCAAGCAGGAAAGCCCCAATGTCACGACAGTGCTGGTGTCCCCAGCAGATCCTGATTCTCCTCCTTGCCCAATATGGGATAGATCCCAGCTGGCCTGGAAATCAGCTTCAGGCTTCATCTCCTCTTTCTGTTTGTTTTATTTTGTTTTAGCACTCTGAGTCCCCAGAGGACATCCTCTTTCCTGCTGAGTTCTTGAGTTAATCACACCAGAATCATGGGCAGACACCCCAGGACATGCAGCCATGGATCTGCCACCACCTCCACTTTGCCACCCTAGGGCAGAAATGTTTTTTTTTATTTGTTCCAGCCATCCATTACTTTACATTGCTTCACTCTCTACAGCCCTTTTGCTGGGATGGAGGATTTTAGGACTGATGACAGACGAGAATACACTATCCCATATTTCACTTTTCTTTCCCCTTCTGTTCCCCTTGGCCCTCAGATGCCATAAACCAGATGTCTTCATTTGAGGGAGAGCCTCTTCTTGCAGAATCTCCCACTAGCAGCTGCTTTCCCCAAAAACATCAGGCAAACCCTTAGCTGCAGGATCTAAGAACACCCCATGCCTACAATCCCAGGTGGCTACACCTGAATAAACCAAATATTTCTCCCTGCCTGTTGGGAGTACTGCTGGGAAAGGAGAACCTCCAGCAAAACTCATCATCCTGGGGTCATCCTAGATCCCAGAGCCTGCCCTTTTGTTTCAGTGCCTCTCTTCCTTCTCCTTTGGTCTCTTTGGGTTTGAACACCATTTATGTGGCCATTTTTATGCTTCTTCCTTGCTTCCTGCCTAAAATCCCAGGAACTGTTGGTGTGTGCCATAGATATATATATATGTGTGTGTAGAGAGAAAGAGAGAGAGATATAAATATACATAGCTATATATATATATATATATGTATATATATCTTCTACCCCTGTAGCTCCTTGGAGAGTGGCAGTGCTGGCGTCTCCATGACAACGGGGCCTAAGGCCAGGCCTGGGTGAGACATGGCAGAGAGGAATTGTTCCCCTCAACACATCTTTTCCTGGTAGTAATAATAATAATAATAATAATAATTATTAATAATCCTGTGAGCTGGTTCTGTGGCTATGTGAGGGTGGCAGTGATGGGTTTGGGCACTGTCCCAGCTGTCCCCAGTGTCCTCCATCAATGCCCAACCAGCCCTCTGACACCCACGTGATGGTGACTTCTTCAGTTGTAAAATAAAACTATGTTTCAGAAAAAGAAATTTCACAAACTACTTATATAAAAAAACCCCCACATTTATTTTCAACCTTTCCAATGCTGAGGGGAGAGCTTCTGGATCTCTGCAGCCCCCTGAGAGGAGGTTGGGGACAAGGAACATGGGATGGGACAAGAGGAACTTTTGGCACAACTCAAGTTGTGCCAGGGGAGGTTTGGGGTGAAGTTTGGGAAGAATTTCTGCCTGGAAAGGGTTGTCAGGGCCTGGCCCAGGCTGCCCAGGGCAGGGCTGGAGTCCCCATCATCCCTGGAGGGGTTTCAGAGCCCTGGGGATGTGGGGATGAGGAACATGCGGTGGGGGTGGCCCTGGCAGTGATGAAGGGTTGGCCTTGATGTTAAAGGCTTTTCCAACCAGAACAATTCCATGATTCCATGAGTCCCTTCACCAGAACTCCATTTCTTCCTCCCCTGGGCTGGTTTCCCCAGCCCACAAACCCCCCTGAGATGCTTCTGTTCCCCAGACCCACACACCCGGCATGGTTTGAAGACCCAGCCCCAGGCCAAGGGATGCCCCAAGAACATCAACCCGATGGGCTTTTCAGACCAAGCCACACTCATTAACTCATCCTAGATTGATTTTGGGATGTAGCCCACCATTTCCTCACCATACACCCACTGCAACCTTCCATGATGGCTCCTCCCGCCCCAGCACGGCTCCATGTTGGATTATCCCTCATTCATACATGACTCAAAAATACCCAAAGCAACCAAACAAAAAAACCCAACGTATTTTAGTGAGGAAATTTTCCCCTTCTTCACTTTCAACAGGAATTACTCCAAAGTGATATTCTGGGATGGCAGGTGGAAGGCAGCATCCAGTGGCCGTGTTGGGAATGGTTCAATGGGAGTCATTTGAGAGGAGAGCTGTGGGCTGAGGGAAGAGCCTTGAGAATGAAAGACCCCAGGAACTCAATTTGTTTGCCTTAACAAAAAGAAGGTTGAGAGCAGACCTGCTCCCAGCCTCTAATTACTTCTGGAATCTCGATGTGATAATAGAGGGCTCCCTGGTCAGGAGATGAAAGTTACACACAGCCCGGTGCCTGCAAGATTCACAGGCAGGTTTGAATTAAAAGTACATTTTTAGCCATGTTGGTTATTAACCACTGAAACAACCACTGAGAAGTCTTCTGGTTTGAAGAGGTGTTTTTTCTCGTTCCCAATCTAAAGCTTTAGTTCAAACAGAGGAGTCCCCAGGCATGTTTTACAGGGGAGTTCAGACCAGATAATCATTAGGCCTTTTTCTAACCTTATAAAGTATTCATACCCCATCACCCCTCTGCCCTCCTTTTATACTCTGCTCATCAACCAATAATCTTTCTCAGGAAACACACCACATTCCTTGAACCTGGTGTTGCCTAGGAGGTTGTTAGTGATAACAAGTTGAGGACTGCAGCCAAACAACACCTTGGCTGAACGTGGTAGGAACCACCCAAAGCTGGGAGCAGCCATCCCCTTCCACCACATCTTGCTCTCACCAGAGTTATTTTTCCACCTGGATACTGGGAGGAGATGCTGCCAGCATTGTGGTGACAGTGGGGGACAGTGTGGGGTTGGTGGATGTGGGGGTCCTCACTGCGTTGGGATTGGGCTTGGCTGGATCCTTGAGGAAGAGCCAGAGGAGCTGCTGGGAGCACTGAGTGCTCACCAGGTTTGCAGGAAAGGAAAGGCTGGAGAAAAATCTCATCTCTAGCCTTGCCAGCACTAAACCTGAGCTGCTGACATCCCAGAGGGTGCACTCACTGCATTTATTTTCACAAAACTGCTGTGGGCTGCAGTGGTGCAAGGGCAGATTCAGTGCATGGCATCAGCTGCTGTCCCACTCTGCTTTGATGCCAGAAATTCACATTATTACAATATATATTTGAACTCTCCCTGGGATTTCTATCACCATTTCAGCCCCCTGCCTGTGCTAGAAGCAACACAGGCACAGGGGCACTTTGGTTCTGTTTGATGCTGTGGGTTCTGGAGGCTGTTGTGATGGATGTGACAGCCTTGGGATGTGCTCCACAAAGCCTGAGCAAAGCTCACCCTTCAGAGCTGGAAAAAAAAAAAAAAAAAATATATATATATATAAAATAAATGTAAGACTCCTTATACTGCACATTTTAATTACTTTACATCCCAGCTTGCCTAATCCTCTCCCCATCTACCACATGAAAACAAAAAAAACCCCAAACAAAATGCTGATTTTCCATGTTGGTTTTATCCCTTCCTGATACCTGCACTGCCACACTTTATCAAACACATGAAATAAAACTGTCCCCATCTGGTTCAAACGCGTGGCATAAATCAATTCCTTGAGCAAGGTGACAGCAAAAATACCCCAAAGCAGGTTTCTCACTTTGTCTCCCCCTTCCCCACATCTCAGGACAGAGACATTACAGCAGCCTCTGAAAATCATGTTGACAACCTCGGTGTTACTCACTGGTTTATGGGGTTTTGTTTTCCACATGCACACTCCATTTGGTCTCTTGCCCTCCCCTCCTACTCATCCCTACTCCCTCAAGGCCACCACGGGCAGTGTGAGCAGAGAAATAATTTTCAGGTTGAATAAACTCTTCTAAAAAAAAAGTGAAACCCACGTGTGAGAGAGAAGCCAAGTGCAGAGCAACTTCTGAAAGCATCTTCCTCCCAACCTCACCCAGCTTGGCACCCAGGGCTTTGCACCGATGGCTTGGGGAGGCTGTGCTGCCACCAGGCAAGGGGACACCAGGCAAGGGGACACCACGATGGAAGTGGCCACCACCATGCAAGGTGCTACTGGGATGGAAGGTGTGACCACCAGGGATGCTGCTGCCACCATCATGCAAGGTGCTGCCATGCTGGAAGGTGCTGCCCACACCTTGTTGATGTGGTGGAAGATGCTGCTGCAACGGAAGGTGCTACTCTAGTGGAAGGTGCCACCACCATGGAAGGTGCTACCAGGCAAGGGGACATCACGATGGAAGTGGCCACCACCACCCAAGGTGCTACTGGGATGGAAGGTGTAACCACCAGGGGTGCTGCTGCCACCATCATGCAAGGTGCTGCCAACACCTTGTTGATGTGGTGGAAGATGCTGCTGCAATGGAAGGTGCTACTCTAGTGGAAGGTGCCACCACCATGGAAGGTGCTACCAGGCAAGGGGACACCATGATGGAAATGGCCACCACTACCCAAAGTGCTACTGGGATGGAAGGTGTGACCACCAGGGATGCTGCTGCCACCAGGGATGCTGCTGCCACCACCATGCAAGGTGCTGCCATGCTGGAAGGTGCTGCCAGCACCACACAAGGTGTTGATGTGGTGGAAGATGCTGCTGCAATGGAAGGTGCTACTCTAGTGTAAGGTGCCATCTCTATGGAAGGTGCTACCAGGCAAGGGGACACCATGGTGGAAGTGGCCACCACTACCCAAAGTGCTACTGGGATGGAAGGTGTGACCACCAGGGATGCTGCTGCCACCATCATGCAAGGTGCTGCCATGCTGGAAGGTGCTGCCCACACCTTGTTGATGTGGTGGAAGATGCTGCTGCAATGGAAGGTGCCACCACCATGGAATTTTCTACTACCACCATGGAAGTTGCTGCCACCACCATGGAAGGTCCCATGCTGGAAGGTGCTCCATGACCCAAGGTGCTGCCATGATCCAAGGTGCTGCCATGACCCAAGGTGCTCCCTGAGTGGCTTGGCAGAGGGTGGCACTGCTCTTGGAGGAGCAGCTCAGCATCACCACTGGTCTCAGGCAGATCTCCTGCTGCCTCCAGGCCTGCATCCCCTGGGTGCTTCCATGGGATCCCCTGCAGGGACTGGGATGTGGAGCAGGCAACAGGTTTGTGTCTGGTGTAACAGCTCCTCCCCTGGTGTCCAAACTTGCTGTTTCTCCACAGAAAAAGAGTCCTGGTGGAAGACTTCCCATGTGGCTGTTTTAAAAAGCCCTCAGTCAGTCAGCCCTGATTCCAAGAGCCATGGCTGGGTGTTCCGTGTCTCCCAGGAGGCAGGAGGTGGGGTGGGGGTGGAAAGGGGCTGCTCAGAGCCCCCATTCCCCTGCACACCCTCAGGGATCCTACCCAGGGAAGGAGGTGGCTGAGGAACCCTTCTGCCTTTGAAGGGGTGACATAAAAATACACAGATCCATCCCCCTCTCCCACAAAACATTCCTGCTCCTTCTTACCAGAGCCAGCCCCAGCCACACGAATCCACAGAGCAGATCTGCTTCATCTCCCCACCAAAAAGTGAGAGGTCTGTTGGGTTTTCTGTTCTGCTGATGGACAAAACCATGGAATCACAGAGGTTTTGGGGTTGGCAGGGACCTCTAAAGGTCATCTGGCCCAAATCCCAATCATTAACTCAAAATCGTCACTCACCTTCCCAGCTGTCTGGTGGTTTGGGTCCAGGTGAGGGAGCATTTTTATCAGGGGCATTTATCAGTATTCCCAGTGTCACTTTAACCCATTTTAGTTCCTACCCAGGGAGTTCCTCCAAGCCCCACTTACCTAAGCCTGGGAGGATAAAGAAGGCTCCAAAGCTGATAAAACATCAGGAGGGTAAAACTAAAAGTGTCCTGTGAAGAGCATCCCACCCTGGCAGAGACACTGCTACCCACAGCTCACATTTTTCCTTTCTTAGTTTTTTCCTTTGCTTTCTTCACTTTATTCATTTATTTTCTACACACTTCTTGGGCCTTTCATGTGCATTTAATTGCAGCAGTTATCAAAGACCTCAAAAGAAGCCCCTATGCAAATGAACTTATGAATTGGAGACTGGGGAAAACTTTTAAACCTGTTCATTCTGTTTATGTTGAAATACTTGTATTTTTAGTGCCTTGGCCCTGAAAAAAAAACAAAAAAAAAAGGATTTTCATCCAAGCAAATAATATACTGAGCAAATATTCTTCTCCCACATTTATTCCTGTGTCAAATAATTGATTTTTTTTTTCAATAAAACCTTCTTCTACGTTATAGATGACATGACAGGAATTGCAGAGGGCAGGTTTGTTCAGCAAATGCATTTTCCATGAAAGCCCCTGTCCTGCTTTAAGCCCCATTCCTACAAAATGTTCTTCTGCTGCCACTTCACCTCTTGGATGCTCTTTTCAGAGGATTTACCATAAATCCCTGTACCCACACTGGCTTCACTGCAGCCTTGTCTGCAACCAACCCAAAATGTTGCACCTGCACAGAAAAATCCTTCCCTTGGCTCTCCCAGCCCAGAGAACCTGGGTGGGCAGGACATTTGCAGACATTTTAGTGTCACTTTAGAGTCTTTTAGGTTGGGAAAGACCTTTGGGATCACCCAGTCCAACCCTTCCCCCATCCCTGCCAGGGCCACCCCCACCCCATGTCCCTCATCCCCACATCTCCAGGGCTCTGAAACCCCTCCAGGGATGATGGGGACTCCAGCCCTGCCCTGGGCAGCCTGGGCCAGGCCCTGACAATCCTTCCCAGGGAGAAATTCTTCCCCAGCTCCAACCTAAATCTCCCCTGGCACAACTTGAGGCCAAAAGTTCTTCTTGTCCCATCCCTTGTTCCTTGGCTCCGAGCTCCTCTCAGGGGGTTGCAGAGAGCCAGAAGCTCTCCCCTCAGCCTCCTCTGCTCCAGGATCAGCACCCTCAGCTCCCTCACAACTTCTCCATTCCCTTCTCCACGTTTTCCAGCCCCTCCTCCATGCTCTCCAAACTTTCTCCTGTGCTCCAGCCCCTTCCCCAGCTCCATTCCCTTCTCTGGACACTCTCCAGCCCCTCAATGTCCTTCTGGTCCTGAGGGGCTCAGAACTGACCCCAGGACTGGAGGTGCAGTCCCAGCAGTGCCCAGCACTGGTTTTCTGAAGGTGTCACTTCAGTGGGAGGAAAACACAACTGGGTTGTTGGGAAATGGTTGGGAATGGTGCCAGGAACCTTCTGGTGGTCTTGGTGGAACCCCCAGGCAGGATGAGGAAAAAGGGTGAGGCCAGTTCATGGGGAATAACTCATCCAAAGACACAACCTATGGCAAAATGCTTGCTGCTGGAGAGCTCAGAAAGGAAAGGAGCATTTCTGCCCGTTTCTCTTCTGCCCTGAGCAGCAGGAACCTGAGTGAGTGCCCTTGGCAGGTCCCACTCCTGCTCCTCCCCTCCTGCTGCAGTTTCACAGCTGAGTTAGCTAAAAATACTCCTTTGTCTTGTGCTTTCCAACTTCCTCTGCAGTTTCTCTCCAGACAAAAGTGCAGATCCCTGCCAAAATCAGATACTCCAGGAACTCCATGACTTACAGAATCAGCTCTTCCCACGTGACAGCTGCAAACATCTGGAATCCATCTCCCCCTGGGATGCTCGCTCGGAGATCAGCGTGGAGCTGAGTTTCTGCTGCTTGCTCCAAAGCAAAGCAACTCCTGCTGAAAGGGTTTTGTAAAGGTAAATAAAATATCAGGAGGGAAAAAAATTAGGGAAAAAAAAACCAACAACAAAACAAACAGAACAGAAAGGTTTTTAAATGCTTTAGTGATACTTGCTCCAGTGTAAAGAGAGCATTTTCTTTCCTTTTTGAAGTCAGATGCAAACTTCTTCTCATCTGGGTGTTTCCCAGCCACACCAGGAGTTAACCCACACTTAGAGCTGCTCCCCTGGGCCCTACTCCAGCTAAGCAGGAAACCCCCCCAGCAGGATGTCTGCTGGCCCCATGGCCAGACTGGGAGCTGCTGGGAGCACACCTGGGTCCCAGCAAGGTGCTCGACCACATCAGTCCCCAAGCAACACCAGGAGGAGAGGTTCTTGGGGCAGGAGAGTCACCAGCATGCTGGGCTGTGCATCATCCTCAGGGCTATCCAGTTTTCAAACCTCCAAGATTACTCCTGAAGTGTGGGGTTTTGACCAGTGGTGATCTTGGATGGTGATAACCATAGAAACAAGGACAGGTTTGGGTTGGGAGGAACCTGAAAGCTCATCCAGTTCCAACCCCCCTGCCATGGTCAGGGACACCTCCCACAGCCCAGGGGGCTCCAAGCCCCATCCAACCTTCAACACTGCCAGGGATGGGGCAGCCACAGCTTCTGGGGGAACCTGGGACAGGGGCTCAGCACCCTCACAACAAACAATTTCTTATATCCAATTGCAATCTCCTCTCTTCCAGCTTAAAGCCATTCCCCCTCATCCCATCCCTCCAGGCCCTTGTCCCAAGTCCCTCCCCAGCTTTCCTGGAGCCCCTTCAGGCACTGGAAAGTGCTCTAAGGTCTCCCTGGAACCTTCTCTGCTCCAGGCTGGACAAAGGAGCCCTTTTATCTATTAGAAGGTGCTCTAAGTCAACCCCATCTCTCTCAGCTGTTTCCATAGCAGAGCTGCTCCAGCCCTTGGATCATCTTTGTGGCTTCCTCAGGACCCACTCCAGCAGCTCCATGTCCTTAAAAAACAGGAGGTGCTGAGCCCAGCTGCGCAGAGCTGGTGCTGGTGGGATGGGCAGCACCTTTGTAGGGGTGCATGGGCTCTACAGTGCTGTCCTGCTGAGGCTTTGCTGACACTTTATGGGTGGCTCTGCTGGCAGTCACTCTCTGATGTCCCTGTCCTGTGGGAAGCAGCAGCACCCATTCCAGATTCACAGAATCTTCTCATTCAGCATCCAGGAACATAGAACTTTCTCCCCTGCCACATGTTCACAGAGCATCATGCAGGGAAATCCACCCTAAAAAAATCCTTATACAATATTATTGTGCACCCAGGTGGGGGGGGAACCTCTCTTTCTGAGCAGTGAAAGCCTAAGGACTCCATCTAACCCACCTCTGGCAGTGCCTCCCCTTTCCAGTGCTCCCCAGGAGCATCCCCAGGGCACTGCTCCAAGTGCTCAAGTCAAGGAGCAAAGAAGGCTTTGGAGTTAAGGTCTTCCCTTCCCCTCTTTGCAGGTTTTGAAGTTGGACTTTGGAGTTTTACTCAAAAAAAACCCCCAACCCCAGATCTCCTGCAGCCCTCCCAGCTGCCTGCAGAGAGCTGAACCCCCCAGCATGGAGCATCCAGCTGGTGGGAAGAGGAAAGCTTGGGAACAGCCAAGGAACCTCAGGAGAGAGGCCTGGGAAGAGAGAGGAGGAAGACACCTGCACTTCCAGCCCTATCCCAATTAATTATTTCAACGTTTTAGACAGAGCTGGGAGCCTCTTAGCAAAGAGCTTTGGAAAATATCAGTGGAGTTTTAATTCAGAGCCTTCAGAGCTCCCTGAGCAGGTTCTGGGGGCTGGTGGCCAGCTCTGCTCTGCTCCCCTGGCACAGCAATCACCTGCTCCTCATCACATTATTCTCACACTAATTACTGCACTAATTAAGAGAAGGTGCAACGTGCAGCCCCAGCCTGAGGTCTTTGCAACCCCTTCATAAAACCATGGGATGGTTTGGGGTGGGGTTTGGACTCCCCCAGTGCCCCCCCTGCCATGGTCAGGGACACCTCCCACAGCCCAGGGTGCTCCAAGCCCCATCCAAACTGGGCTGAGGCACTTCCAGGGATGGGGACACTTAAACTGCCAGGAGAAACAGCTCAGGAAGGAGGGGACAAAATACAAAGGTGGGCATGGGGTGGGTTTGCAAAGAGCACAAGAGCAAGGTCAGAGCTGTAACTACCCCAAAGGGGTGGTGTCAGCCACGTGCAAATGGCACTGAAAGCCATAGGAGGATTAATATTCTTATTTGGCTGTTGTTGTCTTTTTTTACCCCAATTCTCCTCCCCCCCCATGGATGGCAGATGCCCCCTGGCAGAACAAACCCCTCTGTGTGGAGGCAGGGACTGCCCCTTCAGGGCTTTTCTCCTCCCTCCATGTGCTCTTTGCTCCCCAAACCCCTCACACCCAGAGCCAGGTGGTTCTGGATCCATCCCTCCATCCCTGAGGAGGGACTCTTCCCTAAGGACTCTGCCAGCCAGGACATGTCACTGCTCCAACGTGCTGCTTGCTGTGCCATCTCCTCCCCAGAAATCAAACCAGTGATGCTAAACATCACCCTAAACCATGGCCCCAGGGCACAGCCACCCTTCCTTCACCTCCTGTCCCAGGAGGACCTCAGCCCCTGGCTCTCACCTGAAACAAGAATTCATTTGCAGATCCCCAAATCTTTAACCCTAAAGCAGGAACTCTGCCCATGCAAACCAACAGCCCTCCCAAAGGTTTGAAGGGGCTTCTGGTGTTTCGTATTCCTGTCGAGCACAAAAGCATCATTATTATTTTATTTCTGTACAATGCTTTGTTTAATCTTTCCTCTTCTCTTCTCATGTCACTTGTCACCAGAGGGGAACCACTCCTCTCATCCTCTCATGTTCACAGCGAGCAAGCCACGCTCTCAGCAGTCAAAAGCTTGGGGGTTTGCCCTGGTTTTGGTCCCCAGAATCTTTTTCACAGCTCACACATTCCTCCCCATCAAGTTCACCCTTCTGGGGTAATTCTTTGGCTCGGATGGAGCGAGGGTTTTCCAAGTGCTGGAGCTGAGCTGGTGACCCAGGAGCTGGGAGCGGGCACCCAGCTGGGTGGCAGGGACACACATGGCACATCCATGGACATCATTGCTTCTTCCTGAGAAAGGGAAATGAGGATCCACTCCCCATCCCAGGGATGCCACCCCAGGAGGAACTGGGAGCCCTGGGTTGGACTCCTCAATGCCCACCTGTGCTGTAGGTGCTCTGCAGCAGGGTGGGTGTTTTTCCACATTTCCATCCCTGTTTCACACAAATTGCAGATTCTGTGCCCAAAGTCGTGCTGGAGGGAGGTTGCCTGGTTGCTCAGCAACTGGGTTTGTACTGAAGAGAACCTGGGGTGGCAGGGAGCTGCCTGCAAGCCCCTGCTGGAACAGGAACGAGGTCAAGATTTGGAGAGAGCTGTTAAAACAGAGGAGCAAGCACATCTCCCTGAGAGCAGACAAACCCCAGCTTAGTTTAGTCAATAAAACCCAGCAGTGAAGTGTTGCAGGAGGAGGGAAACAGAGGGCAGCTCAGCAAGCACCAAGGCTGGGGACACTGCCAGCACATCTTCTGCTTCCCACCTTGCAAGGAAGAGTGGTTCAAGGGAGAAAAGATGCTGCAGATTCAGGCTGTCAGCTTTATTTGGCATGTTGAAGAAATGAAAAGGCCTTGGAGTGCAGGGAGAACCTGCCCAGAATTGGTTGTTCCTCTCCCCAGCTTGGCTGCTGGTGGCTCCAGATCCTCATCTCCTGCTCCCCATGCTCTGGAAGCAGCACTTAGGCTGCTCCTGGCATCACTTTCCAGTTTACAGGATGTTCCCTTTAATTATTAACTCCAACATGTACAACCCATCACTCCCTTTCAAGCTCTGCCTGAGCTCCCAGTTGCCTGATCCCAGTTCCACCTGGATCTGCAGAGCAGCTCCCACTGTCCCTAGGATCATGCTCTCTGAACCCATCACCACTAAATCCTTGCTTTCTCACCCATTCTCAGCTTTCCTGCTCATTTTACACTTCCCATTTCTTACCAGGAAGCTTCCACTGGTGCTGGAGTGATGGATGAGCAAACCCAGGAAGGCAGCACTCCTGCTACTGTGGGATTTTTAGTCTTAAAATGCACTTTTAAAAAAAAAAAAGTCATAATATTTCAAAGCACATTTATAATATGTGTGCAATGAGGGTAAAAAAGATTACTTTAGTCTCCTGGAAAATGTAATTTTCCAGTAACTGGTGTTCTCCTCCAGTATCTCCCAGACAGGCACTAATCCCTCTCCTCCAGCTTTCCACCTCCTTTTATCCTATATTAGAGGAAAAGGAGGCTGCCCAACTTTCCCACTAGCTCTGCTTTTAAGAATCCCACTAACCCCTTGTAAAAAAATCAGATTGCCACAAGGCCAGAGCCTTTCTACCTCTCCCTTCCAAGCTCCCAGGTTTAATTCTGTGCCCACAGCTCCATTTGCAGCTTTTCTACCAGGTACAAACCTGCCAGCTCCCCACTCCTGGGCTCCAGATTCTTGCTGAAAACAAGCTCAAGTTTTCCTACAAGCTTTCAATGATTTTGGTGGCATTGCTGCAGGTGAGTTGGTTTGGGTTGGAATTGCTCTATTGTTATTATCTGCCAGGGCTGAAAATCAGAGGAATATTTTATGAGCTGATGAGATTTTGCTTCTACCTGAAGCTGTGGCTCATGCATCAGAGAGGACAGATCCTGTCTTCCTTCCTTCTTTTGGTACAGATGAGGTTTTGGTGGGCTTTGTGTGATTTCCTCTTCAAACTTCACTCTTGCCAGGGCCCTTTTTCCCCTCCTTGCTTTACCTGTTCCAAACCTGTGGCAGGAAATGTGGTGAGGATCTGCTGAAAGTTTAATTGGTTCATTGAAGCCTTTTGGGCATTGTGTTAATAATTAATTTAACATGAGTCAGGGTAACTCAGCCCAGTCATGTTTCATGGAATAATAAACTGCAGAGAAGGTAAGAAGCTCTCAGTAACCCTGCATCCTCCTGCTCCTCTCGGGGTGGATTTTTCCCCACTTCATGTAAAAAAGTCATTTTCCAGTACAAGGGCTGATTCTCATTCTTTGTATGCTGTTTGATACTAAAATGAGCACTTTAATTCCCCTTGCAGAAACCAGTCTTAAACTCCTGGATGGTAATATCCCTGTTTTCCCAAAAACTTGGGACATGGAGTGGAGTCTATTCCCCTCTGAGTGGGGAGTGGGCACAGAGCACCCTCCCCTCCAAGAGCTGTGCACACTGAGGTGCTGTGCTGAGAAGGTTGAGGACAAAAGGAGGGGAAAAAAAGAAATAACTCAAGGAAATCAGAAGGTTCTGCATCCTCTCATGGAATCATTAAGGTTGGAAAAGAGCTTTGGGATCACCCAGTCCAACCCTCCCCCCATCACTGCCCCATGTCCCTCATCCCCACATCCCCAGGGCTCTGAAACCCCTCCAGGGATGATGGGGACTCCAGCCCTGCCCTGGGCAGCCTGGGCCAGGCCCTGACAACCCTTTCCAGGGAGAAATTCTTCCCCAGCTCCAACCTAAACCTCCCCTGGCACAACTTGAGGCTGTTTCCTCTTGTCCCATCCCTTGTTCCTTGGCTCCAAGCTCCTCTCAGGGGGTTGCAGAGAAGCTCTCCCCTCAGCCTCCTCTGCTCCAGGCTCAGCACCCCCACCTCCCTCAGCCCCCCCTGGGCAGAGCTGTGCTCCAGACCCTTCCCCAGCTCCACAAAGATAAATGATAGCAGAACACATTCCCAAACTCCCTGGGGCATCCTCACCCCCACCTCAGTGCTCTCATTTCATCCACCACCAGTTTCTACAGTACCAAACATGAGGATGCTCTGGAGTCCCTGGGTATATTTATACCCAAATATATTTTCTTCTCCTCACTTCACCCCACTGCCCTGCTAAGAGCTTGGCCTGAGGTGGGGTTTTTTTGTTGAAAAGCAACTTGGGTTCCACCCTGCTCCTCACTGCCCATCCTGGGATGCTGGGAAGGCAGCAGAGATGCTTCTCACCCATCCCCTTCCTCCTGCTCCAAAGCCAGCTCTCCAGAGCTGATTCCCTCCTGCTTTATCCCCCAACAAGCTCAGTTCAAAGGTCAGTGCCCAATAAATGAGATTTCTGCTCAGCTGCCTGATCACTTTTAATCTCATTAGAATGATTCCCAGCTCCATCTGTTCTCCAACACCTTCCCTTCCACTTTTCCCATTCCTCCCACCTTTCTTCCTCCTTTTTATTTCCTAGGCCTTCCCCGGACACACTGATTTATCTCTTCCTTTTGCTACATTTGGAATCCTCAACTCTTTTTTTGTTTTGTTTTGTTGTGGTTGGTTTGGTCTGGTTTAACAACACTACATTTCAAATACCTCCAGTTTCTGGGTATTTCTCATTTAAAGCCCAACCAAACTGTCTCAGAAATGCTGCCTGTTTTCAGGCTGACTTCCTACGTGTCCCAAATCTCTGCTGGATTTCTAAGAACTATTTTTTCCCCTGTGCTTTAAATAACCCATTCTTATGCTCTAATTCAGCAGAGCCCAGATACAGAAACTCCTTCACCTGTCAAGACCTTTCCTCTCCATTACATTTCCCTTCCCATTAGGGTTTTCCTTTGCTTTGGCTGCTGTTTCAGTCTCAGATATATGGACAGACTCTAGTCAGCTCTTTTTTCTTTTTTCTCACCTCTCCCCTCCCCAGTTTTATGCAGCCATAGGTGTTTATTAACAAAACATTAACAAAAATAAGAAACTGCTCTCAAAAAAAAAAAAAAAAAAAAAAATCCCAAAACCAAACCCAAAGAGGAGCAGAATAATCCCCTGTGCACTCTTTTGGTTTCAGTAGTGTTGATTCAATCAATTGTCTGCTGGGATTTTCTCAACATGCTGGAGAAAGAACCACTTAGGAGGTACAAAGAGAAGCCTCTGAAGCAGCCTGGAGAACAAAACTGGAAGTTTTGTATCCTTAGATGTGTCATTTTTCTGTCAAATCATACAAATCCCAGGCATTCTGCCTCTGACAGTGGATGTGCACGTGTTCTATCTTTATTCTATATTTAGCAGCTGGGAGATGAGCTTTAATAGCTACCTTGTCTGTGCCATGTGTGGGGACAAAGCTCTGCTCCTGCACCCCCACCTTCCCCTCCCTGCTCCACTTGGGGTGGGGTTTTAAAAAGAAAAAAGAAAAATAAAAATAAACCCCTCAGTCAGATCTGAGCTGGTTGCTTTGGATGCCTGTCCTGCAGGTTGCTAAAAGGTATCTGGGATTTGGGGTTATTCTGCAGGTTTCTGTGGGAGGAACAACCTCAGCTGCCCTTTCAGGCCATTACAAATATATATATTTATATTTATATGTATATATATCTACTATTTCAGGTTAATATTTCATTTCATTCAATATTAACACCCAGCAATGTCCTTCCAGCACTTGTGCCATCTGCTTTTATGATTATTTGCATTCCAAAGGCTTTACTGGGGGCATCAGACCTGAGGTTCCTGGAACACCTTTTCCCCCTGCCCCTTCTTCACCCCCTGCATGGGACCTTCTCCCTTCCAGGTCAGTCCTTGTCCCATCAGTTCCTCCCCCACCTTCTCCATCACCCACCCTGGAGGCTCCAGGAGATGCAGGGAACAACAAAGCCCAGAGGCATTTTATTTTATTATTTTATTTTATTATTTTATTTTATTTTATTTTATGTTATTTATTTATTTTATATTTCATTTTATATTTTATTTTATATTTCATTTTATATTTTATTTTATATTATATTTTATATTTCATTTTATATTTTATTTTCTATTTAATTTTATATTTTATTTTATTTTATATTTTATTTTATATTTTATTTTATATTTTATTTTATATTTTATTTTATTTTTTACTTTATTTTTCCTTGCCCAAACACCAATTTTCCTCAAAACTGTGCTGTTCCCTGTGACTTTCTGGACTTCTCCCAGCAGGATCTTTCTTGAGGGAAAGATTCAGTGGATCTCAGCTGCTGACTCCCAGCCTGAGGGCATTTCCCCCCAGTGGGAATCTCTCTCTCCAAAGTGCAGGTCAGGGCATACCCAGGGTTTTCCTCTCTTGCTCCCAATGGTGCATAAACATTTTCTTTTGCAGAGTTTTCTGCTTTACCCTTTTTATCTGGAGGCCTCATCGAGGGGCAGCACCAGGGTAGGAACTTTCCTGCCGTGGCTTTCTGCTTTTTCACCCTTTTCTCCCTTCCCTTTACCCTCCATCCTCTCCTTCTTTGCAGATACTTAGAGGGAAATCCTCCATTTGCCCCAAGAGCTGCCCAGGGGCTTGTGGTGATGAAACAAAAAGCAGCAGACTTCAACATCACAGAATGGTTTGGGTGGGAAAAGACCTTTAAAATCCCCCAACCCATCACTGCCAGGGTCACCCCCACCCCATGTCCCTCATCCCCACATCCCCAGGCTCTGAAACCCCTCCAGGGATGATGGGGACTCCAGCCCTGCCCTGGGCAGCCTGGGCCAGGCCCTGACAACCCTTTCCAGGGAGAAATTGTTCCTCAGCTCCAACCTGAGGTTTCCTCTTGCTCACCATCTCCTGTAAAAGCCAAGATGTGAGGAGGCCCCAGCCCTGCAAAGTGCTCAAGGAAAGTAATTTGGGTAAAGCAGGAGTTGTGTCAGGGCTGAGCAAGCATCAGAGCCCCAGCTGCAGCCCCTTGCCATGGAAATGATATTTTGCTTTTATTTTATTAACTTTTCCCCAAGCCTGTTTCCAGGAGCCATAACAACAAAGAGCTGCAAGCACTGTAATTTTGATTTTTCTTAGAATCATGGAATCAGCTGTGTTGGAAGGGACCTCAGAGATCATCAAGTCCAACCCTTGATCCACTCCCCCCGTGGTTCCCAGCCCATGGCACTCAGTGCCACATCCAGGCTCTTTGGAAAGATCTCCAGACACGGAGAATCCACTACTTCCCTGGGCAGCCCATTCCAATGCCTGATCACCCTCTCCAGAAAGAAATTCTTTCTCATCTCCAACCTAAACCTCCCCTGGCACAACTTGAGACCCTGCCCTCTTGTCTTGCTGAGAGTTGCCTGGGAAAAGAGCCCAACCCCCCCCTGGCTCCAACCTCCTTTCAGGGAGTTGTAGAGAGTGATGAGGTCTCCCCTGAGCCTCCTCTTCTCCAGCCTCAACACCCCCAGCTCCCTCAGCCCTTCCTCACAGCAATTCTGCTGGATCCCTTCACAGCCTCCTTGCTCTTCTCTGGACCTGCTCCAGCACCTCAATCTCCTTCCTGAGCTGAGGGGCCCAGAACTGGACACAGGACTCAAGCTGTGGCCTCCCCAGGGCTGAGCACAGGGGCAGAATCCCTTCCCTGGACCTGCTGGCCACACTGTTCCTGAGCCAGCCCAGGATGCCATTGGCCTTCTTGGCCACCTGGGCACACTGCTGGCTCCTGTTCAGCTTCCTGGCAATCCAGACTCCCAGGTCCCTTTCTGCCACTCTGTGCCCAGCCTGGAGCTCCCCATGGGGTTGTTGTGGCCAAAGTGCAGGACCCGGCACTTGGAATGTTGAACCTCATCCCCTTGGGATCATCCCAACTCTCCAGTCTGTCCAGGTCCCTCTGCAGAGCCCTCCTGCCTTCCAGCTGATCCACACTCCCCCCAGCTTGGTGTCATCTGTGAATTTGCTGATGATGGACTCAATCCCCTCATCTAAATCATCAATAAAGATATTGAACAGCACTGGGCCCAACACTGATCCCTGGGGACACCACTAGTAACCGGCTGCCAACTGGATGCAGCCCCGTTCAGCACCGTTCTTCTGTAGGCAGAGAAGGTTTTCAGCCCTTCCTTCACATCCCATGGCTTGGTTGGCTGGTCTGGGGGGGGATTCCAACACAATCTTCTGACAAATCTCCTTAATTTGCTTCAAAAGGCAGCTCTGGGAGTGCTTCAGGCCACTTGGCTGGGACTACTGCAGGCAGGGATTTCAGCTCCTTTCTATCACACCTCTGGAAGGGAAAAAAAATAATAATACTAAAAAGAGATTTTTGTAGCCTTGAAGGGAATTTCTCAGTCTGGCCATGCCCCAGGTGGCCTCAAAGCTGGAGATCAGCCTTAAATCTGCTCCAGTCTGAAGTGGGGGGACAGCAGGTAAGGAGAGGCAGAGAAATCCCTGCTCAGCAGAATGTCAGATTCACCTCTCCCCAGGAACACCTGCATGTGAAAAAATGACATCAGAAATTACTTTCCCTCCATCTCAGTAAAAGCACATTAGGAAAAAACTTCCATTTCTAGGGAAAAGCCTTGACAGCTTGTGTTGAAATTACCTTGGGTAATTTGAACTGAGTGGAAGCTTTTATATCCAATTGCACCAAAAAAAAGGAAAAAAAAAAAAAGTGAAGTATGACACTTATTAAGCTTTTATGTCTGACATTCAGTCTGGTACCTGATGGCATCTTGTGAGCAATCTGGAGATCAGGCAGATAATGTGCTTGGAGATGGCTGAAATAGGGATGGTGGGAAGTCATTACATTTGAAATTAAAGGGGCTCTTTTGCTTCTGGAAGGGAATCTTTTTTTTTTCTTTTTTTTTTAAATAAATTTCCTCTGCAGAAATCAGAAGATATCTCCTGTCTGAGAGCTTTCTTGTGCTTCCTCTGATAGTGACACTGAGGTGACTTGGGCATCACTTTAGCTGTCATTAAGGGGAACCTGCAGGCTGGCATGGAAATCAAACATTCCTCCTCCCCACTGGCTCCTGTTCTGGATTTTTTTAGCCCAATTTCAAAGTTGTTTTTTTTAAAAAAAATGCCATGCAAGCAGTGTGATGCTCAGGCAAGCCAAGCTATTTTCTGCCTGAGGCTTTTGAAGTGAGAAGCATCTCCCAGTGCATCACCAGGCTGCCTCTAAGGGGCAATAGCAAGAAGGGACAAAAAAAAATAAAAATAAATTAAATCTCCCTCGGGCTCATCTGTTGAAATCCCCATAAAAATAAATACACAGAAATAGCTGGAGGAAAAACACCCTTCAGAGGCCAAACTCAACAGCCTAGGGATGCTTAGCCCTGTGTTGCCATGGTTTTGTGCTCCTGCAGGATCCAAACTCTGGGATTCCTCCCCAGGATTTGGGAATCTGGGTCCATCTGGACCAACACAGGGAAACGAGGGCTGGGTTATCCCTGGGGATACCCCCAGGACCTGCTGGGACCCCTCCTCATGGGGTTATTCCACTGAATTCTCAGAGAATCTTCGAGTGGGACCATGGGATGGTTTGGGATGGAAGGAACCTCCAAGGGTCACCCATCCAGGGGTGCCCATGCTCCTGCCACCCTCCCATCACCAGCTGCCCCTCCATTCAGCACAGGAACAGCTTTAAAAATGACATTTTGGAGCTGAGGAGGCTTACCCTGATTTATTTTTATTATTATTATTTTATCCCTGATTTCCCCACTCTTGCTCCAGACCCTCCCAAGCACAAACATCCAGACACAACCAAAGAAGGGCCCAAAAAGGGTTTGTTCCACAAAACAATCTCAGGGATTAAGCTCTGAAATGCCCAGGTTTGGGGCACAGCATGCTGCAGACAAACACATTTTCACAAGGCAGACCCAGCAAAACAAAAATAATAACCCCAAAACCCCCAAGTCTTGTTTGCTAAGGCAGCTTTCTGGCTAAGGAGGAGAAGTTTTCACATGTCTTCATTTCTTTTCAACCTTGACAATGTTGGCAAAGTCTTTTCCAGCCCTGTGAAGACCCCAAAGCAGAGAGCTGAGTGTGAGAGCAGAGCCCTGGGGAATGCTCACCAGCAGGAAAAGTCAGGATTTCAACAGGAAAAATCCAACACTTGGGGAATTTGTCCCCAAATGTCCCCTGCTCAGCCCTCAGCAGCCTCACCCCCAGCTCCTTGGGGTTTTCTGGCTCTCACAACATCATCAGGAGCCACAACTCATCCTCTGCTCCTCCTCTTGAGGCACCAGCTTTAATCCCTGCAAATTCAGCAGTTGTTATTCTCATCATTTTCTTTTTTTTTTTTGTCATTTTTTAATCTGTTTTCCAGTTAAAATGTCCCTTTGAAGGGCACTCAGCACAGAGGGCTTTAGGGACAAGGCCATGATGTGGGGTCTGGTGTCCAGGGCATGCTCAGGGCTGGCAAAGGGTTAATATTTCTCTGGCCTGAGCTGTGTTATTGTCAGTTTTTATTCTGCTGTTGAATGAGTTGCCTCAGGCAAGTGTTTGCCCTCTTTGCCTCAGTTTTTCAATCCATAAAATAATAAAGAAATTACAATGCTTTGACAGTTATGAAAACACATGACATTGATACTCATTGCACATAATGCTTGTTGGGTTTTTAAAAAAAATAAATAAAAAAAGGATGAATTGCCTCAGATTTTATGTTAATACACTGGACAAGCATGGAGAAATGTCTCCAGAGAGAAACAACCTGAAGTTCATGGCAGGTGGGACCAAAAGTTCATAGCATGAGGCTGTAGCATCTGTGGGAAACCAAATCCCATTCTACCAGGAGGCCAAATGAAGAGAGAACCATTATCACTTCCTCTGCTCAGAACTTCCTGAGCCTGAGGTGCCACAAACTCCTTCCCGGGAAGGATTTCAGACTGGAGAGATGTCTCAATATTTAAGATGTCAAGTGGAGTAATATGCAAGTAATTATGTTTTGCCTTTCATTCCATCTTCGTCAGGGGTACAGACTGATGGCCCTGGAGATTGAAGGCTTTTGTCTAGGTAGTGAAAATACTCATTTTTAACAGAATTAATACAATACAAGCTTTTCCTGCCACCCTTCTTCCCAGAGGGGCCAAAAGGGGCACTGACCTCTCCAGCCAGGGCTGAGCCTCATCCAGCAGAACTCCTGGGCAGTCTGTGGAAATACGTTCATATCTGGAGAATTATTTCCTAATAATTTCCTAATAATTCCTAATTATTTCCTAATAATTTCCCACTCTCCCACTCAGAGGCAGGCAGGGGCCACATCCCCAAGAGGCTTTGGCTCCTCCAGCACGAAGGCAACGGAGAAACTGCTGAGAAAGGGGCCAAGAAACTGAGGTGATGAAGGTGCCTTGGAGAGAAGGCTCTCTGGGAGGGAGAAAACCTGGAAGCACAGGAGTTTTCCTGCTGGCATGGATGTGGCCAAACCCCTTGGGTATTGCCAGCAGAGCACCTGGATTTGGGGAAGTCAAACCCTGGGCAGGCTCAAAGCATCAGCAAAGCACTGAGGAGATGAGGAGGGCACAGAGGGCTGGCTCAGACACAGGGAAAAGCAGCAGAAGCATTTAAAAACAATTTGTTGGGTGCCACACTAATTAGGTGTCCATCCAAGACAGAGGATGAAGCCCCAGCTCCTGCCAAGGCTGTGATGCTGACTCCAGAGCCAGGCAGGAGGCACCTTAGCTCTGAACCTGCTGCTGTCCCCATGCCCCAGCCCTCTGAGGTTGATTTCCTGAGCAAGCACCAGCACAAACTGAAATCCAAACATCACCTGTGGCCCTGCTCAAAGGGTTTATTGGCCCAGGAGGACACCCAATACCTCCTCACCCAGGCAACCACTGAGAAGAGCAAACATCCCAATCCTGTCTGTTTGGTTTCCAGCTGGTCCTGGCCTTGTGGGGCTGGGAAGAAGCTGCAAAGGCCACTTGGCAGCAATATTTGACAACTCTGCTTTGTTTTCCCTATTGAAGGTTATTTGCAAAGTCACTTGTGAAGGGGGGAAGGTGCCAGGTGAAGGGGATGGAGCTGCTCCTCCAACTCCTGTGCCCGCCCCAGACCTGCAGAAAATTAATTCCTTCTGTGAAAAACAAAACAAAACTATTAAAAAAAAATTCTATGTTTCATCAACAGCTGTTTCCTCCCAGAAACCCCTCAACACCTTGCCCTGGGCTTTTCCCTTGGCTGCTTTGGTTTTGCCCCAGTTTGCCCTCTCCCCACCCAGCCCCTTCCATGTGTCCCCCTTACCTGATGGAAACAACCCACAGGAAATATCTGAAGGGAAAAAATTCCCAGCAGGAGAAGCAGACAGCCTGTTTGCAGCTTGGCTTAACAACAGAGGGGGAAACAAAGACCTCTATGAAATTCCAGCAGGAATTATCAAAGGGTCTGGGGGGCTCACGTGCCAGAGCTGCTGCTACAACTGTGCAGGGATCCCATCCCACTGCTCCTTGGGCTCATTACTGGAAACACAGCTGCTTTCTCCAGGAAATTGTCAGCCCCTTGATGTCATCCTGACTTTGGGAGGGGGGGGGAAGCTGTTGTAATTACCACCTGGAAAGGAGACAGCAAGTGTTTACAAGTTGCACTGGGCTGTCCCTGGGGAGGCAGACAGAGCTTGCTTAACTCTTTCCTCCTGTTTCACAGCCTCACTGAGTGGTTTGGGTAGGAAGGGACCTTCCAACCCCCCTGCCATGGTCAGGGACACCTCCCACAGCCCAGGGGGCTCCAAGCCCCATCCAACCTTCAACACTGCCAGGGATGGGGCAGCCACAGCTTCTCTGGGAACCTGGGACAGGGGCTCAGCACCCTCACACCAAACAATTTCTTCTCAATATCTCATCTAAATCTCTTCTCTTTCATTTGAAACCCTTCCCCCTCATCCCATCCCTCCAGGCCCTTGTCCCAAGTCCCTCCCCAGCTTACCTGGAGCCCCTTCAGGCACTGGAAGGTGCTCTAAGGTCTCCCTGGAACCTTCTCTGCTCCAGGCTGGACACCCCCAGTTCCCATCCTGCCTCCAGAGCTTCTCCCTCACCTTTCCTTTGCATTTGCTGCTGTTTGCATTTGCTGAAAGCTGAGGGGTGGTGATGGATCTGCCCCAGCACTGCCTGACGTGCAGCAGTAATCCAGGTGAGATGAAGGTGAAAGCCCAGCAGTGGATCAGCTCAGGTGGAGCTGCTGAGCAAAGCAAGCTTGGGAGGTCTCTGGCACACTGTTTTTCTAGGGTTTTAGCTCGGAGACCCTCTCAACCTGCAGGGTTTGCCCCCAAGCAAATCATTCCAGGGCCACAGACACCCCCCCTGGGTCAGGCTGTGTCAGGTACCAGGGCTCCAGGCACCCCAAATGCTCAGGAACTAAAGCAAGGCTCAGCCCGGGCTGCACATCTGGAGAAAGAGCTGGGAGAATCCTGGCAGAGGAGGCACCACCAGCTCTCTGCTGCCTTCCTTGGATTTCCCCTTCCACCAACAAAGCAGGGGGGTAAGTAGAGGCACAGGAGTTCCCTAAACAGCAAGAATTGTCTGGAATTTGTCAGCTGTGCTGTTCATGGAGACCCTGCACAGGGGGATGGCTGTGGGTGCTACCTGGGGAGCACCCCGAGGAGAAGTTCTCCTTTGGAGGAGGCTGACTGACTACCCCCCAACAACTGTAAACTTACTTTAAAGTGACTTTTCAGCAACTGGTCTTACTTAACACTTCAGTTCTGGTGAGATAAGCATCACTCTCACCTTTTATCAGGCATCACTGGGGGTTCCTACAGCAGCACTGCCCATCTGGAGCCTTCTCCAGGTTTCCCCCCTCAGAAACCTCAGCCCGTGACCCAAACTGCTCAAAATGCACCAGAGGTACCAGCAAGGCTTGAGGCACCTCCTGCAGGTGGTGACGTGGCCCACAGTGAGTGTTTGGTAGCCCAACAGCCCCGGTGTGGGGAGAGGAAAGGTGGTGGGAAAGCTGTCCCTGTGCTGCAGCATCCCTGGAGCTGAGCTGCTGGAGAGGAATGCTGAGTGGGGTGGGGAGGGGAAGGAGCCAAGCAGATGGTTCCAGTTAATCCTCAGCTCTCCTGGAGGCTGGGAGGAGGATTCTGGGGAGGGGGTGAAGCCCAGAGCTGGTTGGATGGGGAGAGGGAAAGGAGGGAGGTGTGGACAGGACGGGATGGGGTGAGCTCGGGGCAGGATCAGGCACCTCGGGGAGCAGTGCTGGGGGTAGCTCTGCCATTACCAGTGCTGTTCTTTTGGGGCTTTTCTGACTCTTGGCTTTACCTTTCCTAATCAAACTCTTTTTCTCTCTTTCTTCCCTCTAGGTTGCTCCTGGGGGTGGGAAGGTGCTGTAGCTGAACTCCAGCAGCTCCGTGTGTGGGGAAAACACTCCAGCTGCTCCCAAGAGCAGCATCTGTCCCCCTGTTCTCAGTGTGGTTTGGGAAGCACAGGTAAAACTGTCCCTAAGTAAGGCTGTGCTCCCAGCTCCTGGCCTTTCTTCCATCTCCCTGACACCTGAAGGAACACCTCCAGGGAAACACCACCAGGGGCCTTTCCCTGCCCATTGCCAATGAAACCCCAGCCCCTCCAGGCCTCTCAGGGCTCAGCATTAATGAGCCTGCAGAAGCTTTTCCTCTCTCACTGGCTTTGGCAGTGCAGATGTTTCAGCCTCTCAGTTATCCAGAAAGTTGGGGAAAATGTAAAGGATACCTGAGAAAAAAAAAAATAATGAAATCCTGGGGGAAGGAGGAAAAAAAATGCTCTGGGGTGGTGTTCACTGAGTGCAAGAGAACTCATCAGCTGCTAGGAACTGGCTGGGTCTGCCCCAGAGCTATCTGCTAACAACCAGGAGCACCCAGACAAGGAGAAAAATGGTGATTTTCTGCAACATTAAGTCCCCCTGTGCTGCTGGGAAAGGCTTGCCAGAATCCCTGCCAAAATGGTAGGGTTTGGGGTTTTTTATTTTGTGTTTGAAGTGTGCCTTGACTGGAAGTCAAAGCTGTGGGCAGGTACCAGCACCTCAGCACCAGCCAGGCCAGGAGGAGGTGGGATGGGTTCCAGCCATGCCAAGAGGAGATGGGATGGGTTCCACCTGTGCCAAAAAATATGGGATGGGTTCCATCCATGTGAAGAAGAAATGGGGTGGGTTCCATCTATGCCAAGAGGAGGTGGGATGGGTTCCATCTATGCCAAGAAGAAATGGGGTGGGTTCCATCTATGCCAAGAAGAAATGGGGTGGGTTCCATCTATGCCAAAAGGAGGTGGGATGGGTTCCAGCCATGCCAAGAGGAGATGGGATGGGTTCCATCTGTGTCAAGAGGAGGTGGGGTGGGTTCCATCTATGCCAAGAGGTGGTGGGATGGGTTGGTGTAATGTGCAGGAAGGGTTTTATTCTTGACTGCAGCAGTGGCCTGCAGCTGTGGTGGTTTTTCTCCTCCCAAACCCTTGTCCTTGGTGGGATCTGGAGGAGAAGAGGAGCCTGAGAGCAGTGCAGGGCAGATGGGATCCAAGAGCAGCTTTCCAGGGCAGGTCCTGACCTCTGAGGGATGGGGCTCAGTGAGGGGCATCACCTCCAGAGAGCAGATCTGCTGCCTCTGCCCTGCTCTGCCTTCTGGTCCCCTCTTTCTATGTCCATAGGGTGGCTGTCCCCCCCAGCTCCTGGGGACACCCAGGTGACCTGCCCTGTGTGGTGCCACCCTGGGCTCCCCTGGCCCAGGGCTCTCATGTTTAACAAGGGATGGATGGGAGCAGTGCTGGGGCTGTCCATAATTCCTGTGTGAAATCAGTGTTCCATTCCCTTACCCATCTTTATGGAACATTGAAAGATGGAAGAACACCCCCCAGCATCTGCTCCCAACACCTGTGACCTGAGCTCTGCTCCCACCAGCAAAGGGACAGAGCAGGACCTGCCTCTGGCACCTCCAGGGTCCCGGCAGGACCCCAGCAGAGACTTTGGGATCTCAGCTCCAAAGCATCTGGCTCCCTCTTGTGCTCCCCGTGTTTATGGCAAGAGGAGCTGGATGGGACCACCTCGGACTGGGGGAACCTGCTGGGAGAGGTGGCCAGGGCTCCATCTCCTCCTGTCCAGCCCTAGGACCACCTCACCTGGGGACCTGCTGGTCAGGACCTGACTTGATAGGGGCCATCTCCATATTCTGGAACCCAGGAGCTTCCCAGGAATTCTCCAGCTGTTGCTGGAGCAGCTCCATACCTCCTGTGTGCTCACAGCTTGGGCAGGGATGAGTGCTGAGCATCAGCTCTGCCTTGGAGAACACCCAACCCTTCCTCTACACACCTGGGGCCCAGCAAGAACTCTGCCACCTCCATGTCCCACAGAGGGATTCCTCCTCTGCCATGTCAGCAAGTCAAGGAGTGTGGGATGATTCCAGCTGTACAAAGATAACAGAACTTGGTTTCTCCTTTATTTTATACAGGGTTTTGGGGGGGGTTAAAGTTGCTCCCTCTGGCTGGGGTTACAAAGGCAGCAGCAATGTCCAGCTGGGAAATCCACCTGGAGAGCAGCTTGGATGCAAGGTTCCAGCAGAGTGGCTGCAGCCATTAGAAGTTGTATTCCTCCTTAACCCAGTTCCTTTTAGGAGATTTCTTCAAAGGTCACTAATGGGTGTCAGGAGACAAAGGAAAGCTGTGTTAGGAGGAGCAGAAAAAGGAGCTTGTTTTCCAGCAGATGTTCTGCAACTCCCTGGAGCTAAGGAAAAAGGATGACCAGACCAGGCTCTGTCAATTGTTGTGCAGGTTTGACTCAATTTTTCTCTTTGTTTCTTGCTGTTGTTTTTTTTAAAAATAATTCAAATTAATCATTATTATCCCTTTTCCTCCCACCCAAGCTGTCTCTTTGGGCAGCCTGCTGCAGGAGTCAGGGAAGACCCATCCTCTGATGGCAGGGGAAGTATCTACATGGCTTTCACTAAGCCCTTGGTTTAAAAGGGAAAAGGTCCTTTTCAGCAGTGAGTGTGGCAGATGGAAGGGTACAAACCCAAAGGACCAGAAATGAGTTATCTGGAATGACACTGGATGGCAGCCAGGTACCCCAAACCCCCACCAGCCACACCGAGGGGCGAAGCCACCACAGAAATGTTGTGCAACGGAGGAGGAATTTCCCTTTGGAATTCTGTAGCCTGGCCCTGCTCTCCAGCTGCTTTCCTCTCCCACAAGATGTGCAGCAAACCAGGAACGTGTCTGTGTGTGTGTGTGTTTGTTTACAGGAGCCTCCCCGGAGCTGAAGCTGAGCCAAGGCAGAGCCTCAGATCCTCCGGATCCAGGGACTGGGAAGTTCATCTCCTCTCTCCAGCCGGGAGAAGGGAAGGTCCCCAGCTGACCCCAGCAGGGACTGACCCCCAACCACCCCCAACCATCTCAGCTGATGGCTGCTGACTCTTCCCAGCTGGGTTTTATGTTGCTGAGCCTCCAGTGTGGCTGGATGAAGACACCAGCCTGAGAGTTGTTGTGAGGAATGAGCTGTTTGCTAGCAACGCTCTTTATTCTCCCTATGCTTTGGTTTCATTTTTGGTTTTATTTTTGGTTTTATTTTTGTAAGAAAGACACGGCTTCAAAAAGCAGCAACTGCTTCTTCCTGAAGCAAAGACCACTCTGGCCTTGCCACCTTTCAGGGGACAGGATGGGGCTGCTGCAGGATGGGGTCTTCTCCCTTTAACAAATGCACAGGGCAAGTTGCAGAGGTGGCAGTCCTGATGACAACAATTAAAATTCCAGGAAGGGCTTTTGTTTTCCTAAATGGAACAACCTCCTTCCCACAGCAATCAAACACATCCTTTACCTTGCAGGATTAGATGCACAGGTGCAATGGGGAGTGAAGGAGCCTTTGTCCTGCCTTTGTCCTGCCTTGTGCTGACAGTGACAGCAAAAGGACTCCAGTAAATCATCCCTCCTCCTCCTCCCATCTCCCCCGTCCCCTCTGGCCAACAAGGAGATTGCTTTTGCTTCCAAACTGCACAGTATTTTCCTGCTGAGGGATGCTGAATTGTCTCTTGGAATATCAGGTTTTTTTCAGGTGACAAAAATGGTGCTTTAACCCACTGACTGCTGTGGGGTGCTGCCAGAAACCCTGCTCAGATTCTGCTGCCCTTTGTCACCTTCTATTTATTTGTTATTTTTTTATTTTTTTAGGCTTGGTGTTGTGCCTGATGTCACAATTAGGCTTTGTGTTTTCACAACAACGTGTTCCCTCCTGGTGAAGTGCAGCAAGTGTCCACACAGCAACAAGAGCAAGCATTTTGTTGAGATCCCAGCAGCAAATTCTCCTTTCCAATTAGAAGTGCAGAACCTGAGTTGGTCCCACTGGTTTACACCTGGGAGTAACATCTGCTCTTGCTGTCCCCAAATGGGGCTTCTTTACCCAGTGTGCAAGCCAGTAACACACAGGGCCAGGCCATTAGCAATTTATTTGTGGTTCTGGGCAGAAAGGGGTGCTGGGGGGGTCTTATTCCCACAGAGCAACCACACACGTATTTTATACCTTGGAAATCACCATTTTTAGCATATTCCTTGCTCACTGGGTTCTTCCTGGAGCTGACAATCCCTTCTCTTGAAGCTGACTGCTGCAGGGTCTCCTCGTTTTCATTTAAAGGTGCAGTGGCTTTTAGTTTTAATTTTATTGTGGGTGGAGGGGCTGGAGCCATGCAGGGATCTTCATTTCTGCAGGGTGGTTTTCATGTTACAATTACTCAAGGTCACCCCAAGGGCACGTTTTTAGCTGATTCAAGCTTCTTGGGCAATCAGCTCACTAAAGTTTCTAGTACCTGTCTCTAGCTCTCTGTTCCTTCTATCCAATTGTCTTGTCTGAAGGTGATTTCCTTGGGTTAATTATTTTTGTTTCTTATGTTAGTTAAACCATTATATCCATCAAGATTTCAACATCCACATGGTTTCCCAGACACAAATCCTAAATGCCTTCGTGGAGTTTAATAAATCCAGGAGCGTTCTGCTTGCCATAAAAACAACTGTGAGGGTGAGAGCTGCCAAGTCTCCCCCCAGACCTAACACTGATCTGTTGTTAAGTATTCATGGTAAGGATACAAGAGGACTTGGGTTTTTTTGTTTGGTTTGGGGTGGTTTTTTTGTTTTGCTAAACATCTATTGTTTTCCATGCTCTCTGCATTGTGAAGGAAGGAACAAATACGTGCTTCAAGGATGATGTTATTCCCCTGCAATCCAGCCTCTCCTGGTGGATCACTGCCACAGAGAACAGGTTCCTCTGCAAGGTTGAATTTTAGAGCAGCTCAGCCACATGCCTCTCACTGTCACTGATAAAGCCCCTGTGCTGTCCTTGCTCCCCACAAGGACCCACCAGAGGTGACAAAGAAGGGGTGCTCCTGGCCAAGGCTGCTGCAAATGAAGAGGAAAATGAAGTCTGAGAAAGGCTGGAGCAGAACAATAGCTGCTACGTGCTCATCCACCCCGCGTCCAGCTCCCTATTGACCGGGTACTCCACAGACACAAAACCACCAAGGCAAAAAAGCTCTTTTTTTTGTCTAAAGAAATGGCATCCTGGGGCTGAGAGCAGATGGGAGAGCAGCAGCAGGAGCAGCACACAATGAGACAATGCTGGCTGGTGGGTGAGGAACAGCCCCAGCTCTGCCAAGGACGTGGTGGCCAAGGGGCACGTGGCGAGGGAGGCAGAAGAGGAGCTGGAACAACACAAGGAGGATTCAGCAATAGTTATTTTATCCAGCTGGGATGTTTTCAAAATCTGCAGGTTTTGACTGAAAAAAAGCTGAGGTGCTCACCAGGCAGCCAGGCCTGAATGACCCCGGCACTGGTGCTGCAAACTCCTCAGTTGTCAAACTTGAGAAGTGACACTCAGCCAGTAGTAACCAGTCAGGATCCCAGCTGACACCAGTACCACTGGTGTGCCAGCCTGGCCCTAAGGATTATTGAAGCAAATGGGAAATCCATTCATATGGATTTCCATATTCCTTTATAATTCATCCCTGCCCATGCAGGGGGAGGCATTTGGCCCTAGATGACCTTTAAGGTCTCATCCAACCCAAACCGTTCTGTGATTCCCTAATGCTACAAATCAGGGAAAAATGAGGCTCTTCAGAAAAAAAGAAGACAAGCCCAACCCTGGCACCAGCAAAGGGCATTAATTTCATTAAAGGATTATCCTTCAGAGAGGATTTTCTCTTTTGCATGGCTGAAAAACTTCCCAGCTTTGTGTGAGCTCTGTGGGGAGCACTGGGAACAGCCCAGCTCTGGAGAGTTCCCTGGGGAGCAGAGAAGGGGATCCCTGGACACCCCTCCTCACCCCCATCTCCCACCCCCTCACTGAGCCTCCTGGATACATGGGAAGGGATGAATCCCTTCAGGAATATTCCCCCCAAATACCCATTCAGCAAAGCCCATCATCATCATCATCCCATTTGGATGGGATAATTTCATACAAAGCACCTGTTTAACAGCTTGATGTGTGTCTGGGTTTCCAAGCAGAAGTCAGGGGGACACAGGCACAGTATTTTTTATCACTTATTTCTTTAATAGCATAAAACTGAGAATTTTTTCCTGCACTCTGTTTTCACAAAGTCTGCTGAACACACTGACATGGCAAAACAAAGGTTTCTTTTCTAAGCTGGTTTTATAAAAAAGCCTAACTTGGTCTAGGCATTCGGACCCCTGCAATGGATACAGAAGTGGATTTGCATGAACAGAATCTGATTCCAGATTTTCCCATCAAAACTTGTGATAATACTTTCATGTCTGAATAACATGCTGTCAAGGGATGCTGCAGATGTCATTACAGCTGGGAAAAAACCCCACATTATTGCTCCTATGATTAAAAACTCACTTATTTTCTACTGTCAAGAACTTCCAGTGCTGTCTTCTAAGGCCCTTCTGAGGACATGACAAGCCTATCAAATTAATAAGCATTTCATTCCCTCAAGTGTCAAAGCTTTATCTTCTTCACACATCTCAATGACAAGAACCCCTTTTGGCAGATAAAGGCAGCAGAAAAAGGCCACCATCCCTCTTCTCACTGGTCATCTCCTTGCATAAAAAAATGCAAGTTCAGTGCAGCATCTTACATCAGGTTGGCTCACCCAGCTTTGTCAGACTGACTTCTTATGCTACTGAGAACTCTTTCTTTTAAAAAAAAAAAACACCTTTTCTTATCATGTGCTCCCCAACAGCAAGAACAAGTGTGCAAGTGCCCAGAACACAGCTCATAAAAAGGGGGAAAGTGGCTCTGTCTGCACAGAGGAGGCCCAGCTTTGGTCTCTAAGCTCATGAGAGATGATGTGTGTTGTGCCAGAAGAGTCTGTGTAAAAAGTCTGAACACTAACACCCTACCTGGCCTGAGACAGCTTCTGAATCTTACTGCTCATTTCTTTTGTAAATTTAAAAATCTCTGAAGAAGTGCCTATAATATCAAGGTGAGTAGCATGAAAACTGGTCAGAACAGAAGGATGAAGGGATCTGAGGCTTTTACACACTGCTGTGTATCTGTTCTTTTCCTCTCTGGTGCACTTCTCAAAGTAGATCCTTTCCTTACGTAAAACCTGGTGGAGTTTTACAGACTGACTTTCAATGTTCTCTCTGACTCTCAGTGCCTGTCCAGCACCAGACCTGCTCTCAATGCAGACTGTAGTTACATCACCATCAGTGGTGTCAGAAATCACAACATCAGCATTTATTTGGAATATCTTGGGGAAAAAGCACTTCATGTAGTGGTAGGTGTCTGTGTCCAGAACCACCACTTGTTTTTCCCCATCCTGACTGGGATGCTTTGGCTCCCTGCTAAGTCTGTGCTGCTGCAGCCTCCTCTGTGGCCTCTGGTGGGACTCCTGGTCTTCTCTTTGCTCCTTCTCTGACAGGGATTTTGCTTTAAGGAAGAGAAAGTCTCTGAGGGATTGGATTGCTGGAAATGACCCTTGAACAGAAATAGTCCCATTGGGCTGCAGAGGGCCAAAGCTCAGATCTGTGCTCTTCTTCTGAAGCTCTTGGATCAGCTCTTCTAAAACCAAGTGGTCTTTGAAAACAGACATGTTGAGCAGAGATGTGACAGAGCTGAAGACCTGGAATTGTGAATTGGAGAGGTTAAGAAGTGGCTGCAGTAGCAATGGAAGCAGAGGTAGGTTAATTACTAATGAGCTTACATTTCCACAGTAACGAGTTACTGTCAGGGGATAGGATCTGGACAACCTCTGGTCCTCCAGTCGGTGCTGATCCTTCTTTAGGACACTCTCTACAACTAAAGGGAAAGCCAGAGTCACTTGCTGTGCAGTCAGATCATGTGCCACTGCCAGTCTGATGGCAGGCATCTCAATACTCTTGCCTAATATTTTATGTATTAGTCAAAACTGTTGAGAGAGAGACAGCAGCCTGTCTTCTTAAATGTTAATTGACAGAGATTTATTTCCAAAGGCTTGACTACAAAAATCCTATCTGTTATGCATAGTGTAAGCTCATTCCTAAAATAAATGCAACAAAATGCTTTGCATAAAGCTTCTTCAGAGTCATGTCTGCACTGAACAGAAATCAAAAAAGCTCTGCATGACTAAAAGAGAGGTGTTCATCTCCCAGATCTATAAAAACCTAGTACCAGCAAACAATTTTACATAATTTGTTTTGGGAATAAGACTGTATGGCTCTTTGGGGGAGGGTTCTACTTACTACAGGCTATGAAACTAAATACCTGCTGGGTCTTCAAAAGTTACATAGGCAACTCCTTTCTTCTCTGTTGGATACTTCACTTCTTCCACATCTCCACCATTATTCCTCGACTTTTGGAAGTGAATGATCAGGATGTCAGTCATGACATCGTGGTGCAGAAGGCCATGTGGGACACCAGTGACAACAATCCTCCTTGCTGATTTATCAGCTTCTCCTGATGCCTGCACAAAGAGATGTGGCATGTGGTAAACCCAGGGGGTAGAGGGGACATCCTGCAGAAGTCACCCAGATTCACCCTGACAGCTGAAGTGACTCCCCTTCCCTTGGCACAGTGTTTAGTAGCTAATTAAGAGGACTGCTGAATCAGATTTCCATGAACACCAGGCTCCCTCAGGCACCCTTATATTACTGCGCAGTAAAAAAAGAAACCAAACCCTCCTGACTAAGTATAATTTACACCCTCTCAATCTCTTCTTTTCTTAGAGCAGGAAAAACGACATCTAAATTTAACAGCTGCTCACAGGAAAGGTCCAGTGTCACACTGCCAAGGTTGCTTGCTCTGTTTCTAATATGCCAAATTTGAAGTGAATGAAAAATTTTAACTGCAGGCACTATTCTGTAAAGATTGTCTTTTCAGAGTGGGAAGGTCAGATTCAGCACGTTCTTCCTTGTAAAATTCATGGGAGCTGGGAGCCAGGGTTGTGCTCCGACTGATCACTCTCCACTTACTGAATGGATAACCTTCCTAAGTTGGAAGAACATAATCCCAGTCACCTGAGACTCACAGTGCATGAAACAACCAGCTACACACACATTATTTTCATCACATCCAAACCTCCCGGTGCTGCAGACATGAAACCCATCCTTTAAGAGGATTTGCATCCATGTCTTGTTAAGGAAAGTGTATTTTCTTTCCGTCCTTATTACACAGGCATAAACAGCACTATTTCACTGGGAATATCACAGCAAAAAAATCGCTGTATGTGGTAGAACACTGAGGGAATTTTTTAACAGTTCATTGACTTTCTGGAAGACAGAAAATAACTCAGCAATGTCTGCCTGGCAGTGTTCATGGGAACAAACCCTCCAGAACCTCACAGTGACAGTACTCGAGGCCACTCACTCCACCAAAACTTCTGAGATTTCTCTTACAAAGTTTCCTCTGGACCTGGGCTGCACAACACCTGAGGGCCAGCACAGCAGTGACAAAGCCTGCAGAGAGTGCCACGGGGGTGAACACTTTGTAGACGTGATCCAAAGCCACGAGGACCACCAGGGCAGTGTTTCTGAAGGCAGTGAGCAGACACACTCAATCAGACTGTGCTGCCACGCAAGATTTTCATTCACCAAGACACGAGACCTCTGTTTTTTTTTTTTAATTTTCTCATCACCCATCGAATTTAAAGAGCTGGGAGCTCTAATTAGATCAGGCAATTACTTTGGTGGCAACATCCGTGTGAAAGCAAGTTTCTGCACTAATGAGACACCAGGCAAGGAATACAAACAAGGTGCTTCCAAAGGCTGAAGGAGTTTCACACAGCGCTTTCTCACGCTTCACACCGCCGAGGCAGAGCGAGCGGGAGCCTCAGCTGCCAGACACCATCTCACACCTTGGCAGCTGGTGTTTTGGAGTCACCACTCATGCCTGCTACTGAGGTTAGGAGTAAAAAGAAAAAGAAAAAAAAAAAAAAAAGAAATAATTCACAAGCTGACAGTTGGTGTGTGCTGAATCACTAAGCCAAGCCTGTGCTCAGGGACTGCTGCTGGAGAGCAATGCAGAGCTGCTGCAGGTGATGGGAGAGAGGATGAAGGAGAGGAGAAGCTCAAGGTTGGGAGAGAAGGAGAGGAGCAGCTCAAATTTGGGGAAAGAAGAAGAGAAGCTCAAGGTTGGGGAGGAGAGGAGAAGCTCAAGGTTGGGGAGGAGAGGAGAAGCTCAAGGTTGGGAGAGAAGAGGAGCAGCTCAAATTTGAGGAGAGTAGGAGAGGAGAAGCTCAAGGTTCAGGCCGTGCATTTGCTGTTTCTTGGTGAAACTGGAGGGACACTGATGAGAGGCTGGATGTCAGCACTTGCCCACAGACCTCGCTGGGTCTCACTGCTACTTAAAGAAACCGCTGAAATATTCATACTAGTGAGTGGGAAATCAGAGCTGCTGCTGCCAGGGACGGGCAGGAGAGCCACCGGTACTGCCTCAGTGTGGGAACCGGGACAGGGGGTTCACTCAGGAGGTTCTCTCAGAGCGTTCACTTGGAGGGCTCACTCAGAGAGTTCACTCAGGGGGTTCTCTCAGAGGGTTCTCTCAGGAGGTTCACTGCTTCCCCTCACGCCGCCATTGCCCGCAGCCCTCCTCAGGCAGCTCATCAGGAAATGGCCGCTCCGCCCTCAGCCCGGGGCAGCCCCGCTGTCAGGGGGCTCGGGAGGCGAGAAGGTCCGCGCTTCCCCTCCCAAACCTCACAGCACAACCCCCCACAACCATCCCCGATCTCCTGTGGGGACTGCGGCTCTTCCCTTCGCTAGGCAGCCGCAGCCCCGGTCCCGGTCCCAGCCGGGACTCCCTCCCGCCTTCCCCTCAGCGCCCTGCCCGCCCCCGGGACTTGCCATGGCCTCCGCTCCGCCGAGGGCTGGGGGACGGCTGGGAGGGCGGCTGAACCGCCGAGCAGGCTCGATCCGACGCTGAAAGCTGGCAGAAAAACCGGGTGAGGAGGTGGAAGGTTCGGCCGGCCCCGGTCAGGCGCTGAAAACGAAAGAAAAACGTCGGGAGCGGCGTTCCGGGAGCCGGGCGGGGGGGCCGCCACCTCCTCTCGCCCGCCCCGCCGTGGGGCAGCCACAGAAGCAGCAAAAACCCCATTTTTGCACATTAAAACCCCATTTTTTGCACACTAAAACTCCCTTTTCCCCTATTTCTGCCGAAGCTGTGGGGTCTTGGTCGTCCCTATCTGACTGACTTGAGCTGGGGGAAGGTGCAGCTGTGAAGATGTGAAGTGTTTGTGTTTTAGAAGTAACAATTTCCAACTTGAAAGAACAATTTGCTTAGGTAGGTTGGGGGGAAAAAGGGAAAAGGATATCGCCACTTATAAACACATCAGCTGAATGCTACATTGTTTGCCAGCATTAACACATTGCCAGCCTGTCATGTAGCACCACTTCTGCTTTCAAATTTAAACATTATAATCAATTAATCAGAAAAAACCCCAAGATTCAAGTAATGTCTTCAAATGTTACATAAAAATCGCATCTTGATTGTACTACTTCCAGCCCACAGCTACTCACTGCTCCCACACACTGTGATGCCTTAAAGAGGATTTAAAACTTTCTCTGTTTTTAAAGGATTTGCTTTGCTGTTTATACAGTTAAAATTCACGACATTTTTTTACCTTCATCAGGATTTCCCCTCCTTTAAAGTCATCTGATCTTACCAACATTTTAAAGCTGCTGCACGCAAAAGTACACAATCTCAAAAACTCAAGATCTCAAGACTCAAAACTACTTTTTTTGTTTTGTTTTATAATTGTCAGGTAATCAATCCATGCCTTTCCAGGCACTAAACAGCAAGAGGTGCTGCAGCCCCATGCATCTCACCCATCACTAACTTCAACATCAACTGTGGTGCTGGCAGCCTTCAGTTTCCCATATCCAACTCTATCTATTTACCTATTTACACTTTTTCTAGAATAATGAATACATGATACATATTTGTGGTGCTCTTCCTGCATGAGTTGAGTGTATTTTCCTTTCTCAAAGCCTTTGACACTGTCTCCCACAGCATCCTCATGAAAAAGCTGTCAGCCCACAGGTTGGACAGGAGCACCCTGTGCTGGGTTAGGAACTGGCTGGAACGGGCCCAGAGAGTGGTGGTGAACGGGGCTGCATCAAAATGGCGGCTGTGGTGTCCCCCAGGGATCAGTGTTGGGCCCAGTGCTGTTCAATATCTTCATTGATGATTTAGATGAGGGGATTGAGTCCATCATCAGCAAATTCACAGATGACACCAAGCTGGGGGGGAGTGTGGATCAGCTGGAAGGCAGGAGGGCTCTGCAGAGGGACCTGGACAGACTGGAGAGTTGGGATGATCCCAAGGGGATGAGGTTCAACATTCCAAGTGCCGGGTCCTGCACTTTGGCCACAACAACCCCATGGGGAGCTCCAGGCTGGGCACAGAGTGGCAGAAAGGGACCTGGGAGTCTGGATTGCCAGGAAGCTGAACAGGAGCCAGCAGTGTGCCCAGGTGGCCAAGAAGGCCAATGGCATCCTGGGCTGGCTCAGGAACAGCGTGGCCAGCAGGTCCAGGGAAGGGATTCTGCCCCTGTGCTCAGCCCTGGTGAGGCCACAGCTTGAGTCCTGTGTCCAGTTCTGGGCCCCTCAGCTCAGGAAGGAGCTTGAGGTGCTGGAGCAGGTGCAGAGAAGAGCAAGGAGGCTGTGAAGGGATCCAGCAGAATTGCTGTGAGGAAGGGCTGAGGGAGCTGGGGGTGTTGAGGCTGGAGAAGAGGAGGCTCAGGGGAGACCTCATCACTCTCTCCAACTCCCTGAAAGGAGGTTGGAGCCAGGGGGGGGTTGGGCTCTTTTCCCAGGCAACTCTCAGCAAGACAAGAGGGCAGGGTCTCAAGTTGTGCCAGGGGAGGTTTAGGTTGGAGATGAGAAAGAATTTCTTTCTGGAGAGGGTGATCAGGCATTGGAATGGGCTGCCCAGGGAAGTAGTGGATTCTCCATGTCTGGAGATCTTTCCAAAGAGCCTGGATGTGGCACTGAGTGCCATGGGCTGGGAACCGCAACGGTGGTTCAAAGGTTGGACTCGATGATCTCTGAGGTCCCTTCCAACCCAGCCAATTCTATGATTTTATGATTCTCCTGCAGACTAAAATGACAAAAAGCTATGTAAAAAGCTATTTTCCCAGGTGAGACCCATGCTACTTTAAAGTTCAAATTGTTGCCAAAGCATTTCAGCCCCACAGGTAAAAAAGGGAAAAGGTGACAGCAGAGAAGGAGCCACGTTCCTCTGTGGGAAAGAAATCACCCTCTGGTTTTGTACTTCCATTTTATTTTAAAGATCTTCCAGAATGAGAAGGATGGACTGGAAACAAAAAGGGGGACCTTCCATGCTGCAAAATTAATTTGCACTGAATTCTTTTTGCCTTTTTTCCAGCTGATCCCCTCTCTACTCAGCCTCCCAGAGCTTTCACCATCAGTTTCCCAGGGATGGTTACAGAGCCAGATGTTGGAGATTAAATCCATCTCCACTCTCAAGTGCAAGGTTTAAAAGTAAGCAAAAACACAGCCACAAACGAGGTAAAATGTAATTGTAGAAACAAACATTAAAACCAAGCAATGGGTCAGGTTATGAAGTGATGGAATCAGGGGACTGTTTTGGTTGGAAAAGACCTTCAAGCTCATCAAACCCAGCCCTTAGCTGCTGGAGGTAACAGAAGCTCAGAAGAATTTGCATCAGATCCTAGGAGGACTAACAGCATTTTGAGAGCAAAAAAGCAATATGAGTGCTATAGCATTTCCTACAAAGTGCAATTTTTGAGTACATCTGTGGTGCTTTTGCATTGCCTCATTTTTTACTTTAATTCTACTTACTCAACACTGCAGATTTCATGGCATGACAGGATAACTGTGTTACCCCAGCCAGGCTGGTGTTGTGTCAGAGCTGCCTTCTGAAGCCAGGGCACTTTAAAACCACTTTTGATTGTGATTACATCTACCTTTTGTAATCAAAATTTAAAAAGGGAAAGATTTATCCCACTCTGGATGTGTGGGATCCCACTATCTAAAATTCACACAATACAAAATCTGCAGGTTTGCAGAAAACAGATTAAGTTTCAAGTGCTGGTGGAGGCTTTTTCTGTGACTTCAATCAGGAAGCTCTGGAACACCAGGCAGGGAGTTTTACTGAATTTTTATGCCAAGTCTGTGATGTTTCACAGATCAGAAAGACAGGCAGCTCCTCTTCTCCGGGTAGACATTTCAGAACATGAAAGCACCATCTCTCCTGAGCTTCCTGTGCCTGTGGTGAGAACTTCCTTAGGTCTTCCTACAACATCCTACATGGAATTTGAAGTATCCTCCTCAAACCAAACACACACTCCTTGTCCTGATACATATTTGACATTCTCTATTTCCCCGCCGCCTCTGCTGGGCTTTTGAAAATGAATTTTAATCATGTCCTCTACACTTTCCTCATCATCTTCCATCTCTGGAATTCCTTGCAACAGGATGGTCTTCTTAGAAATCCCACCGTAGACCTATTGAGGAAAGAAAACCCAATGTGCATTAGACATCAGCTGTTGCATGTGCCTCTACAGGAACTGGCAGACACTGGAGATAAAAACCTCCCTGAGCAGGTATGGCTGGGATCCTTCATGACATGTGGAGCCTTTAGACAATGCTGTCTATTTCTGTCACTGAAAAAAAAAAAATAAATCACAGAAGTTCCCAACTCTGCCAGCCAGAACCAGGCACAAAGAGCACCACAAAGTGTGCCCCACTCCACACACACCCACGTGGGATCTGGGGATGCCTGATGCCTGCAGACAGCATCACTCCACACAATCCCATGCCAGCCCATGAGTCCCACCTGCCTCAAACACACACACACACACACTCCAGACAATGCTTTAATTATAAAGGACTGATTATATACACAATCCTGCCTTGATTACCATCTATTCATACCAACTAAACAAACAGTTTCCCCGAGAACACCATGAGCCAGCAGTGGAGTGTTGCAGGGAAAGAAAGTCAGCATTTGGGCTGAATGAATGAAAAAGATGAATGAGCCAACATTTGGTGGAACAAGAAGGGGCTCTGCTGAGACTGTCAGCATCCTCATTAGGGATGAGTGTGACAGTGCTTGGTGACTCAGGAAGATGTTGTTGTGTCTGCTATTAACCCACTTCACAAACAATTCAGTATCTGCCTCCCGTCTAGCACGGGCTGCATGGTAAGTAGGGATATAATTTGATCAAAGACATGCACACCCTTTTAAAATAAATTATAGCTTTCACCCTGCAAAACATGAGCTTAGCAGCAGAGCAGCGTGCTGCAGGCTCACACTTGCTCATAAGTTTCACAACACGCATGACAAAAAAGCTCCTGCAGCCCTCAGAACCAAAAATCCTGCCCATATCTCATCTTTCCCACGTATCTGCACTGTTTGTGGAGTAGGTTCTTTTACCTGCAGCTTTTTCAAGTGTACACAGGTGTCTGGGGACACAGAGAGCCTATAGGAATGCCCATTTACATGGAAGGGGTATTTGGCACGTCTCACAAAGCTGTTGGCTGCTGTAAGGAGAACGACAAAAAGAGAAGTCAGGGTAATGCAATCCAAAATGCATTTTGTGAGCTTATCAAAGAACAGAGGAGTATTTCCCTACAGGGGTCTAGAAGCCAATAAATGATTGCATACTTTGAGATTCTTTACATGCATTTTGCAGAAAGTTTATATGGCAGTTCAAAACCCAAGCAAAATCATTAAATAGCCTCAAAAGCTTCTGAAATAAATCCAAAGCAGCTGCTCTAAATGGATGTGGCCCCACTGACCTGCATAGAATTCCATACAGTGGGGCAATCTGAAAGCCTGCCTAAATTCATTGTCATGAAAAAAGAGCTGAAATCAGAAACATTTTCCTCATTTTCTTGTTGCAATATAAGTCTCCAGCAATAGAATGAAAAATTAAAACAGGTTTTTGACCAAGGAATAACTAAATCTCACAGACTGCCTATCAGGTCCTATTTAATCAAATAGGAATATGATGAAATACTGCTTTATTTACAGAGGTGGAGGGTGAAGCCACATCTTTTCCTGATCTATTGGACTCCCCACGAGATGAATTTGCTGCGTTCAGTGTTTTAAGTTAACACAGAATGCAGTAAGGAATGGAACATAGGGCAGGATGGGCATTATGGCCCCTACATCTCCCCACCAAAGCATCCCATGGTACCTCCAGGCCTGAGGAATGTCACAGCAGCTGCTCCAGACTGCTTGTCATAGCACACATCTTTGACTTCCCCTCCTCCATATTCAGACTTCTGGAAATTCAGCTCTAGTTTGTCTCTCATCCACTCTTCAGGAATGGGTAGCTCAGGGACTTCAGAAACATTGATCTTCCTGCCAGAAATAGTGACATGGAGCTAAAAAAAAAAAAAAGATTGTGGGTTTGGTGTTTTGTTGGGTTTTTTTGGTGTGCTTTGTGACTGAAAACCCTCAAAAAAACCTGAATATAAAGCTTTAAAGTGCTACAAGTTTGTATCTTCATAGTTTTGTATTTCAGCTTCATTTTTTTTCATATTTCAGTTTCATATTTCATATTACCTCAAATTTGACTCCCATACCAAGTGCAGTGGGCTTCCCTCTGATCTCTGCTGTTTTGCTGTCCAGATCCACAGTATATTTATCCATTTTTATCAGCCTCTGGGCAACTAAGGAAAAAAAAAGCAAAAACCAAACACAAGTTTTCAGATAAGAAAACTGTTTAATCATTAGAACCAAAACCATTCCCCAGTCACTTAAGCAAAATCTCCTTTTGCATCAGTGAAGCAGACATAACTAGCATTAAGGCAACCAGATCCCTATCCATGTCTCCAGGCATGTCTGTTTCCATAAAATCTCACTGGTTAGAGGCAAAATAGATTATCTTTGGAACAGGCTAGAAAAGTAGATTTTTTTTTTCAATATAAATATATATTTTAATGCTGCTAAAGGATGCTCTCAAAGTGCATCAAATATGAATAGTAGAGCTTTCCCTTTGGCAATGAATTTCACCAGAAACATCAAGTTGATACTTAACATATGCATCATACCTTCTTCAGCTTCAAAGGTGAGCAGTGCCTCGTTTCTCTTCAGGCTGAATGGGATTTTTGTAGCTACATCAAAACCACAGTGAGTGTCCAGCTCTGGATGATCACCCTGCACCTCTTCCAGGTGACTGAAATTCAGTTTCATTTCTGCTACTTTCTTTTTAATCTGGTGCTTTAGAAACAAGACAGGGGAAAGAAAAAAAAAAATCATTTCTGTAACTTCTTGCAGAATGGAAGAATGAAGAGTAGTCTTTCCTTGAAGTGCTACATATGTCTTGTTTGGAAAACATTTAATAGTCAAGCAGATTGAAATCATGGCTGGTAAACCAGGTATAACTCCTGTAACTAATCTGACCAGTTGGATTTATCTATTACTGGGGGCTTAGTCAGTGAGGCAGCTTTTTCCCCCTCTTTTGATGATTAACTTTGAACTTAAACATGACCTTACCCCATAAACATTTAATGAAGTCCATGGGCATTTCCACCTGCAGAAGCAAACTACTTTTGGTATCTAAAACTTGCAAAATGGAAGTATCAGAGTCGTTTGTGTTCCCATTTATTTTTGCCCATCACCATGAGAAGCCAGCAAACAGCCCTGTGTGTTGCCAGCTTAGCAAAGCAGATCAGAGGAGCCAAAAATGTTATAAATAGAGTAAATCACAACCACGTTTGAAAGTGTTGGTTAGGAAAGGCTTTGCCAGACCTCAGGGAGTTTCAGATAACTCTTTTCCAGAACTATTTTAAAATGAAAGCCTGCCTGGAGAAAAAAAAAAATACTGCTTGTGTCAAGATAAAATAATCAGGGGGATTAAAAGATTTCTGCCACCTATCTTCACAACTGGCATCTTGTCTAGGAGCCCACTTTCTTTCCATTCCCTCAGCAGCCACCAGAGACATTCTTCCTGAAGATAATTCAGATGTAGGCCCCTGTGCATGCCCAATTTTCCTTCTAGAGGAGCCTTGCCCTCTCCAGGGACAAGGAAAATTGAGGAGGTTCAACTGATCAGCATCCCCTGAGGTTAGAAATAGGATTTAGAAAGCTCATGTTTTGATACTGTTCGTGCTAAACCAGGTAACACCTGCACAGAGCTTCAATCTCTGTATAAACAACAACAAAAAAAAAGAAGGTCTCAGTTTTCATTTCATGGTAAATTTCCCAAAATATTTGGGTTTCTTCCAATTTGGAAGGAAAACAGGTTTTTAGAAGCTGAAATGTCCAGAAGGCAAGTTCAGGTTTCTGAACCCCTCAGAATCTGCAGTAGTTTCACCAAAAGAGAGTCTGGATCCTGCCTGGCACTCTGCTTGGTACCACTGGTGTTCAGCCAGCTGCACATGGACTTAGTGCTGACTTGGGCTCCCAGGAGAGACTGGCACCAAGTCAAGCTCAGTTTGGGTTAAAATAAACTCTGCCTCTGCCATAGAAATGGCACACTCCCTTTCTTCCATCCTCCTACCCAAGAAATACAGAATTAGAGTACTTAAAAACCACCCATGTTTGTGTATTTTTTATTCTAGGGTCTCCTGTTAAGCACTTTTTCTGCTTTTCTTCATTCAGCATTTCAGATACTTCTTTCTTTCTCTATCCTCAGCTTCATGTTTTCTTGCCAGCTAAAATCAGAATACAGAATTCAAGCTCTATTTTATATTGAAAGCAGTAGAGGTTCAAATGCTGAACAACTGGTCCCAGAAGCCTAAAACTGACCCCATAAAAATGTCAGCTCCCAAAAGACAAAGAGCAAAACATTACAAACTTTACCTGGTTATGTGGCAAAGGCTTTGAGCTGCACTGGGCAATCTCTTCTTGGAGCTTTTCAATCTCTCTCTGCAGCTCAGCATTTTCTTCATTTAGCTTATGGAGGTCTCTCTACAGCCCCCAAAACATATTAAATGAAAAATTAAACACTCAGAAAACAAAAATACATTTCAGCCAGCTCTGGAGACATCAGAAACTGTTTCAGCTTTCAGTTATTCTACATGACAGCCATGCACAATACATTAGGGGTTTTCTGGAGGCTGAGAAGGAAAGGATGGAAAAGGAACCAGCCCAAGTGCAGTTAGCTCCAGGGGGAAGGTGGCTCCTTTAAAGCCATGAACCATCCAGACACTGAGAGCCATCCCATCAGCTGAAGATAACGTCCATCAGCAGCCAGGTGGTGGTAATGACCTCTTCTGGCTATAACATCCAAACATTTCTGACTGGAAAACCAACACCAGCTTTCAGAAAAACCTAACCCTGACCCTAACCCTGACCATAACCCTGAACCTAACCCTGACCCTAACCCTAACCATAACCCTGACCCTAACCCTAACCCTAACCCTAACCATAACCCTAACCATAACCCTGACCCTAACCCTGACCCTGACCCTGACCCTAACCATAACCCTGACCCTGACCCTGACCCTAACCCTAACCATAACCCTGAACCTGACCCTAACCCTGACCCTAACCCTAACCATAACCATAACCCTAACCCTGACCCTAACCATAACCCTGACCCTAACCCTGACCCTAACCCTAACCATAACCATAACCCTAACCCTAACCATGCCTAAGCTGGTCATTATATTTTAATTATATTTTTAATTATACATTGTTTTGGTCGTTTGGAGTTGGTTATAGTTTTGTCTAGGGGGTTTCCTTAGTAATTTTATGGTGTTTGTGTGTGACATTTAACATGATAGATACGATGATAAATGGTATTGATTTTTTAATGTAACTCCAGTGTTGAAGAGAGATTAAAGTTGAAGAATAAAATGTGTGATGAAAATGTGATGGATAGAGTGAAAATTATCACTTGAAACTCCAGTGGTGTTGGTTAGAAAGTTAGAGCACATGTAAAAATTGTAAAATATGCCCAGCAACCATAAACTAAAAGGCAACACAGCTTAGTAGGTATGTGAGAATTCCATAACCAGATGCTATCCAAAGTGCTATATATATATTTTTTTAATTATATTTTAATAGCTTTTAATATTGAAGCCATGATTTCTGCTCAGTCATTTACAGGCCAGACAAAACCTCACTGAAACCACCTCCTTGACAGCCTACAGAAACTTCTCCTGTTGCTCTACTCAGGACTTTTATCACACTGGTTCTTAGTCTGCCACTGGAAAACTCCATGTAGAACGTTTTAGTCATGGAGTCTGCAAAACATCACAGTCCTTTCAGCTGAGAAGGAAATATTACCCTTATTTCTCTAACCTGCACCTCTTACCCAGCTCCCCAGGTACTGACTGCTGGCAGCACTCTCCATACCTCAGAGCTGTCCCCAGATTTATTAATGTCCTGAAGCTGTTTCTTTTCAAAGTCTGCCTTTATCAGGTACTCCCTCTGCTTTAAAAACCTCTGTATCAGCATTTAATTTACATTAAAAAGCAGCTCTTCTATTTTGCAGTGCTTCCCTAGATAGTAAAAAGAAAAATATTTTGATTTTTTTTTTCTTCCACAGGAACAAAACCAAACCAAACCTTAAGTGAGCCCTTTATTTGTTTATAACACTTGGCAGAAATATTTCCCTTAGACTTGCAAGTGTAATTACCACAGAGCCCAACACCAGCGTGGACCCCTGAAGAGCAGAGAACAAGTTAGACAAACTGGGGGAGAGTTTAGATTCTTTCAGCTTATTTCATAGAATCATAGAATCATAGAACTGGCTGGGTTGGAAGGGACCTCAGAGCTCATCAAGTCCAACCCTTGATCCACTCCCCCCGTGGTTCCCAGCCCACTTAGTGCCACAATCCAGCTCTTTGGAAAGATCTCCCAGACACGGAGAATCCACTACTTCCCTGGGCAGCCCATTCCAATGCTGATCACCCTCTCCAGAAAGAAATTCTTTCTCATCTCCACCTAAACCTCCCCTGGCACAACTTGAGACCCCTGCCCTCTTGTCTTGCTGAGAGTTGCCTGGGAAAAGAGCCCAACCCCCCCCTGGCTCAACCTCCTTCAGGGAGTTGCAGAGAGTGATGAGGTCTCCCCTGAGCCTCCTCTTCTCCAGCCTCAACACCCCCAGCTCCCTCAGCCTTCCTCACAGGAATTCTGCTGGATCCCTTCACAGCCTCCTTGCTCTTCTCTGGACCTGCTCCAGCACCTCAAGCTCCTTCCTGAGCTGAGGGGCCCAGAACTGGACACAGGACTCAAGCTGTGGCCTCACCAGGGCTGAGCACAGGGCAGAATCCCTTCCCTGGACCTGCTGGCCACGCTGTTCCTGAGCCAGCCCAGGATGCCATTGGCCTTCTTGGCCACCTGGGCACACTGCTGGCTCCTCTTCAGCTTCCTGGCAATCCAGACTCCCAGGTCCCTTTCTGCCACTCTGTGCCCAGCCTGGAGCTCCCCATGGGGTTGTTGTGGCCAAAGTGCAGGACCCGGCACTTGGAATGTTGAACCTCATCCCCTTGGGATCATCCCAACTCTCCAGTCTGTCCAGGTCCCTCTGCAGAGCCCTCCTGCCTTCCAGCTGATCCACACTCCCCCCAGCTTATCTTAGCTTTTCTTTTTTTCCATGATTCCAGCAGGTACTTCCTAGAACTTGCCTTCAAGTTCTTTAGTGCTTGGTTACTGCTTTCCATCTCATTGTGGGATGTGCCAGAAGCATCAGGGCTCATCATTTTCTGGAGAGAAAAGAAGAGGTTTTCACACTGAGAGACATCATCCAAGTGAGGCTTCAAGAGGAAAAAACAAACCCCCTGCCAATGGGGGAAGCATTTTGCCACAGCAGTTTTCAGTTCATGTCCAGTGATTACAACCCAACTTCTGTTTTCTGTCTGCATATTTGCTGGTTTTCTCCAATTATTCAGGCAGGGATTGTGGTGAGGCAAACATTTGGAGAGACCAATTGTATTTATAATTAAACCCCCCCAGTAATTAAACCCTGTCTGTCAGAGGGGAGCATATACAGCATAGTTTTTTTTAAATGCCTTCAGATAATTAGGCCAAATCACTGACATTTTTTTATGTCTGTACAGGACAAAAATCTAAGGAAATGGCTCTTGGTCAGTAATCATTCTTTGCAGTCAAATGAAAAACATTTACAGGCTAATATTTTGATAAATAAGAAAAGCATGATGTCTCCGTGCTCTTCCACAGGGAACTGAGCCTTTCAAACCCACAAATGTTTGTTTATCTGTGTTTTTTTCTCAGCAGTTCCTCTAAAAGAATGCATAAAGGATGTGCAGGCATAATGGGAAAAAACATTCAAAATGGGATGATTCCAAGCTCGGGGAGATTGGACAATAAACGGCAACTTCAAGCAGGAGGAAGGTGAGAAAAGAACCATTTCAGGATTCAAGTACTTCAGGGCAGAAGTTCACAAGCATGGGAAAACAATAACTGGGTAAAACCCAAGAAGGGAGAAAATCTTCTCAGCTTTGTTTTGTTTCTATGGCTGCAATATTCTGCAGAAAAGGGGAAAAAAAATAATCCAAAGAGACCTCCTGAAGCAATCCCTCCCTTTTACTCAAGATTACATAAAACTTGAACGTGGACCATGAAAATTAGGCATGGAAAAGGTCTAAGTTAGATAATCTTGTCAATTCTCTTGGTAATGCTGGGTATTTCCTACAAGCAATAAAATGCAAACTATTTTTTTCCACTGCCTTGTCCAGTTTCAAATATCCAGTAAGCAACGGGGAAATCCCCAGCTGTGTATAACTTAAAACTGGAAAAAAACAAATATTCCTTCACTCAAGGGATGGAGTGCAGGAAAGCAGAAGGATCCATGTGCTACAGCTGGAAGCTGATAAGAAGGCAGGCATGGTTTTTACTGAAAAATGGTCCAAGACAGGAGTTTTCAGCCTGAAAGAAATAAAAATAGCAAGGAAACCCCAAGAAATCCCAGGGAAAGTCCCATCCAAACTACTTGCCACACTGCAGGAACTGAATGAAGGGAGATGCCAGGAAAAAGGAAAGGGAAAGGAAGGAAAGGGAAGGGGAAAGGGAAGGGAAGGGGAAAGGGAAAGAGGGAAGGGAAGGGAAGGGAAGGGAAGGGAAGGGAAGGGAAGGGAAGGGAAGGAAAGGAAAGGAAGGAAAGGAAAGGAAAGGAAAGGAAAGGAAAGGAAAGGAAAGGAAAGGAAAGGAAAGGAAAGGAAAGGAAAGGAAAGGCAAGGAAAGGCAAGGCAAGGCAAGGAAAGGAAAGGAAAGGCAAGGAAAGGCAAGGAAAGGCAAGGAAGGGCAAGGAAAGGCAAGGAAAGGAAAGGAAAGGCAAGGAAAGCAAGGCAGGCAAGGCAAGGCAAGGCAAGGCAAGGCAAGGCAAGGCAAGGCAAGGCAAGGCAAGGCAAGGCAAGGCAAGGCAAGGAAAGGAAGGAAAGGAAAGGAAAGGAAAGGAAAGGAAAGGAAAGGAAAGGAAAGGAAAGGAAAGGAAAGGAAAGGAAATTCCCCTAAGAAACTTCACAGACAGAGGACAGGAAAATTGTAACAGGTTCTGTGAAGCTGACACTTTGGAATGGGACTTCCCCCTGTGGAAACAGGAATCAGGAATGTACAAAGTATGAAAGGGTGGAAGAAAGGGAGCCAGGAACTTTCAGAAGCACTGTCTGAGCACAAACCTTCATTCAGAAATAGTACTGTCAATAAAGACTTTTATTTCCATCAGGAGATACTTACAAAGCTGTTATCTTTCAAAGCTGGTGAGGGACTTGTAAAATCCATTTGTAAAAACCTGAGGGAACAGGGAAAAAAACCCAAACATTGTGTGCAGTGCCTTTTTTTTTTTCTTTCGTTATTGTCTTTTTTTTCTTTTTTTCTCTTTCAGGATAACAAAGTACCCAAAAGGAATCCCAGAAGCTGTGTTAAGCTAAATAATTTTTAAATGTAAATATATCATTTTATGGGCAGAAGTGATATATTTTGGATAGCTGAAGCCTCCCTTTTTCACTGAGCCTGGAGGCCAGGGATAATATGAGGAAATTTACATCCACAACTTAATTTTTCTGTCCTGGAACTTATGTTCCAACCTTTATGCTATTTGTGTGCCATTACACAGAGGTTTAACATCCTGTCTGCTCTGTGATTAAGAATTACAACACTTAAACGTTTTTAACACCAAAGAAAACACTTTCTTTACACAGGCAAACTCCGGGATCTGCTGCCACGACCTTTTGTGGCTGGGAGGATCAAATGGACCTGGGACAAGTTCGTCTGGAAATCCTGAGGTCGGTTTTTTACCCCCACCCCACACACACCTCCCCTGCTCCATTCAGCACCGAGCTCTGAAACCCCAGGGCTGAAAATTCCCAGATTTCTCTCAAACCGATCCATTTCCTCGTTTTTAAAAATAAAAACCACCCTCCCTTGGCTCCTCCAGACGAGAAGCCTCGTCCGGTCTGTGCCACTGAGCTTCTCCAAGCTCTAGTAGCCCAACCACCCTCACTAGCCCCTCACTAGCCCCTCACTAGCCCACTGAGGCCAGGGAAGCCCCCCAGCCACCCCCTCCTGTGCGGGGAGCCTCCTGCTCGTCCCCCTCCCCAGGCTTCCCCTGAGGACACGATCCGCACCCCGCACACCTCACAGCACCCCCACGGCGATGGGTCCTGGGCAGCCCCGCAACCCCTCCGGTACCGGCCGGGGACACCTTCCCGGAACCGGGACCGGCCCCTTTCGCTTTCGTTTCCCCATCCACCCTATCAGGCGGACGGGGCGGCCCGGCACAGGGACACGGCCGGAACCACCGCTTCTCTTCCTGGAATTCCCGCACCATTCCCCCACCCCTAACCAAGGATCGGCTCCCAGACCCCCTCCCGCACTCCCTTCACGTCCCGGGGAGGGAGGGATGAGCTAAGGGACTCGATGGACTCCGGCAGAAAAGGGGGAAATCCCGGAGAAGGGGGTGGGCTGGGAAAAGGGGAGGCTGCAGGGGGGCTTTAAGGTGCCCATCACCACCCCCTGCCATCCCAGCAGCTTTTCACCCATCTCAACTTGGCTGCAGACTTCTGGAGTTGTCATTGAAGTGGCAAAAACTTGGTGTCCTCAGGCTAATTCTGGTGATTTTGGTGTATTTGGTTATTTACTTGTATTAGTTATTACTTATATTACTTTTAAACCACCTGGTCTGACAAGATGTGTTCTTATCACAAGGAAGAGGTGATTCTTTGTCCCGCTGTGGCAAAAGGCTGAAAACATTCACTGACAGAAACATTCACTTCTCCTGCTGGAGATGCCTCGTTCACCAAAATAATTTCTGGGAAAACCCTGAAAAAAAAACCCCAAGGAGTGGGCAGTGGCCACACAGCCCTTTCCCTGGGATGGCAGCAGCCCACCAGCTCTGAGGGACCCCCCATCTTGGGAGGGAGCCCCACATCTCAGAGGGAGCACCCATATCTCAGAGGGACCCCCATGTCTCAGAGGGACCCCCACATCTCAGAGGGATCCCCACATCTCAGAGAGAGCTCCCACATCTCAGAGGGAGCCCCCACATCTCAGAGGGACCCCCACATCTCAGAGGGAGCCCCTACATCTCAGAGGGACTCCCCCCATCCTGGGAGGGACCCCCACATCTCAGAGGGAGCCCCTACATCTCAGAGGGACCCCCACATCTCAGAGGGAGCACCATGTCTCAGAGGGACCCCCACATCTCAGAGGGACCCCCACATCTCAGAGGGATCCCCACATCTCAGAGAGAGCTCCCACATCTCAGAGGGACCCCCACAACTCAGAGGGAGCTCCCACATCTCAGAGGGAGCACCCACATCTCAGAGGGAACACCATGTCTTAGAGGGACCCCCACATCTCAGAGGGAGCCCCTACATCTCAGAGGGACCCCCACATCTCAGAGGGAGCACCCACATCTCAGAGGGAGCCCCTACATCTCAGAGGGATCCTCACATCTCAGAGGGAGCACCATGTCTCAGAGGGACCCCCACATCTCAGAGGGACCCCCACATCTCAGAGGGATCCCCACATCTCAGAGGGACCCCCACAACTCAGAGGGAGCTCCCACATCTCAGAGGGAGCACCCACATCTCAGAGGGAACACCATGTCTTAGAGGGACCCCCACATCTCAGAGGGAGCCCCTACATCTCAGAGGGACCCCCACATCTCAGAGGGAGCACCCACATCTCAGAGGGAGCCCCTACATCTCAGAGGGATCCTCACATCTCAGAGGGACCCCCACATCTCAGAGGGAGCACCCACTCTTGGGTCAGAGGAATGAGCTGGGTCCCTGGGGCAGGAGGTGGCAGAGGGTTTGCTCCCCCATCCTTGAGGAGCGTGGTTGATTTATAAGGCCTTAAGAATTCATAAATGATCATAGAGCATAAGATTAATGAAATTTATGAAAAGATTCATAAAAATGATCCATGCCAGAGGCACCCAGAGTCAGGCAGCACAGTCACTGGTGGGCACTCTAAAGGCAATGCCAACTTCTAAGGTCTCCAAGTCTTTTTCAAGCCCTTTGGCTGGCTGTGCTTGGTGAGTTGCATGAAAGCACCAATCTGACCACTACCTCCAAACTTCCCCTCACAAAAAAAGCTCCATCTTTGGCTCAATCAATCCCCAGCTCTGTGACCACAACTCCTACTGGCAGCACAGGGAAGGGAGGGGAGGAAAGCTTGAACATGAACATCAGTCAGCTGAGAGGAGCCATGAGCTGACTGGTGTGAGGTGACTGCTGGCTCCAAACATTGTCAGCCCGTGGGTACTCATGTCCTGAAGACATTTCAGGGGAAGAAAAGCTTGGATTTCCATGGTGATCCCTTTGAGAAAAGCACTGCCTCCTCCTCGAAGGGGCTGGTGAAAGGTTTTGGTTACTGAGTGACCCTTCGTGTAGGTATCTAAAGGTGGTTTATGTGTCCTCAGAGAGCTGGTAAGCCCCAGGCTGTTGTGCAGATGGTGTTGCCAGGACAGACTGGACTTGTTGTGATGGGAGCTGTCAGGCAGCAGGTACAGAGTGTGTGTGCTTAAAGCATGGCTGGGTGAAAGGAAAGTCCTGCAGACACGTTCCACTGAGAGCTCTTGGATTCAGGAGCAGACTGAACCCAAAGTTGTAGCCCAGCTGTCAACCACAGCTGATTGAATTCAAGACTTCCTGTCTGGTTCAATACTCACAACAGATGTGTTGCAGCCCTGAATACAATTTGGGTAATGCCTGTGTCCCAGGCCAAAGGGAAAAGAAAGCACATTGCCTGCAGCTTTGCTCTCAGCTGGCTGCTCTTTTAAACACCACACTCAAAATTGCAACCAGGCTTGCACGTTGGTGAAATACACGATTGTGTGTGGTTAGCAGTCCATCAGCACAGACTGCTGAAGGAATTAGTGCTCAGAAATTCAAAGTATGCCACGTAGCTGGGGAAGGGAGGAGAAGCTGACTTTGTCACTTAGCAGATGTGGGCAATGGCTGAGCTCTGCGGGCACACTCCAGCACCCAGATGGAGGGTTTCAGAACTTCCACTCTCCTTTGCTCTACAGAGGGAGGCTTGGATTGCACCCTGCTTGGACAGGAATCCCTTAGTGCCACTGAATGCAGTAGGAGTTTTACCCATGGGGTAATTATTATGGCAGTTTCAAACGTCCTTTTCTGGGTTTTAAGATAAGTGCCTGACATGGTGACCTTGGAGTCAAGCTATTTTTATTTTTTTTTGTATTATTATTTTCTGCCATGACAATGGAAATCTATGTTTACTGAAGTAAAAACAAAGTTTGTTACTAATGAGTAAAAGGGAGAGGTTTATCTGGAGAAGCCAGGGAGGAGGAGGTGGTTATGTTATGACCTAAGTACATCAGATTTCAGACTGAAGTGTCAGGGTGGTGGGCTCTTCTCCAGGAACCCTGGGTCATGTTGGGAAGTCACTCCTGATCTGAAAGAGCCATAATTCTCTGAACTCCAGGGAATGCAGCAACTGTTGACATGGCCTGCTCTGGGATTTGAGCTGAACAATATGTTTCTTCTTGTTTGGTGAAGGAAGTTCATTGGAAAGGCTGAACTGGGCTTCAGTTCCTTAACTGGAGTTGGCTTGGGCTCGGTGTGTGAATTATTTCCATGTACTGTGACTTTAGAAGTGTTAGGCACACCTGAATCAGACTAAAGGGAAAAGCATGGACTTCATAAATCTGAGGGGGCTAGCTAAAGGGGAGAATCAAACCAAACACAGCACAGAGGACAAGAACCTTTAAAACTCTCAGGATTTCTCTGAGCAGTCTGCATTGACACCAAAGTTGCTCTCCAGGAGCCTGAGAAACCCCTGGTGAGCTCAGAAATCTGAACTGGGAATGTCAAAAGAAAACCATGACCCTGCTGGCAGTGTAGGATTAGGACTTGCCTGCAGCAAGAAATACTCTGATTAAGCTGGTACCAAAACAACCTGACCATCCCTGAGCTTCTGGACAGGAACTGATAAGAATCTCATAGCATTACCTTTAGAGGGAGAGTATTTTGCCTCATTTAAAGCTAGAACAGATCTAAAGAGGAAAACAACTGGAATTTAGGTGATTAAGTCATAAATGTCATCATGAAACCCTGATCCTTGAGGTACCCCAGCTGCAAAGGAGCCTCCAGACAGGTCTAGCAGCATGTTGGGAGTTTGTTTTGTGCTTTCTTTCAAGACTTGGCCAACAGAGGTTAGAGATGCTTTCTCTGCTTGTCTTCAGTCACAGTCTGGGAAGTGGTGCATGCTTTTGTAGATTATTAATGTCTGGAAAACAAAATAATAATAATAATAGTAATAATAATAATAATAATAATAATAATAATAGAAAGGAAATAAGTTCTCAGGTTCTTCTTTAAGGACATGCTCATGTATTATCACACAAATCCATTCCTTAATGATCAGGGTACAATCATGGTTCTTGATTATCAGTGTTTTGGTTTGGTTTGGTTTTTTTTCTTTTTTCCTGTGTTTGAGTAGTTTTCCTGCATTCTAGGAGAGGGAAGAATTTTAAATGTCTTGTGTGATATCTCACACAGTGTGCAGAATTCTGAGCAGCATCCAAACCCATCCTGATGGTGGTTCTGGATCTGCTGAGCTACCCAAGCCTGGAGTCCATCAAAGCTCCCCATGGGTGAATATCAATTTATTTCAGGGTTATATTGTAAGGGGGTTCCAAAACACATCCTGGCTGTCTGATGAGGCAGAAGGTGCCTCATCAGGAGGTTGGGGAGTTTATTCCAAGAGGTCTGCATTTGGGACATCACAATCCTGAACCAAAGAGCTGATACAAATCTGCATCCCTTCCAGGATGGATTCTGAGCTGTGTCCAGCAGGACTTGGGAATGTTTCAGCTTCCCTAGGATGTGTCCCAGAACACAGCACTATGAGGCAATGCTCAGTAAACAGTCCCAGCAAGAGAAAGCAAACACTGAAGAAGAAATCATCTAAGATGCCTGTTGTTAGGCTTGGATCACATTCCTGCTCTTTGCCTATAAATCACTCCATGTTAATGAAGTTTTTCTTTCAAATAACATCAGCAGTGTTTCAGGGAGGATTATTGGGGTGTAGAAGCAGAGTAAATTCCAGCCTGCAGGACAATTTACACTGAGGAGATGTAAGTGAGGGAGGGGGAGAGGAGGAAAGGGGGGAGAGGAGATGTGCCTGGCAGAAGTATTCATCTGTGCTTCCATTTTATCTGCTGAATGAACAGAAATTGATTGTCTATAGTCCTTAGGAATAAAATGAATGAATATCCTATCAAGATAAACTGCTGGGGAGTGTTTCAGTAAGTGCCTTAATGTCTGGAAAAGAGGTTTTGTGTCCTTTTAATTCCCCCAAAATTATTTAAGGCATTCCGTGCTTCATGAAAGAAACACTGACTGTGTGAAAGCTAATAAGGTCCTGTATTGAACAGAAAGCCATGCTACAGCTGAGCTAAATTAAAAAGTAAATTAAATTAAATTAAAACTAAATTAAAAAGTATAAGAGTTAGAGGAATTGCTCATGTAGAGGACATCTCTGGGAAGTGAAGTAATCCCAGGATTCTATAGCTGGGACCTTGACTTCTGACTGGAAGAACTCAGGGCTAAAACTGGTGAAGGAAAGTCAGTGCTTGAACAACTGGGGATGAGGATCAGACGTGTGTGGTTCAGTTTATGAACACCACTGGTTTGGTCTGAATCTCAATCCCAAATCCAGACAAACTTTAGGATTTAATAACTGATATTCTGCTCTTCCAAGTCTGTAACAAACCTCCTCTAGCTGGGAGCATTTGTGCAGTCAGTCCAGATGAAAAGTTCACTTGTTTGGAGAATGCACCTTCCAACTTCTGCCCTTAAATGTTACCAACCCTAAGAGCTCTGTTTCACGTTTTCAGGTTTATTTTTTCCAAACCTTGGGTTTCACACCACTGCTTCTGACTGAAGATACTTTGCTGCCTCCAGCTCCTCACTAAGTGCCTCATTTGCCTCCATTCTCTGTTTCAGACCTGCCAAGTCACCCTGGTGAGATGTTCCCATGAAAAATGTCCAGTGTGCTGTTACCCACACCTGAGAGCAGCCTCAGAATGCAACTTATCCATTTGCCTTTTTATTGTTTCACCACAGAAACCTTTGTAGCAGTTTCAGGAGGGAGAAAACTTGACTCATTTGGGTAAAAAACAGTCGTGGCAAGGAAGGAAGTTTGTGGAAAGAGTTCAAATATATTTTTTTTCAACCCTTTCAAGATTAACCCAAGTGATTTTTTGTTTCAGACATTTTGGAAAACAGATGTATTTCACAATTTATATTATTATTATTATTATTAATCTGAAATGCAAATTATTTTAAATCAAACCCAACAGAAAACTTGACCTCAAATCCACTGACAAATCACTTTCTATTCTGAAATCCCACACGGAGCTTTATTCCTTTCTAACTTCTCTCCCTTGCATTTGGCTCACAGGTGGAAAACTCGTGGGTTTTATTTCTTCTCTTGGATGTTTCTCAGTGATCACCCTCCCCACTATGAGCAGGCAGGCAATCAAGTCCTTGCAGCAAAGCCTTGGGTATTCAGCACGCTGTGAAGTTTTGGTGAGTTTTGTATCATCCTGGAGTTTGGGGAAAGATGACTCACTAAATTTGGGATATTTGGGGTTTTATTGTGGAGTTTTTACTGGGTGCAGCTGTTAATATTCAGGAATAAGGATAAGCCAGCAGCTCTTCTGCTTCCACTGCCAGCCTGAGAGCTTCTCAAATCCTCTGCTGAAGTTGGGATCCCCAGGGAATGCCTGGAGCTGTGCTGCAAGCACCTCCCAGACCCCACACGAGTTCCACCTGAGTGGAAGCACAGTATGGAAAAAATGAGGAAAACTTGAGTTGAAAAGAAGCAACCCAAAGTTAGAGTAACTTTCATTAGTGGAATTTGTAGCAGTGTTGGCAAGGACACCCTCTGGGTTTGGTTGTGGGGTTTTTAGTGGTTTGTTTGGTTTTTCCTTTTCCTTTCCCTTTTCTTTATCTTTTTCCTTTTCTTTATCTTTTTCCTTTTCTTTTTCATTATCTTTTTTTTCCTTCTCCTTCTCCTTCTCCTTCTCCTTCTCCTTCTCCTTCTCCTTCTCCTTCTCCTTCTCCTTCTCCTTCTCCTTCTCCTTCTCCTTCTCCTTCTCCTTCTCCTTCTCCTTCTCCTTCTCCTTCTCCTTCTCCTTCTCCTTCTCCTTCTCCTTCTCCTTCTCCTTCTCCTTCTCCTTCTCTCCTTCTCCTTCTCCTTCTCCTTCTCCTCTCCTTCTCCTTCTCCTTCTCCTTCTCCTTCTCCTTCTCCTTCTCCTTCTCCTTCTCCTTCTCCTTCTCCTTCTCCTTCTCCTTCTCCTTCTCCTTCTCCTTCTCCTTCTCCTTCTCCTTCTCCTTCTCCTTCTCCTTCTCCCCTTCTCCTTCTCCTTCTCCTTCTCCTTCTCCTTCTCCTTCTCCTTCTTCTTCTCCTTCTCCTTCCTCTTTCCCTTTCCCTCTCCCTTTCCCTCTCCCTTCCCTTTCCCTTTTCCTTTCCTTTTCCTTTTCCTTTTCCTTTTCCTTTTCCTTTTCCTTTTCCTTTTCCTTTTCCTTTTCCTTTTCTTTCCTTTTCCTTTTCCTTTTCCTTTTCCTTTTCCTTTTCCTTTTCCTTTTCCTTTTCCTTTTCCTTTTCCTTTTCCTTTTCCTTTTCCTTTTCCTTTTCCTCTTTATTTTTCTTTTTCCTTTCTTTTTCTTTTTCTTTCTTTTTTTTTTATTTTTCCTGCAGGCTGAATTTGTGTCTGATTGGCACTGAACAGCAGACTGAAATTCGTGTTGCTTTTGGCCCTGGGGCAGCCCCAGCTACCCTGGCTTTGTGAGAGTTAAAAGTTTCTGTAATGTTGCCTGCTCATCTTTAAGTGCAGAAATTCATATGCCAAAGGCACTGCTTCAAGTACCACCTGAAATCTTCCACTGAGAAAAGAAACCTTTCTTATTTGCTCATTAGATCTGCAAGAATTCCCCTTTTACCTTTTCATCTTTAAGTTGCAGGAAATTTGGATTTTCTATTTACATTCCCAGTCTGATACTTTTCCTGCTGTGCCTGGAGAGGTATTTAGTAATATTTACTGACACTTCTTTCTTAGCAAGACAAATATCACCTGAATATCAATCAAGCAGATTGTAAATAACAGGGAAACACAGCAGCAGCTCTGATGCTGCTGGAGCCTCAGGATGTTTAGGGATGTTTAATGGCATTTAGCTGGGTTATTTTCATCCATTTTTGACACATTGTGTGTGATGCTGGTTGTAAAGAACTGTAGCCCTCAGGTGTGGTTTTGTTTTGCCTTTTTCTTTAGGAGTGAAGGATTTTCCTGGCATGCTAAAAAAGCCCAAACCAGGGAGCTGGCAGGGTAAGAGATAGACAGAGCAGGAAAAACAAGGACAAATAAATACTAGAGAAATTTAATTTGATAAGTCACAGTCTGCCAAGTGGATGAACGAAGCCAGAGGGAACTTTCATAAACATGCACAGAGGAGGGGGTTGAGACCCCAGGTACATAATAATGAGTTAAAGGAGAGGTGTTAGTGTGGGACAGGATGGGCCATCTTCTTCCAGAGTGAGAAAGATGGAAAAGAAAATACACCTTAAAAAGAGAAGTAAAGCAAGGAGAGTATCAGTTCCACCTACATCAGAATAATTAGGGAAGAAACATCAGAATCATTTGAGAAGACAGTGGCTCACAGCCATGAGAAGCAAAGAAATCCATAGAATCATAGAATCATAGAACTGGCTGAGTTGGAAGGGACCTCAGAGCTCATCAAGTCCAACCCTTGATCCACTCCCCCCGTGGTTCCCAGCCCATGGCACTCAGTGCCACATCCAGGCTCTTTGGAAAGAGCTCCAGACACGGAGAATCCACTCCTTCCCTGGGCAGCCCATTCCAATGCCTGATCACCCTCTCCAGAAAGAAATTCTTTCTCATCTCCAACCTAAACCTCCCCTGGCACAACTTGAGACCCTGCCCTCTTGTCTTGCTGAGAGTTGCCTGGGAAAAGAGCCCAACCCCCCCCTGGCTCCAACCTCCTTTCAGGGAGCTGCAGAGAGTGATGAGGTCTCCCCTGAGCCTCCTCTTCTCCAGCCTCAACACCCCCAGCTCCCTCAGCCCTTCCTCACAGCAATTCTGCTGGATCCCTTCACAGCCTCCTTGCTCTTCTCTGGACCTGCTCCAGCACCTCAAGCTCCTTCCTGAGCTGAGGGGCCCAGAACTGGACACAGGACTCAAGCTGTGGCTGCACCAGGGCTGAGCACAGGGGCAGAATCCCTTCCCTGGACCTGCTGGCCACGCTGTTCCTGAGCCAGCCCAGGATGCCATTGGCCACCTGGGCACACTGCTGGCTCACCCATCACAGAATTATCAGAAAAGGACAGGGTGATGTTACCCACAGCATTCTGTAGCATCTCAGGCTGCAAAACCCGGGGCTTGCCTTTTTCTAGGATTGATTACCAATCGTTCATTAATGAAGATGCTGATGGTGGCTGCCAGGCACTACCCAGAGGAGAGGACCCCACACGTGGGCACTTTAGAGGCAGCAGGAAGACTCCATACACCATTACAAAACCAGTTCCAGCCAACTTGTGCAACTGGGCATTTCCAGCCTTGTGTTGCAATGCCAGAACTCCCAGTGAGCAGCATCCTGACTGCTGTCACCATGGTGCTGTGTGTGTAAGGGACACCAGCTCCTTCCTCTTGAGCTCACAGGGTGTGACCTGTAACCCTACACACCAGAAAGTCCACGGGCCAACTCCTCAGGAAGGTTGGGAATTGGGTGCCAGAGATCTCATCCATCATAGTAATAGGAACAGAAGAAACCAGAAAAAGGGCTGGTGAAACACTGAGTCACTGTGGTGTGAGGAGCAGCCAGGAAACAGATTTCCTCAGAAGCTGGAGCAGGGAGCAGGAGAGAGGAGGGGAAATGTGTGTGCAGCAGGGTGGGAAATGAGGGTGCATCACCCTGGAGCATCTGCAGCAAGGGCTGCTGGGAATATCCCCTGCACGTGGTACCATCTTATCCATCCACCTGGGCTCCAGGAAGGAATGCAGCAAAGCAGATCAATGTCTGTGTGGGTTTTCTGGGCCCTTCAGGGTCAGGAGGGGTTTTGCCACTGCCATGCCACTGTCTGGGGTGGTAAATGAACTTTTGGGGTGTCACAGGACAGGTCCCCCCTGTCTTCAGTTACAAAATCTGCCCCAGCACCCAGAATGAGGAGTGAGAGAATAACAAAGCAAATGAAAAGTAACAGAGAGGGAAATCAAGAGGAGGAGCCATGGCTGATGGCTTTTCCACGCTGGCTCTAATAAATTCATTTTTAATCTGCCTGCCAGGAATATTGATCAGCAGCAATGCATGAAAAACAAAGAGCAGGAAATATTCTCATCACCACTTGTAAGGCAGATTTTTTTCCAAAGTATTTAAGAGCTTGGCTGTATTTTTCACAAGCATTTCTGCACAGGCTCAGGGGAGTACTTTGCTTCTGAAAACTCACTACCTGTCTATGCACATATAGACAGAATAGAAAGAATATTTTAATATATATTAGATATATATTAGATATATATATAGAAAGAATTCTTTAATTCTAAGCTGTTACAATATGGACAAAGGGATGGAATTCCAAGTAAAACAGGTGAAGAATAGTGGTCAGAACCTCAGGATGCGTTCTGGATGCCCATTAGAGGCTCATTTCATGGAAAGGCTTTTAATTCACACACTTAAATGAGATGCTTAGTGTTAGCCTGAATACTTGTGCTGCATTGTATGCCAAGGAAAATTATAAACCTAGGAGATGAAAACAAGCCCTCGTGAATGCTTAGTTACTTTAATTACAAAGAAAAAAATAGTTAAAATAGAAAAGTGTTTGCTTGGTAGACAATACCCTTTTGGTTTTGCAAGGCTTTATGCAACATCTCCCTGTGAAAAAAGTAATGTGAGCTCTCTGAAATTTTATGGTGCTCTTTGAATCAGTTATTAGTTCATCCTGTCCCCTTGGTGTCTTTTAATTACTGCCAGGGTAGGGATCATTCTCCCAGTGCCACAGAGCTGAGCACTCACACAATTAGTGCAGATACAGAAACTGCTGGGGAGGAAGAACAGTTTTTCCTTTCTGCAGAAGTAATTATTCACTGCAGCTTATTAACTGGCCTTTGGAGGCATAAATATTTACCTCTACTATTTCACATTTCTTAGAATTCCCCATTTTTTTTAAGCATATAAACTTACAGGGATGTTTATTTACCTCAAACTCTTTGATCACAAAGCCTTTCTTCCAAACGTTTTCTCCATGTGGTTTAAGAGTCACCAGCACCTCGGCTCTGATCTTGCTTTCACCCACGTAAAAATACTGAATATAGAGTGTTTAAAAAAAATATCATCATGCAAATACTAGATGCTCCATGTAGGTTTGACAGACAGTAATATTGTTAGGTAAGTGTTTACTTAAAAAGAAGTTCAGATCTTTTAAACCTCTGATCATCAGCTCTTTCTGTGCATATGACAGGCACTTAAGGGCCCTTAAGATCCTCATGTCTGAGCACAGCCTGCTGCTCGTAGCATCTTCCCTTGAAAGCTGCTCCACTTTGGCTAGAAAATTAAATTCTTCTTGTATATTTTGAGGAAAAAAAATCATTCTTCTAAGAGTGTTGGAAGAGCAAGGCCTGGGTTGTGTGTTTTGCTACACTGGCTCTTGGATATCGAGGTGGGCAAACCTCAAACCTCCTGCCTGAGCTCCTCAGGGACCAGGTTCTGTACATCTGACTCTTCCCATGCCTCGGTTTTGCAGCTGAATATTGATATTTTCACATATAATCCCCCAAATCCCTGCAGTTTTCTTTTGCAATGGAGTTGCAAGTTGGTTTTTTTTCTTTTAGGAGTTTCTTGGCAACTTTTGGAGCCTGTTTGCTTTGGCATCCCCCTGCCACATTACCCATTCTTCAGCATCATGATCTAAAACCTGTGTTTACAACACTTTGTGGTGTTTTGTTTTGGGTTTTTTTACTGTGTTTATGTAGTTTTAAAATGTAAACCTAGAAGAACATCCATGAGGCACTTGTGAATTTTGTATCTGTGTATTTTTAATCTTGAGAGCTTCAAGAATATTATGTAGAATTGCTGTCACTATAGGGCTTCAATTGACAAACATCTGAACTTGGCAAAAGTTCAGGTTTTTTATAAGTGAATCCATTATACTCTCCTAACATCTGCTTTTAATAATCCTGAATGGTTTTGCTTTGTTCTACTTTCACATGAAGTGGGGTTTTTTGCCTTTTTTTTCACCATTACAGAACATGGTTGATTCTTCTCTCATTGATGGTGCTGATAAAAACGAGCACTGGTTTCAATGAGAATGAGGCTCCAAGTCAGAATATACGTTTTAATATGTTTAGTTTTAAGAGGAAATACTCTCTGAAAGGTTAACTTAACACTGTGACACTGAGTAATAAAATCATTGGCCAAGTGAGTTCTCACGTTATAAAATTCTTCAAAAATTGCATCATCAGAAAGATATGGGGGGCAGAAAAAGTCAGGAAATGTCATTAGAAATCCCTTCCCTCTTTCTTTTAAATACAACAAATGCGTGACAAGTAGAAAAATTAAATTACAGTTTAGTAAATTCATCAGGAAGGGAGTTTCTCTCTAGTCCCAAACATAAAGACAAGAGTTTTCTCAACTCTTGCCCACCCCAGGTTGTTCCTGTAACAACCTTCAGCTTGCACTGCACCAGAAAGCCTACAAAGAAAGAGGAGTTGGGAAAAGCAGGTGAAGATATTCAGTTTTCCCACTAAATCCCAATGGTAGGATCCTCCCACCCCATTTCAGGTGCCTTTTCATGCTGAAACCACCTTCTTGCTGAAGGCACTTGAAACGAAATCGGTGTTTTTAAAACCCGACTCCTTCCTTTGGCTTGGCATTATTCAGCATTTTCATACTGAAACTACCTTCTCTTTGGGGGTATTTGAAACGAAATGGGTATTTTTAAAACCTGGCTGGTTATTTTGAGGGGAAATGTCACCAATGGCAGGTGCCAAACCTGCATTTTGCCTGAACTAAAATGTGGAAGGTGCTGATGGAGCCCTGCGCTATCTGACTCTGCCGAGCCTTGTGTTGGGGGACTGTGTTTAGTTTTGGCCTGACACTTCAAGAAGGATGCAGGCCACCTGGAAAGAGCACAGAGGGGAGGAATAAGAGTGATCACAAGTCTGGAAAATATGACCTACAGGAAAGATGAAAAGAGCAGCCTGTTTATTTGTGAGGCGAGACCTGAAGCAGGGTACGGTCATGGGTGTAACGTAACTTCCCTGCTACAAAGAGGCACTAAAGGATTTGTGCTGGAGCAAAAAAAATAAATAAATAAAATAAAATGAACAAGCTAAAGTTGCAGCAGGGAAGATTTATCATAGAATCACAGAATCATAGAACTGGCTGGGTTGGAAGGGACCTCAGAGCTCATCAAGTCCAACCCTTGATCCACTCCCCCCGTGGTTCCCAGCCCATGGCACTCAGTGCCACATCCAGGCTCTTTGGAAAGATCTCCAGACACGGAGAATCCACTACTTCCCTGGGCAGCCCATTCCAATGCCTGATCACTCTCTCCGTAAAGAAATTCTTTCTCATCTCCAACCTAAACCTCCCCTGGCACAACTTGAGACCCTGCCCTCTTGTCTTGCTGAGAGTTGCCTGGGAAAAGAGCCCAACCCCCCCCTGGCTCCAACCTCCTTTCAGGGAGTTGGAGAGAGTGATGAGGTCTCCCCTGAGCCTCCTCTTCTCCAGCCTCAACACCCCCAGCTCCTCCTCATAGTGTCTGTATTTCAGTTACTGCAGCCCCTCTGGCTAAGGGAGGTATTTAGAATGTTAGGAAGGGTTAAGCACCAGGAGGCTGTGGAACTGCCACCACCGCGGGTTCATGCGGATGGGCCTCAGGTATCTGTCAGGAATAATTCTGGTGTGATCATCTCTGCCATGGGGCATTTGGCTGGAACCTGATGGTTCTTGAGATCTCCATGGAGGTCCTGGAGTGTGGGACACGTACCTTGACAGCTAAGGTCATGAAAATTAAAATAAAATCAGTTTGAAGTGAGATACAGATTGGATGGCTCTGTCAAAGGCTTTCTTTCAATGAACATCAAACCCAAGCTCCTGCTCAGGTATCATCTCAAATAAGGTAGATGCTCTCTTTGTTTGGCTCTTCTAACCATTCTTGGGTTCTATGGTTTGAAATTGTCTTCTGCTTTTCAGCCTAAAATTAACTTTAGGTTGGGATAGGGGGGGGGGGTGATATTGTTGGGTTTTTCCCTTCTTTAGGTTAAATACCTCTTCACCCATGCTCAGCTTTCCCCCGGTGTATATCCAACCAGTGAAGACACATTTCCCCCTTTCACATCAGTTACTTTAAACCTTTTCTTGTAAGGAAAATTTAGCTTTAACTGTTTCACACTCTCTGTACTCCCTTTCCATACACTTTCCACCAACTAATTTTTTCTGAACAGGATTACAGTTTCTTGCAGCCCCCTGACAACGAAGGGCCTTTCACTCTGTGCCTTTCCATCTAAACACACCATTCCTGGGGTCATTCCCAAAGCTCTAAATTATATAATTGCAATTAATTCTGTATCACCAGTAGTAACATATAAATCTTAGAATAAAAAAAACTATGAAAATGTTCATAACTTTCACTCATTTACAAATACAAGAAAAATCAAAAGCTTAGGTACTTAACATTTAAATTCTTGCAAAAAAGACTCATGACCCACATACACTGTTGGTTTTTTTTTTAAATGCCTCTCTCCTCAGTGGGTCACCCATTAAGCTACTGGGGGGGGGTTTCCCTCTCAGGCATTGCAATGAGTTTTATATCACAGAAATTCCAAGTGAAGTGCTCACTCCAAACTCCAGTCAAAGCCAGAGGATAACCTTCAAACTGTATTTCTTAACAAGTATATGCATGGAAAGAGTTAAGGAGAGTTGAGTTAAGTTAAGAGTTAAGTTGTGTCCCCCTCTCCCAGTTTATATAAAGTTTGTCTGGGATATATTTAAATATGGAAAACTTGGAGGAAAACTTAAGAAAGCACTGTCAGATGGATGTCTCCAAATGTCCTCATGCAGCTGTGGAGCATCTTCCTGTTGGTGGAGGGTTCTGCCAGGGTTTGCAGATGAAAACTTTCCTTTCCAGCTCACTTGGGAGCCAGATGTGTCAGGCTGAACGTGTCACCCAGTGTCACTGCTGAGCCTTACACCTTGGCTGCAGCTGGAGCCCCTGTTTCAGGTTCCAGAAACACAATAACAAACTTTGTGTCCTCAGGTCTCAAAATATTCACTCTGCCCAGCTGCCCTTCTCTAGAAAACACACAGCCTTGTTCCTCCAGGGAGGTAAATATCCATCCCAGCATTAGGCCTTGTATAAATCATGAGGTGCTGTCAGACACTGTCACTATTAGAACTGTTTGCTACTTGGAGTCCTTTGGTTATTAATTTGCTTTTTTTCTCACTGGGGCCTTTCACCAGGAACAGTTAACTTCAGTGAAAACAATTAATTCCTTATTGCATGAGTGTCTTTCTCAATAATTTCCACTTGGCAGTCTTTTACATCTCATCTCCAAGTGGGTATCCACTCCTTCCTTCCCTGACTTAGTCACTGCTGACACATTTTTGGGGCTGGCACCCCCCACCCACAGAACAGAGCAGCTCCCTGTGGTGCAGACATCTGGCTCTGATAGGAGAGCATGAAAGCTATCAGCTCACTTTGCCATATCATCCAGAGGAATTTCCAGGGAATGGCAGAGGAAAGGCAGAGAAAGGCACCCACAACGTTCTCCTTTCAGAGAGAGAAATCTTCATGTCACTCTGAGAGGTTTCTCCCAGTCTAAACCAGTAGTTTGTCTTTTTAAATTACAGTGAATTACAGCACTGCTGAATTTTCCCTTTCCTTGGGTTTCCATTCCTTCCCTTATGCCTCTCTGTTGTTTCTAGGTGCCCAGAAGATGCCATGAGAATAGATGAGAACTCCCCACCAGCACAGGTTGAGTGACAGTCTCCTTCAGCTCATGAGAAATCAATGCTCTGGAGCCACATGCCCAGCAGTGTCTTCTTCTTTCACCACCCTCCTGATATTTACACTGCCACCTTCACCCCTCAGTCCCAGGTAACCTCAGACACATCCCTGGATGTTGATGTTAGGAAAGCAAGAGGCTGTGATCAAGATGCTTGCACAGAATATGTTGAATTAGGATCATAGAATGGTTTGGGATGGAAGGGACCTTAAAGATCATCAAGATCCAACCCTCCTGCCATGGCCAGGGACATCTCCCACTAGAATTAGGTCTCATCACAAAGCTTGGACTCTCATTTAGAGGGCATTAAAGTAGATAAAATACAAATCCTCAAATCTAGAAAGAGGGAAAAGGGTTGGGCTCCTACCTCTATGCCATGAGCCAAGTCTCTGCATGCTTTCTGGGTTTGCTGACAGAGGAATTGCAGTGTGCTGGGACAAGCAGCATGGTGGGGACTGGGGAACCAACTGGGCAGCAGCAACCCTGCTCTGGGCATCCCAATCCCCAGCATGGCAGGAAAGAGGATGATAAGCCCCAGATGTCCCAGGCTGGTCAGAGGGAACTAAAGGGAACTTTCTGGGATGGACATCAGAGGGTGCATTAACTTTGTCAGAAGAGCACCCACAGCTGGATTCAGACTGGGAGAGGCAAGGTGTAGGTGTGCACAGCATGAATGTACACGTAGGGGCACTTGGAAGAACATGTTTGCTCATGGGTGAGTGCTGAGGAGGGACAGGTCAAGATGTTGGGATTTTAAGGTGCCTCATGCAGGGGAAAGGCTTCTCCCAACTCTGTTTCCCCACAGGAATCCCCTCCAGCATCTGCCTGAGTTGTAGGTGGGGGGAACACTTGTGTGTGTGTGTGTGTGTGTGTGTGTGTGCAGTGTACTGGGCATCCAACACCTCTTGTGGAGACTGGAGTGATGAAGATCTTCCTCCCTGGCACAACAGTCATCTGCATAAAGTGTTTTTGAGGAGGCACAGGGTCCTCCAACCTTTTCTTCTCTTTTATTTTCATTTGACTGTGTTCATGGTCATGAGGATGTCTCTTGCTATAGCTCCTGACTCAGAAATCATGAACATTATCAGCACTGGAGAGCAGAGCCTTCCAGGAGTGTGGAGCACCAGACCTTTTTCCATACTCTCATCTTGCCCCCTTCCTCCTCTCCCACTCATCCCCAGGAGCAGCTGCAGTGTTCCCTTCCAGCCAGAAGGGAAGACAAGCAGACAGCTGTCATGCTATGAATCAGATCTCAAACTGTGGTTAGCGAGGGAAGATTTTAGCTTTATTTCCTTCTTGCAGAACAAAGAGCATCTGTTTTTGACACTTGCAGTTTTGTGCTGATCTGGGAGCTTGACTTGCAGTTCCAGCTCCCACACAGGGAAACTGAACCCAAGGAGCCCCTGCAAAATATTCTCCTTAGGGGTTTGTTTTTTTTTCATTGATTAGATCTCTGTGTAATCAAATGTAAATTATGCATTTGAACAGAATGTTTAAATGAGAATGTGAGGCAATGTGTGTGATTCTCCTTGGCCCTCTAAGTGGTGTGACTGGGAACACTGGGATCAGACCAGCTGGTTCTGACTTTTATTGTTTGGGGGCACCTGAAGGCAGCGAGTGCTGGGGAGTGAGCAGGGTTCCTGTGTGCTGCAGAATGGTTTCCTGGACACAGTGGGAATCCAGAGAGCCAAAAGTGAGTCACATGGACAACTGCAGACATCACATTTAATTGTGTAATAACACTACAGCCAGCACAATTGGAGCAGGCTTGCTGACCTCACAGCTGAAAGCACTATTTAAGATCTGGCTACCAGATGTTCCAAGAGGACCCAGCCAGCTGCTAGCAGGAGTTACCCTGAGTGTTTTCACAGGGAATAGTTACCCCCTTCTCATCCAGGAGAGATGATTGCACTGATTTTCTTCTCTGCCCTGCTGTGGGACAAGGCTCGGGCATGGGGATTCAAGGACGGAGTGCTGCATAACTCCATCTGGTTGGGTAAGAAAGAATTTAATCATCAATGTTTTGCTGCGAAACTCCCTGGGTTTGTCTACCAGGATGAGCACCTAGAACTGCAGACTGGAGCTGTGAGTTAATACCAGCAAAATCCTGCACAGAAACTGGGGAGCATTTTATCTAAGCAGTGACTTCAAGTTTTCTCCTTAGGAGTTTACTATTTTTGCTCTCTCCCTGGAGTGCAAGGAAAAGCAGCTACAGAATATTTCCTCTGAATGCCTTTTCCTGCAGCATGAGGTAAAGTGAAAACAGCATTAAATAACAGTTGCTTCTAATGAAGGAAAACGAGTGAGAAAAAGCAACATTTGCCAAAGGAATGAATTACTTTCTGCATGACCATACTTCAGCTGCCTGGGGTCCTACAGATGAAACCAAATGATCTGGAAATTATAGCAATCATATTTCCTAGGTTTTCCAGGGAAGTACAGAAATGTATCTGCTTTGGCTGTTGGTTTGTCCACATCATTAAACAGGGGAGGGAAGATTTCAAGAGGGCTGTAGAAAATGCTGTGGGAGTAGTTTCTGACTCCTCTTACTGCTGGGTTTAAATAGTTCTTCTGCAGATCTCTGTAGGCATCCAGTACAACAGGGAAACTTGTTCAGAACACAGCCACACCAAGGATGCCAACACAGAAACAGTGCTCTGTTTCCTAGACAAATACTTACCTTTGTCCTCTCTAGAGGGTTGGGCATTTTTTTTAAGGCTTTTGAGGGATTTCTGCTGTGCTCAGGTGTTCCAGAGGGACTGTGTCCATGCTCCAGTGCAGCAGCCACGTGATTCCAGTCCCATCCCAGAGGACCACGTAAAGTGACAGGAAGGTAAACGAGAGGGAGAGGTGATCTGGATTGTTTTCCATCTGACTGCACATTTTTAATGACTTCTCTTTCTTTCTAAACCTGGAACACGTGTCCCATGGCTGCTGAAGGGGCTCAGGTGGGAGGGAACCCCAGGGTAGGACAGTTTGGCAGCTTTGGGTAACACCTCGAGTGATACAAAGGAGAAAAAAAAAAGGATGAGAGAGGTTTGTGTGGGTAAACAGCAAAGCTTGTATTCCTGGCTGGAATAGCAGCAAAGAGGAATGGAAGATAAGTAGGACTGAGGCTGTGTTAAGCCCTGATATTTGTTTAATTTGCCTCCCTGGATGTAGCCTTCAGGGGCTTGTACCACAGAAATGTGAATTTGTGATAAAACATTTAAGCAGTTTGGTGAATTGAAATCAATTTGAAGGAAAAGAAAAATTAAATCTGATTATTTAAAGTAAAGGAGCAGAGTGTTAGCTGGCTTGCATAACAACATTGTTTTGCTACATCTTTAGCATTTCCCATAAGAGTAAAAAATAAACCATGATAAAACTGATAACTTGCTCTAAAAAAAAAAAAGCCATGGAAAATCTGGAAGCACAGTGTGGAACTTTGAAATAACTGCTCTGCTTTCTGGGACTCTGTTGAACCTCCTTTGGAAAGGCACCATTTAGTGTAACTATAGCAATGAAATTGTTGAAACTAACCTCAAAATGCAGCTAACTGAATTACCAGTGGAATTCAGTGACATTGTAGATCAACAAAGAAAAAATCTGGCAAAACTGCAACCAATCCAATCTGACAAATCTTCACATTAAAAACTAAAAAGTGCAACTTGAGCAGTAAAACAAATAACCCCAATCTTGTAATCACTATGCATGAGCATCAAAACAAGACCTACCTCCCTCTGCCCCTGGAATAAAATCTCAGGATGTGCAGAGACATCTGAGCTGTGCTCATCCCTTCTTCTGAGAAAGCACTACCAAGACTAACTGGAAAATTAAGGGAGTTTTCTAGTTTACCTTTCTTCCTCAACTAACCATCACCCCAGACATAAAATGTGGGCATGCTGGCAGCCCAGGAATTCTCCTGTTTTTGGCCTTTTTCCTCGTTACAACACATTTTTTGTTGTTCAGGAGGCAGTGGTCCTGCTGCTGGTGACTCCATCACCGTCTGTCTTGGGGCAGTGGGGATTTTGCTGCTGCTCAGTTTTGACACCAGCACATCCCAACCCAAGGTTTGGTGACAGCTGAGGAGAGGATTGGAGCAGTCTTCCCCAAATATGCTCCTCTGAGTGTCACCAAGCAGGATTTTTGGGACATCCTGTGTTAATATAGGGTGATGTAGGGGGCCAGACCCACCCCATTTGGTTGGGGAGTACCCTGAGTTGGATTGTGAGGTCCCTGCCAGCAGCTCTGGGTGCCCACCTTCTGCTTCAAAGCTAAGTGTTTATTTTTTATTTAGCATTTAGCACTGTGCCATGCAAATTGAGGGCACTTGATCCAGCCAGATTCCATACTTGTTGTGTTTGTGCAGAAGGGATTGGCTGCATTTTTCCCAGCTCCTACTGCTGTGGGTGAGGAGAGGGTCACTTTCCTTGCAGGATCCTCTGTGGCTGTGCTTCCAGGAGAGATTTTAAGAAATGTAAGCTGGAAAAAACCCTTGTCCTGTCAGCCACAACCTTCTGAGTGAGAACCAAGCAAGAAAAACGGGTGGATAAATCTCTGAGAGAGCAGCCCCAGCATGCAGGTTTTTGGGCAAAGAAGGGAAGAACTTTGGTGAAAGTTCTCCCTGTTGTCCAGGCAGGTCAGATACAGCCCTGAGGCAGAGTCCCCCATGAGAGGAGAAGCTCAGCTGGGGCTGGGACACTTTGTACTCTGCAGAGGTGGCTCTGTGGGACAGACAGGGGACACATTTACAGGGACAGGCACGTGCTGGTGCCTGCAGGTGAGGATATTGTATGCAGGTTTATCTACACAGCCATGGTGCCACCTCTGTCAAGACTGACAGTAGTTGATGTGTGGCTGAGAATATGTGTGTAAGTATCTATAGACACACAGAAAGAAAGTGATACCCAGTTCCTAAGCTTGGACCTGGGTCTGGTTTTGCTGGTGTGGTTTCTCTGCCTCTGCAGCCCCTGATGTGATGAAGAGGGAGGATGAAAGGTCTGACCAGTTAATCAGGATCCACCATCAGGGAATACTGTATCCCATTAAACTGGGACACCCAACCAGCATCAAAACTCACAGCCTGGTGGTGTGTGGTCCATCCATCCCCTCCAAGGCTGCTTTTGTCACCTTGCAGAGGAGCTGTAAGCAGAGATGGGTGCTTGCTCTGAGCAGGGCAACACCACCCCCCCAGACACTGCAGGAAAAGTTCCTGGAGCTGCTGCTGGGCAAGCAACCTGGGCAGGCACTGAAGAACATGGTGCCTGTCCATCTTAGCATCAAGAAATGGGAGTAGGTACCTTTGGAGGGGGAAGAGTTGAAAGCCAGGTGAAAAAGTCAGGAGAACCACTAAAAACTGAGAGTTTTTAGGTCCAAGGGGTGATGAGCCCAAGCAGTGGTGACCTGAAGCCCTGGGTGCACACCCAGCAGCAGCTCCAGGGGAGGAGCAGAGTGGAGGATTTTACCAGCAAAGCTTGGAGACTGCTCTTGTCTTGGCTGTCACCTTGGCAGTGGTGACAAACCTCAGAATTCAGCCACCTCTTACTCTGGGTGCAGCAGAGCAGATCCCAGGCTCCACAGCCTGCCTTCCAGTTCACTCCCCAGCAGCAGTGTCAGTTCCAGGCTGTCCCTTGGATGTGCAGCAAAGCCCAATTTGTGCTGTTTTCTGTAGCAGGCAGAGTTTCAGTTCATGCATACTGAATCCAGTCTGGAGATACTGGAAAGAAGCAGTGAGTAAATATCAGGTTGGACATGATGGATGAATGAAAAGTATTCCTTCCTATGGGTACATCTTTAATCAAAATACATTAAAAAAACATATAGCATGCCATTATTCCACAGTTTATTAGCTGTGACTCTTCTTTGCAGTGGAAGTGGCTTCTTTGGAAGGATTTTTTGCACACAATGTGTGTTACCTCGTGCCAGTGACATTCCCAGGGATGCTACAGGGAAGCTCTCTCCAACTCTGAGCCTGCTGTCAGCAGTATTATTTACTTCACTGGGCACAAGGCCAGTGACTCTGGGTCCAAAATCTGCACTGGCAAACATCACTTTGTGTCTAAGAAGGGTTCTCACCATCCCTAACCACAATTCAGTGGTGGCCATAGCTTTCTTTAAAAAAAAAAAAATACCCTAACCCTAGCCAAAACTGCTGACTCAAAGTATGTCCCTAAAAAGACATTCTTTTTTTTCCCATGGTACCAATAACTACTGTAAAAAATGTTTCCTGTTTTGTGTCTTCCTTCAGTGGTGTTGACCAGCGATAGCTACTGACAGCCCTTTCTCTCAGATTCTACTAAATAGAAGAAAGATCTAAACAAAAACCCCGTTCAGATCAGATATGCAGATTGCTTCTGGGACAGATTTCCATACATATGGCATCAGACAAGTGCAACATGAAAATATTATAAAACTTGCAGTAGTAGTGACAGTTTCAAGGTTTCCCTGGAAAGATGCTTCGTGTTGGACTTGCAAGAGCAGAGGGGAAAAAAAGAATAACTAAGTGCAATGGTTTTGTGTGCAGTGAAAATGTCAGCCAGCAATTGTTCTGGTCCTGCCCTTTGTGACACAAGCTCAGATATTTTTATTTGACATTTTTCTTCCCTTCAGTGTCTGCCTCTCCTCTCTCCAAGTAGCTCTGATTTAACTTCTCTGGAGAGTCAAAACAAAGCTCTGATTCATCTTATGAAGGCACTTGGAGTTACATCCAAGAGGAGGCTGTGATAGGAGTCCAGAAGGAGCTTCCCCCGAGTCAGATAGGATGTGTGGAGCTGTGGATGCTGACACCAGCCCATGGTTCCCATAACTACTGCCTGCTGCAGGGTCCCTGGGGACTCCTCCCCAGCCTTTGTTGATTTTCTGTTGTGCAAAAACTCACCAAGCCCTGGCTGGCTCTGTTGCTCAAAAACTTCTCTCAAACAAACCCCTACCTTTGGGTTGCAGAAACGTGCAACCTCCTGGGGATGGGAGGGATGGCTTTTCCCCACAGCTTCCCTCAAGGGGCACAGCTGGAGGTTTTGTTTCTCTTCTCACCTGGAGAGAGCAGCCCAAAGCCCAGGTGGTGGGGACACTGCTGGGGGCAGGGGGAGCATCCTGGGGGGGGGGTGGGTGACCCAATCCTGACATCCTGTCCTGCTTTGGTCCCACAGAACGAGCAGCTGGAGTGTACCACAGGGAGTCACGGTCTGGGAAGTACCAGCTCACCTATGCAGAAGCCAAAGCTGTCTGTGAATATGAGGGGGGACATCTGGCCACCTATCAGCAGCTGGAGGCAGCCAGGAAAATAGGTTTGCAAATAATCATGGCTCTTTGCTTTTCACAGCTGTCATCCCTGGAATCACAGACTCACAGACTGGTTGGGCTTGGAAGGAGCCTGAAAGATTATCTGGTTCCAATCCCCTGCCATGGTCAGGGACTCCTCCCACAGCCCAGGGTGCTCCAAGCCCCATCCAACCTTCAACACTGCCAGGGATGGGGCAGCCACAGCTTCTCTGGGAACCTGGGACAGGGGCTCAGCACCCTCACAACAAAAGATTTCTGCCTAAGACCTCACTTCCTTCTCCCCTCTTCCAGTTCAAATCCACTCCCCCTCATCCCATCCCTCCAGGCCCTTGTCCCAAGTCCCTCCCCAGCTTTCCTGGAGCCCCTTCAGGTACTGGAAGGTGCTCTAAGGTCTCCTCACAGCCTTCTCCAGCCTGAACAACCCCAACTCTCTCAGCCTGGCTCCAGCCCTCCCAGTATCTCAGTTATCAACAGCTCCATGTCCTTCTTGGGGAAGGGAAGGGACTCCAGAGCTGGACCCAGCACTGCAGGGAGGTCTCACCTTCCCTTGACCTACCGAACACCCTTCCTAATGTTGCCAGTTGTGTTTTCACCAAACTCTGTGACTGAGAGCCTGGTAAACCCCCTGGATTTTTGCCCAACTTCCATGCCATTTCCCCAGAAGGTGCCTGCAGGACCCACAGAGCTGTCAGGGACAGCACCTGCACACCCAGAGCCACAAATCCCACTGAGCTCCAGCTGCAGCACAGCCCTGGAACCAGCAGCACCCAGGGTGGAGCTGGGAAGTGACAGCACCTGGGTCCTGCAGAGGAAAGTGGTTATCCCCAGGGATTTATCCCCAGGGAGCTCCTCAAGTACACGTGTTGCTGGTTTGCAGCATTGTGGCTTCCAGGTGTGTTTGGCCTGAGAGGGGGTGAGTGGTGTGCTTGGAGGGAAAGGTGGAGCTAAGTGAGATTCTGTACCTGATTTCTGTTTGTTTCCTGGTGAGAAATCATCAATTCACTCAGAGCATGAGGAAAACTGTGGAAAATATCCTCCACTCCAGCAATTTGCAGGCTGTGCCCTTGGGTCAGAAGCTGGCTCTCAGCACACGTGCAAAAAGGGGACTGTTGTCTCCTCTGTCCTTGGACACCACAAATGTGTTCCAGTTTGTTTCAGTGAAAACATCGAATTGGTCTCTACCAGACAGTGAGCAATACTCTTTGGTTATTGTTTTTAAAGTTTTCAGCCAGGACATGCTTTCTGTTTAGCAAGAAATACTCGAGGCATTTCAGGTGTTTAAACTGGAAGTATCTTAACAAAATAATTTGTTTTCTGAGCTGTCTTCTGTAGGTAGCATTTTATTCACTCTCAGCAGAGCTGAATGCTGCAGGCTCTTGAGATTTGATTGAGTAAATCTCTGTGACCTCAAAAGGGAAACAAAGAACACTCTGCTAAAACTCACCCAACCTATAATTTGGTTACAAATGCTGGAACAGCACTTAAAACGCCCTCCCCAGGAAACCGTACACTCCACCTGCATTTGATTCTTTGCTTTCAAGTGAAGAATAATCATGTTGTGGAGAACACAATGCAATTGTATATCCTGTGTTTCAAATCAGCCTCTCAAAGCTCTGCTCTTCCCTGTAGTACAATTTCTCTGAGGCCAATCACACCCGAGTCACTCACCCGCCCCGGCGAGGCTTTACACACTTGAATTAAAAGCAGAGTTTCTTGCCCAGGGTTGATTTATCACCTCCGTGCCTCATTTTCTCCCTGTCCCAGGTTTCCACGTGTGTGCTGCTGGCTGGATGGCAAAGGGCAGGGTTGGTTACCCCATCGTGAAAGCTGGAGCCAACTGTGGCTTTGGGAAAACCGGCATCGTCGATTACGGGATCCGCCTCAACAGGAGCGAGAGATGGGATGCCTACTGCTACAACCCCCATGGTGAGTGACAAAACCTTGCTCCCCGAGGCTGGCAAAGGCACCAAGGCACCCAGGCTCTGCTTGAGCTCACTCTGATGCCATAAATATGCTGCCTGAGAAGGGAGGGGTATCCATATGAATTTATTTGGGGCCTTGCACCCAGCCCTGTCTGCAGTTACCTGACCGGGCTTGCTCAGAGCTCAGGGCTCAAGCAAAGTCCTTTCAGAAACTAAAAACCTAATGAGATGGTGGTGGTGGTGGTTGAAAAGGGAAGTGGTATTTCCACTGTGATGTGCAAACACCTTGCTTTATATAAGAATGTTTACATTTAGCATGGAATTTAATTGAAATGACCAACATAAGGAGTCGAACATGGGAACCTTTTTCTGGCTATTTTGCCTGTAAGTAGCCTAAACTTAGTGTTCATCCCGATCCCTTCCTTCTTGTGCCTGGAATGGGACAAGTTTTGAAAATGCATGGGAAAACACCTGATAGATCCAGCTCCCAGCCATGCCAGGTGTGTGGTGTCCATGAAGAAAGTGATGGATCTCCAAAGCAGATGGTACAAGGCATGGTTCAAGGATTCAAGGATGGTTCAAGGCACGGTGCAAACCAGACCTCTCTCCACTCCCCTCCATCCACCACCCTGCTGCAATACTGACAGGGCTTTGCCTCCAGCTCACTTTGAGCAGGGAGGAGAGGAGAAAGCAGGCACCACCAAGAGAAGCAAAGCTCAGCTCTGTGCACTTCTTGGCTCTCCTACAGCTCCGAGAGCACTGCCCTGCCTGGCAGAGCCAAAAGTTGGAGGTGTCTGTGACGTCTGCACAGCTGTGCCTCTTCTGTTTGTGCTCTTGAGGTTGTTTATGTGAGCTGGGCAGTTGTTAGCTGAGTCCTGTGTGGGGTGGGGGACACTCACAGATGTTCAGCACACGAGGAGAGCTGCAAGAGAGAAGAGCTGCACTCATCCTGACTGTGCCTGAGCTGTCTGTCAGCCCCACGTTCTCCTTTGGCAGCCTTCTCCTCGGGGCTCAGGCTGCTGCTTCCCAACCTTTGGTTAGAAAACAAAAGGGAAACAGAACTGCCCAGGCTTGAGGCTCTGCCCCTTGAAAGGAGGTGATGGACACAAGGAACACACTGGTAAAACTCACTCATCCTATAACTGGGTTGCAAATGCTGGTACAAAGCCTGGCAAGAGTTGTCCCTTTGCAGGTGGGGGACAAGTAGCCTGGGGGAAGAAAGAGAGAGAGAAAGAGAGAGAGAAAGAGAAAGAGAAAGAGAAAGAGAAAGAGAAAGAGAAAGAGAAAGAGAAAGAGAAGGACGCCAGGAGGAACTTGTGGAACTGTTTGCATGTTGTAGTGCTCACCCAACCCAGCAGTGACCTGGGGCTGAAGAGCACAGGACCAATGTACAAACTCAGAGGGTTCCTCACACTGCACAGCCCCAGCTCGCCTTCCTGGACACTCCCTGAGGAATTCCCTCCTCAGACTGGTCAGTCCCACAGGCAGGGAGCTGGTGAAGTTCAGGTTCAGCAGTTTGATTCAGTAATCAAACCAAAATGAGTGGGTTTTGAGCCATTCCCAAGGGAGTGAAGAGCTGCAGCCCTGTGTGTGGTCACCAGCCTGTGTCAGTTCTTTGTGTAAAACACACAATTAAAAGAAGTTTTTGAGGAAGAAAGGATGAAACCCCCATGCCAGGGGGACTTGCAAGTACAGATGTGGAGCTCACACTTGGACATTGCCAGAATCCCCAAGTGCCTTTGGCAGAAATCCCAAAGCCGTGCAAGTCAGGGAAAGCTTTTCCTCTCATTTCCAGGAGTTTTGGGCCATGCCTCTTGTTTCTGAAACACAGACTCCTGAAAGCCAGGAGTCACTTGTGAAAGACTTGTCACATTTCTTGTGAATCCTTAAACACACACAAAGTGCTATCATGCCAAGTGTTCCCGTGGGGTCTTCCTCTGGATCTGCTGGGTCAAGGTGCACGAAGATTCAAACCACAGCCCTATCCAGAATAAACAATAAATGCTGATTTTTTTTATATGTTTCTCTTAGGAAAAGAATGCGGCGGAGTCTTCACAGATTCCAAACATGTTTTTAAGTCCCCAGGCTACCCAAATGAGTATGAAAATGAGCAGATTTGCTACTGGCATATTAGGGTGAAGTATGGGCAACACATCCATCTGCAGTTCCTAGAGTTTGATGTTGAAGATGACACTGCCTGTATGGCTGATTTCTTGGAAATTTATGACAGCTACGATGACATCAATGGCTTTGTGGGCAGGTAAAGTGTTCCCAGCTTTAATATGCAAATAATCAAATTATTTAAGTTACCTTATCCAATTAGCACCTCTGATATGCCCATAATACTTGTAATAATAATACCTGACTTATCTTTCCTGGCAATTTACTTTGCTGCCATGAACATAATAAGCTTGTGAAGGCTTTCAGAGGATTGTGCTGTGCCCTTTTCTGCTGGGTTAAATTACACACAAAATTGCAAGACTTTTGATTTGGCTGCTTATCTTAATTCACTTTTATTTTACAGGAGGAGTTCCTGGCAATCTCACACAGGCTTTTGTATTTGCTTTAACTGAAAGGCAGGAGGAGGGGATGTTAAACTCTTAGTAAAAAGGGGTCTAGTCTAAGTTACAGAAAAAAAATATTTCCTTACAGTATCAGAACAGAGCAAGTGTTATATATCATCTCTCCTCATGGATTAATTTCCCTCTGTGCTTAATTCTCACTTTCTTTGACCTCATATTTTTGCTTGTCCTTTAGCAGTCCTATTTGGGGATGAAGTTCCTCAATTTCCCAGAAACAAAACAAAGCAAAACCCAACAAAACCAAACAGAAATAGTGATAACAACCACTCCCCAATTCCTGCCACTTTCCACATCCTCTCTACACATTCTGTGTGGCAAAGGCAGGATGTATAACCCTAACCCAGAACCCTAACCCAGAACCCTAACTCAAGCCCTTTACAGATAATTCTAAATGTTTTTCTTGACAGTGTTCTCCCTTTCTTAGCCTTAGGTCACTGTTCTTTTCCTCAATGCCTTGTTAAATTGATCTTTTTCTTTTTTTCTTTTTTTTCCATTTTTTTTGCTTTTGCTTCCTGCATATACTGTATAATGTTTCCTATGTTTTTCCCTCTCCTAAACCTACTCTTAGACATTGACCAAAATTCAGTGATAAACATTTTTTTTTTCCAGGTTTTGTGGAGATGAATTGCCAGATGATATCATTAGCACAGGTAAGAAAATTACAGGCTTTGAGGTAAAAAAAAAACAACAAAACACAACAACAATCAGCCAAGATCACCTTTTGTCCCTACTTCCTAATACACCGTGTTTAAGATTGTCCAGGGACACAACCCCTGCTTTGTGCTCTTTCACCCATGAGATTGCTTCCAAAAAAAATCGGAATAAAAGCAAGGTGGGGAGCAGATAACCAGGGTGCATCCTGCTGGCCTCACCGCGGCACTGCACACACACACGGGACGGAGAGAATTCAGGCACCGATTTTTTAACAAGCATTTGGAGATGAGAGCCACAGGGTGATCTGCAGAGAAAACTGATGAAAATCTGCCTGGTTTTATCTTCTTTTCTTTTTTTTCTTTTTTTTCTTTTTTTTTTTTTTTTTTTTTTTTTGTATTTTTGAATTTTTGGTGGTTTTTTTTTCTTTTTTGTTTTGTTTTTTAATTGGTCTAAAGGTCTCAGAAGCAAGCAAAAGCACTTTAAAAAAAAAATCTGAAAGACCCCAGGGCAACCAGGCTGTGAAGGGATCCAGCACAGATCCTATGAGGAGAGGCTGAGGGAGCTGGGGGTGTTGAGGCTGGAGAAGAGGAGGCTCAGGGGAGACCTCATCACTCTCTGCAACTCCCTGAAAGGAGGTTGGAGCCAGGGGGGGTTGGGCTCTTTTCCCAGGCAACTCTCAGCAAGACAAGAGGGCAGGGTCTCAAGTTGTGCCAGGGGAGGTTTAGGTTGGAGATGAGAAAGAATTTCTTTCTGGAGAGGGTGATCAGGCATTGGAATGGGCTGCCCAGGGAAGTAGTGGATTCTCCGTGTCTGGAGATCTTTCCAAAGAGCCTGGATGTGGCACTGAGTGCCATGGGCTGGGAACCACGGGGGGAGTGGATCAAGGGTTGGACTTGATGATCTCTGAGGTCCCTTCCAACCCAGCCAGTTCCATGATTCTATGATTCTTCCTCTCCTCCTTGCCAACCAAGCTTTCCCTCTGCTGCCTTCTCCAACTCCCTGAAAGGAGGTTGTAACCGGGTGGACGTTGGTCTCTTTTGCCAGACGACTTTCAGCAAGACAAGAGGGCAGGGTCTTAAGTTGTGCCAGGGGAAATTTAGGTTAGATATTAGAAAGAATTTCTTTCTGGAGAGGGTGATCAGGCATTGGAATGGGCTGCCCAGGGAAGTAGTGGATTCTCCGTGTCTGGAGATATTTAAAAAGAGCCTGGATGTGGCACTCAGTGCCATGGTCTAGCAACCGCAATGGTGGTTCAAGGGTTGGACTTGATGAGCTCTGAGGTCCCTTCCAACCCAGCCAATTCTATGATTCTATGATCCTATGATCTTTGTGCCACCCGAAAAAGGTAACTTCTTTCTTATCTTTTCCTTCTCCCAGGCAATGTTATGACCCTGAAGTTTCTGACAGATGCCTCAGTGACTGCTGGGGGGTTTCAGATTAAGTACACTACAGTGGACACACCTTCAAAGCCAAGTGAGGGAAAGAATGCAACATCCCAAGGGAAAGCAAACTTCTTACCTGGAAAGTTTGGAATTATGTGAGCAGAGCAATGAGATCCCCTCAAGAAGAAATATTGTTTTAGAACCCAATTCAGATATCTGTTTCTTCAGAGAAGACATTTTCTCCATATCTTCCTGACTTTTATTTTCTGCTTTTAGGGTTTTTTAAAAATAAAATAGGCTAGAAAATAAATTATAAAATGTATTTACATGAATAATAGAAGACTATTTTTAGGTTACACGTACTGTAAATGTCTCAAGAACTGTTACTGAAGATTTTTAAATTATTTTTCTACGTAAACTCCTCCTTCTCATTTCTTGCATCACTTGAACAAACTTTAGGTGTGACTGTTTCAACTGGTTTTATATTTAATTTACTGCTCTATCCTTATTTTCCTCACAAGTATTATTTTTAAGATATATAAAGTCATCTTGTGGATGGCCTAGCACCTCCTGTGTGAGTGTCTGAGGTCAGAAGACTGGGAAGCAGCCTGAAGAGAGTCAATAATGTTATCAGGATTTTGTCGTGAGATGAATCATAAAATACTCAGTGCATCTCATCAGGGTTTCCTCATCCAGAGAGGAGTCACTCAAGTCCTTTCCCTTCTCCCATTTCACCTCGTAAAGAATTCAATTCAAGACTTAGTAATGAAAATAAAACTGGTGAGATGAAGCACCAGGAGAAGTTGGTAGGAAAGCACCAGCAAATCCCATCAGAAGATGCTGCTGAGATGCTCACAGGGGCTGTGAGCAGACTGCACCATTTGGGGTCGATAAATCCTTTTCCATATGTTTTTAACTTCAGTTTAAATTCCTCAGTCTGAAGCAGCATTAAAGCTACCTCTGGTTTAATGGTGTCCTGAGTTTCCAGCAAATTATTTGTATTTTCTTGAGAATGTTTAAGGCTTTGAAACCTTTTGTCTTAAAGCAGTAAATAAATTCTAAGAATTTCTTTCTCTCTGAACGTTTTCTTGACCCCGGATCTGCTGCAGTCTAATGGGAATCCTCCTGTAAACTCCTGTTCCATTTGAAGCATTGTGGGATCCTCAGGAAAAGATTTGCACAAAAGGGGGAGAATTTTAAGCTAATCAGACCCATTTTTACTGACTCAAAGTCTTGGTTCTTTTAATTTACTGAGTTCTTTCAGCTTTTATTGTGGGAAGATAGGACCCTGTTTCCTGGCTGTCCCAGGAACAATATTGCAGGTACATCTCTCATTTCCAACACCCTGTTCACACTTGATGTGAGCATACAAGCTAAAGCTCCTATTTTTAACAGGATCAAGCTGCAAATTAAAAATATTTCAGCTGTTTAATGCTGCAGCCTGGTGGGCTGAATAAACCCCAACATCCTCCTCTTCCAAACCCCCACACCCCCCTTCAAGATGCATGAAAGTGTTTGTTAATAGAGAAAACGCACAAAGAGGACAGTTATCATGTTGTTTGTGACCTCAGGTGTTTTATTGATCGTTTGGTTGGCGTTTTTTTAGTTTGTTTTATTCTTTAAGCAACAGGTCTTGGGCTGCCGTGGATCAGAACCGTGTGTGTCCTGGCAATGCCTGCCTGTCCCACAGCAGTGATACCATTTGCAAGCCCTTCACTTTCTGAGGAAACCCCTTTAAATAACCATAAAAAAACCCCAAAACATCACGAAAACAAAGGAAAGCCTGGGAGGCCCCGCGTTTCACAGCACGGCCCGGCGTGAGCCAGCCTTAAAAGAGTTTCAGGTTTAAGCGGGTGGATCTGGCGTTCAACTGCAACCTCCGAGCAGCTGTAGGAGATTATGAGCCTATGATTATAGTCGGAAATTATCTTCCAGTCACGAACAAACGCTTCCCAAACCCGCGGAGCTCCTGCAACCGCTGCGAGCGCAGCGCAACTCCCGCCGCTGACTGAGGGGAGAGACAACCCCTCAGGCCCCGCCCCCCGGGCCGCCGCCTCCACCAATCAGCGTCGAGGGGTGGAGCCACCGTAGGGGCGGAGCCCGGCGGGCGCGGGAAAACCCATCCCTCCCCGCGCGCTCCGCCGCCCGCTGTCCCTGCGGGTCCTGCCGCTGGCCCCGCCCCCCTCGCTCCCTATTGGCTGCGCACTCCCTGCCCGGGCCCGCGCGCCGCCAGTCCCGCGCGCCGCCATCTTAGCCCGGGAGGCACCGCCGGACCCAGCGGGATCGGGGCGGGCGGTACCGGTACCGGCAACATGAGCGGTCCTAACGCCCCTTCCAGCCTGCAGCCTTTGCTGGACACTCTGGAGGACCCCGCCGCCTCGCTGGGTGATCTCACCGACGCTCACCTCGCCATCGTCAAGTGAGGGAGGGCCGGCACCTCCGTGAGGGGAGCGGGGAGGCCTGAGGGGAGAGGGAGATCTGAGGGGAGGGCGGTGTGAGGGGAACGGGGAGATCTGAGGGGAGCGGGGAGATCTGTAGGGGGGGCGGTGTGAGAGGTGCAGGGAGGTCTGAGGGGAGCAGGGAGAGCGGTGTGAGGGGTGCAGGGAGGCCTGAGGGGAGGGCGGTGTGATCCCCCCCCAGCCCGCCACCGAGGAGCGGGGTCAGGGGGATGTGTGCAGGCCCGGCGAGCTCGGCCAACGTGTGTGAGGGGAGGGCGAGCCCCGGGACTACCCCGAGCAGGGGGGGGGAGGCTCTGGTCGAAGGGCCTGGGGAGAGGGCAGCAGGGCAGGGGGCTGCCAGCTGGAGATCGCGGGCAAGATGTTGGGAATGAGGGGGGTGTCTGTCTTTTTCCATGTCTGCTCATCCCAGAGCCTCTGCTTTGGGGAAATCCGGGGTGTGAGTGAAGGGATCTTAGGAAATAAGAACTTTTTCCAGGAGAAAAAAAAGGCTTGATGATGGGGAAGGTTAAGTTTTGGTGTGTTTCGTGGGTTTTGGAATGGTAGTGTTTTAATTGGGTTTCTTTTTGGGAGGTACCTCTTAACCATGAGGTGCTGCTTTTACCTCTTCACCATGAGGCTCTGCCTTTACCTGGCTCTAATTTGTTCCCAAATTCAAAGGCACTGTATTGCCATCGATATCTCCCTTGAGTTTCTGCCTTTGTTTTGTAGTAGCAGCTTAGGTATCAGCCAGGCTGATCACTCTGCAACTAGCAATGACTTCTGTCAATTACTCTCAGTAATAGACCAAGAATACCCGTCCAAACTTTAAGATAGCAAGAGAATTCTCAGGTTGTCTTCTGGTTGATTGCATTCATTGTGGTTGAGTTTTGCTGTGTGAAGCTGCTGGGTAAGGTGTTACAGGATAAGTATGGCTTTTCTCTGTGGATGTTCCTCAGATACCTGTCAGGTCATCCCTGCTACTTGTCAAACCAGAATTCTGCAGTGGAGAGGCTGCATTATTCTAGAGCTGCTTCTGAGGAATGTGCTTTCTAAGCTCATGGAGAGTTTATCAGAGGTCATTCAGAGTTTGGTTATTAACTTTAAATGTTGTTTGGTTGTTTTTTGTTTTTTTTTACAGAAGTTGACAAAAAAAGAAAGTTCTAAGGCTTATTTTATACTCCTTAAGCACAAAATGGTTCATTATTTGTTTCACTTTTTTTGCATAATTCTCAGGTACTTTATTTATAACACCATTTTACTGATATGTCAGGGGCCTGTCTGGTGTTTTTGCCTTTTGTCTTAGTTTCTTCAGTGCTATGTTTTAGCTTTCTAAAGAAAGAGATGGTCCTATCCTATCTCATGAGTTGTGTCTTGGAAGTTTAAAGCTAATGTCAGTTACAACTGTCTTTAACCTGTGGATATTGCTTGTTTTCTGCTCCCTGCAGTCGCTTGACTGGTGAGGAAGGCAAAGAATTCACTGCAGATGCCAGAAAATTGTTCCCTCAGCTGTGCAAAGCATTTAAGGTACATCTTCTCCTTCCCATTTCTTGCAAACCAAGATCTGTTTAGGTGGGCAAGGATCAGAGGCCATTGTGAGTTAATTTAAAACAAGTTCAAGCTAGCTAGTTAATATATATATATATATATATAAAATATGGAAGATACATAGGTATCTTATTAGAAACTGCTACAGAAAAAAATAAAATACAGGGTCTTGGATGTGTCCTGACAGTATCTCCCAGTTAAATCTCCTCTTCCAGCCAGAGAAGATGCAGTTCTGTTCATGAGGAATGCTTTCCTACAGGGGTGCAGCTCTCTGTTGCTGTGAAGTACTGTCATCACCTGAGACTTTATCTACTTTTATTTTTTTTTTCCAGGTACACATTTCTAATCCAAACTCAGAGCTAAATAATGCAGCACTGCAGGCACTGGGGTTCTGTGTTTTTAATTCAAAGCTGACATCAGAATTATCTGGTAAGCAAAGAAGCTTCAGGGTGGGTGCTGCTTGTGTGAATATACATATATTTATCAGATGTCTTCCTTTATTAGCAAATACTTTTATTTTTGGCAAAGCTTACAGTTTCCAAGTGGTACAGTGGTTTTTGTCTCTAGTATGAGCAGTGTGAGCACTTCACCAATTCCATCTTATTTTAAAAATATTGCCATTTTTTTTGTGCTGTGATGCCAGTGCTGTGTTGCTGGTTTATTTCCAGAGAAGCTGCCAGGAGTTTTCAAAAACTAATATTTCAGAGATGACATCCTGTTGAGTAGCTGCTTAGTAAGGGTAACTGAGCAGAAGGGCCTGAGACTTGCTGAGAAGCTGGGTCAGAGTTTCACGGGCAGAGTTTGAGTGCTGTGCATTCTGCTTTCAGCCTCTGACACGCAGGACCTGCTCTCCACGGTGAACAGTGTGGCTGTGAAAACCTCAGACAAAAACACACGCACTCGGGCACTTTGGGTCATCTCCAAGCAGGCATTTCCTTCTGAAATTGTTCAAAAGCAGGTAAGTTTCTTCACTTTTGATTTTGTTTGTTTGTTTGGCCTGATTTTCTAGGGGCACGAGGCACGTGTCTTGCTCACACCCCACTCAGTAACTTTGGAATCCAAAGGTTGTTCTCTGTTGAATCAAGCAGCCAAGTTTAGAGTTTCTGGAAAAATAGTAATTACTGCAATTACTAAATTTCATTATTGCTTCTCTTGAGGGGGAAAGCTGCAACATGAACAATTCTGTTGGATCCCAGTGAAGCAGCACAGGGGGGGAAAGTTGTGACTGCTCCAGCTCGGTCAGAGCTCTCACCTTATTGCTACACCTTGCATGAGCCAAACACAGGGCACAATCCTGGGAAACAGAATTGAATCATTCCAGCTCCTCTGGGAAATGGTGATACTTGGGTGCTCACCTTCATGTCCCCTCATTTCCTCAGGTTTCCAGCATTCTTTCTACCCTGGAAACAATCCTGACCAAAGGAGATGTGCAGTCCATGGTGGTTGAATATGAAGCACTGAATGTCATCATCCGGTACGTGGCACTGCACTGCTCAGTTCTTACAGGAGGTGCTTGGGGGTTTTTTTTTTGGGAAACAGAATTTTCTGTGCTCAGATAAACTCCCATTGCTCTCATTTTTAAAGGCTTATTAAGAATGATTTCCAAGGTCTCACGTGTGCTCCATGGGTGTTCTTACTTAATAGCTTTCCTTTACAGAACCTACCTGGATGAGTAATTTGTGGTCATTTGTATGGTTTATTTTATTTTTATTTTAAAATGTCTCCTTGGTGCTTTACAAACTTTACTGCCATGTTTCTGATAACACTGCTGGGAGTACTGTTTTATTCCAAAGGGGATTTTTTAGGACCAGTGTACCAAGAATGCATTATTTTGGTCAACACTGCTAAACCAGTCAATTTTTATCATTATTAGTATTGATTTCTTCATTAGTATATCTGCTAAACTTATATTTTTATCAATATTTAAGTATTCTTTAAATGTTTTGCATTTACTCTGAATTGCAAAACCTTTTTTAAATAGTTTCAGTAATTATTCTTTGTTCTAGTAGATCCATTTTCTGTAGCAAAGAAGTTTGCTATTATAGTTTCCTTGGTGCTTAGCAGCTTCTTATGTTTGGCTCATTGCACAGTAATTCCTCCTCTGCAAGTCTGAGGTTCAGTAGACAATTATTTCTGGAAAACGATGAGTTTTATGTAGTTAATTTATATATGTGTGTGTATATATATATAAATCCTTTATTGTGTGTTTATTAAAAAGAACTTTGCAGTCTGGATGAGCAGGAATTGGACCTTAAAACAATCTTGAGGCAGGTGCTGGGTTGTTTGACAGCAGTGGTGAGACACTGCTGACAGATGTCATGGGAAATTGTTCTCTTAAGCAGTGCTTACCCTCTGCCTGTCAGAACATTCTGTGAAAAGCAGCAGTTTTCCTTAGTAGAGCAAAGCCTTTGTAAGCTGTAGTGGTAGGAATCTGACAGGAATTTGACATACCTGTGCCAAAGAGGACACCTGGCAAAATCCTATGGCTTCTGATTCCTGCAGGGAGTTTGAATACGTGCCAGTGCCATGGTCATAGCCTGGCAGGCAGCTAAAAGCATGCAGCAGCTTGCTCTCCCTGGAGAGAGATTCAGAAAGGTAAAGAGACTCCTGGGTTGAGGGAAGAAAAGAGAACTATTTATTAATTGAAATAAAATCATACAAGAGCTCTGTGCTGAGCCTGAGGTTGTGTGAGATGGAATTTTCCATTGGGCAGCTGGGATTTGTTGCTCTGGCTGTGCTTCCCCCAGCTTCCTGTGCCCCTTCACTCTGGCAGAGCAGGGGGAGTTGAAGTCCTTGATTTCCTGGCAACAACTAGAAACATCAGCATGTTATCAACATTCTTCTACCAAATCCCACACTAAATCCAAGATAAGGTGCTGTTCAAAGAAAATCAGCTCTATCCCAGCTGAAACCAGGTACTCCTGGTTCTGAAAGGCTCAGCCTCTGTGTGGGATAGTGTAGACATCTGGAATTGTTTGTCATGTTGTGCTCTAACAGCTTGGCAATAGAAGGATAAAATAAGAACCCTTGAGTAGGTTACTGTCACTATCACTAAATATGTGCTGCTTCAGGGTTTGAGGTGTTCTCAGAAGCAGGGATGTGCTGTGGGGTGACCTGTGGGGGCTGGTCTGGACTGTTGAGAACACAGAAGGGATGGTTAATTGCAAACTGGGCACTGGGGCACTGGTAAGGAAGTGCTGGTACATGACTTTGAGGCTCTCAGTTGGGCTTGTTTGCCCAAAGAGTTGTGATAGAACAGAGAGGACACCTGCAAAATGTCAGCCTGCTCTGCTTTTGGAGAGCTCTGTCAGAAATACCACTGTGAAAATACAACTGTTTAAAAGAATTAAAATGGTTTAGAGTGGTTTCCTGCAAATCGTGTGTTGGATTAGAGCCATTATTGATGGTACCACAGTTCTCCTGGGGTGCCTGGGCAGGATGTCTGTTGGCAATGTGCAATAGCTGTGTTTCTGTTCTGCATCCAGCCTGATGGAACAAGCCCCAGCCCAGATGGGAGAGGAGGCAGTGAGGTGGGCAAAGCTGATCATTCCCCTGGTGGTCCATTCTGCTCACAAGGTGCAGCTACGAGGTGCCACTGCCCTGGAGATGGGGATTCCACTGCTCCTCCAGAAGCAGCAGGAGGTGGCAGCTGTCACTGAGCACCTGATGACCACAGTGAGTGGGAATGCTGTCCCTTTTCTCTGGGGACAGCAGGAATAGTCTCCAGGGTTGGAGGGTGGGTGGGTGGTTTTAAATTTGGTTTACAGTCTGGGTAATGGCTGCAAAAAGCTGCTGTGCACTGACAACAGCTTGAAGATGGGAGCAAGGGTAATGGGAGAAGGAGTTTGGAGGCCTGAGAGCAAGGAAGGACTTGAGTAGCTCAGTGTTTTACATGTCCAGTAAAATATTTCCCACCCTAAAAAATTTCAGCAGCCCCCTGAGGCTTTCTGGTGAAGCTTTCTATGTTCCCCGAAGCCTCCACAGGTCTAATCTTATTTATTTTGCTTTATTCACTGCTGAAGTTAACTGTGAGTGCAAATGAAACCCAAACAAACAAGGGTCACAGGGTGTTTTGATGTGAGAGTCAGAGGAGCTGCAAGTATTTAAGGAAATGGATTTTGATTTCTTGATTGCCCCTAGGAGAATAATTGAGGCTAAGGAGTTAATAGGTGGTAGCAACATTGGGCTGATTTACTAGCAGATGGTTCAGAATTACACCATTGCAGCACAACTTCAGGCTGATAAAGTTAGTGTGTGGATTTTCATGAGTACTTTGAATGTATTACCTGTGGAAATTATTTTTCTTTCTCTCTGCAGAAATTAATCTCAGAACTCCAGAAATTGTTTGCCACAAAAAATGAGACTTACGTGTTAAAACTGTGGCCACTCTTTGTCAAACTACTGGGGAAGGTAAGCAGAAGAGAGCAGTAAGTTTTTGCAATCCTGGATCTTTGAGGGAAGGGAATTCTGGCAGCAGAAATATCTGAATTCTGAACTTCTCCATCCTCAGACTCTGCATCGTAGTGGCAGCTTCATCAACTCATTGCTGCAACTGGAGGAACTTGGATTTCGTAGTGGCTCACCAGTGGTAAAGAAAATAGCCTTCATTGCATGGAAGAGTCTAATAGATAATTTTGCTCTAAATCCAGGTAGATTTAAAAAAAAGTTAACCTGACTTGTTTGCACTGCTGTCACTTTACATAAGTGGAGGAGAATAATTCTAATAGTGATCAGTCCTGTGGTGCACACCACTGGGTATACACCTGGTGTATCTGTGGTGTACAGAGGTGTGTGTATATACATAGTGGTGTATCCTGTGTGTATATACATAAGGAAAAGTGACAGTTTTGATCAGCAGTACTATCTTTAATTTTTCTGCTGGGAGAAGTGAATAGAATAAAATCAACACACCTTTGATTTGTAAGGCTTTAACTGATCCAGTGAAACAGAGAACAGAACATTCTGTGGGTCTGATTTTGGACTGAGTGGTTAATTGCAACGTTTCAGGATTCTGGAGGTGTTAAAAACAGCTCTAAAGGTGGAACTGAGACCTGAGCAAGTCCAGCCTGTGTCTAAGTACACTTTTTTGTTTTTACCTTGATTGTGATTCTCCTTACTGTGTGTCCTAAAGAAAAAGCTAAATGTAGACATTTCATAGTTCAGCTGAATTTAACTTCAATTGACATTTTACTTTGTTTCTTCTCTGGTCATTTTTTTTTTTCTGATCATTATTCCCTGTGAACTAATTAACAAAGGATTTGATTCTCCCAGAAGATCAAACCTGTGGCCCAGCTGGTGTGGCTAGTAAGGAACTGCACACTGCAGGAGCCCTCTCAGCAGTTTCTTGAGCTGCTGATGGGCAGGTTCTGATGCTGCTGAGCTGGCTAAAAGTTTTTCCTTTTCTTTGAACATGAGCAGAGGTTTGAGCAAAGCTCAGTGCAGACACTGCTGCTCCTGCTGCAGTGCTGCATGAGCATTTGCAGCCTTGGAGTGCAGTGTTTAAGGTCACTGGTTCTCATCAGAGGTAGTGCACCTACTTGTTCAGTGTTGGGTTGGGTTTTTTTGTGCTGTGGCACAGAAAAGGAGTCTGTAACATAGCAAGGAGGAGTGTTCTGTTGGTACTGTTGGTTCTGTTGCTGTTGGTACTCTCTGGATTTCATTTCAGTCTTGAAATAATTGCTCTTTCCTGGGTAAGCAGTAAGTTAGTCCAAAAAGATTGGTGCATTTACTACATATTGCAGTTCTGCAAATTGTCATTAATTGAATTTTAACCTGAAATATATTGGGAAAGCCCCAAATAATTTGTAAAATTTCCCTCTTTGTTGTGCAATTTAATGATTTGTGTCACTGAAAAATATGCTCTTTTTTGTTTGTTTGTTTGTGTTTGGTCTTCAAGATATATTGTGCAGTGCAAAAAGGCTGAAATTGCTGATGCAGCCACTGAGCTCCATCCATGTGAGAACAGAAGCTCTGGCACTGACCAAACTGGAGGTCTGGTGGTATTTACTGATGAGGCTGGGACCTCACCTGCCTGCAAACTTTGAACAGGTAACATGGGTGAAAATAGACACCACATAATCATGTAGCCTGTGTTGAGTGTCTGAAGCTAAGCTTCCTCTCTGTCACTCTGTACTTGCTTTCTCCTTTATTATTAAAACAGAACTCCCTGAAGGAATTAAATCTGACTTGTGTGCTGTGCATGAGGTTTTTATGTGTAGTGGAAGTCCTTAGGACTAGACCTGAAATCTTTTTTAAGTTCCAGAAGGTTTGAAAACAAATCTGCATGTCATGTGAACACCTTCAGGGAGTGCATGGCAATAGTGAAGCAGAAGTAGTGCACTCTGTAAGGACTCCTTTGTCCTTTCACTGTGCAAGCATGTGCTTTGGAGAGTGCCCTAGTGTCGCAGTGAGAGTTTGATGCAAACAGATGCGAGATGGAGACTTGTTTGATGCAAACAAATGTCTAACTTTATTGAATCAGAAGGCAATATTTATACACTAATCTAAGAGCTAATGCCACGTATACATATTGCTGATTGGTGGTACCTACATTTTGTTACACAAGTTTAAACTTGATTGGCTACAAATCTTAAACAATAGTTAATGAGCTAATGAATAGTTAATGAATTTCTAGTACATTCGGGATTTTTCATGGATGTTGCAATGGTTGCCAAGCTCCCTAATCTAACTGTCTTGTTTACTTTTTAACCTTGGAGAAGCCCCAGCGTCTTGTTTACTCTTTAACCTTGAAGAAGCCCCAGCGTTTTGTCTCCTGCGGCTACAAGATATGCTTTATGCAGAGCTGTCCTTGCGCTTAGCCCGGGGCTTATGGTCCAATTGTTCCATCAACAATTGTTCAGTACTAACAGTTTGAGATTGTACTGCCTCAACCCTAGGAAAATGGACTGAAAAGGTGACAAAATACTTAGAAAGATGCCTTAAAGAAAAGGTGTTTAAAGTTACAACTGGAATGAACATAATGTTTATGCTTGGCTTCTAAACTTCATTAAATTAAACTTCAGGAAAAGAAAAATAAATCTACCTTTTAAAATACCCTCCAGTGTGACCACTCCAACATGAGCTTTTGTTTAGTACAGCCCTTTCTAAATAAAGCATCAAGTCTGCATATCTTGTGTACCATCCTAAAAATCCTGTTGGAAGCACCCAGAAATTCTGAAACACTTGTGCACAGCAGCCCAGTCCATGGCAGAGTTGAAATATCTGTTTCTTTGTGTCGTGCCTGTTGTCACTGAGGTTTGGTGCCTTTGCAGGTGTGTGTGCCATTAATCCACAGTACTTTAAGCCTGGATTCTGCTGCTGCAGTGCCAGGAACTCCCTCCCGTGTCCCAGCCACCCCAGGCTTAGCCTCTGCAACCCCTTCACAGAAATCAGGTATTAAAATCACCAGCCTGGATCCAGCTATATTCTAGATGCAGCCAGTAGTCTGCTCTGTGTAATGTGTTTATGTTTTTTCATTTGCAATGTATTGCTAGTGAAAACAGTAATTTCTCTGTAGGTTTGTTGGAGAGCTTAGAGGGAGGGCTTTACAGGGATTAAAATCAGTATTTCAAGTACCCAAAATGGTGCTAATCAAACTGCTGAGCACCAGCTTTGGTGTCCTGGGTTGTGTTCTCTTCTGCAAGGGAACTTTGCTTGGAAATGGGTATTTTCTGTTACTCATGTTTGTGCTATGTACAGATGCCATTCTCATTTCTATGGCATTTTTAGTTTCTGCCTGAATAGGAACCCTGTGATCATAATTTATCAATAATTTTGGTACTTTAAATACATGTGAGATCATAGCTGCCTGGCTAAGGAGCAGCCTCTTTATCTTCTCTGTGTGGAAAGCCTGAGTTCCACAGCTTGTAGATTTCTAAACTGCTGTTACTAGAAGAATTAGAAACTTTGGGTACATTTTGGAGGTGTCCTGGCTGTCTAGATCTTCCTGGTTTTTTTCTTTAAAAAAAAAGAGACCTCTTAAAGTTGTGTTCAGTGTAAAAGTTTCTCAGGAAAACTTCAGAGCAGCAGAGTTCCTATAGGATTAATTTATAACATGCATTGCACTGTGCTTTGTTCTTTTCATCTGCACTTGGGGATTTTGCTTTGTTTCCCCTCACCTGCTGGCAGGTGGAATCTGAGGCAATGTCATTTTTCTCCCCCCACTCAGGTCCTGTCCCCTTTGCCAGTCCTGCCACACCAAGGATGAACTTGAATTCCAGTACAGCAGGATTGGTGATGGTTCCTTCCATTCAGCTTTTGGGAATTGAGATGCTGCTTCACTTCTTGATGGGACCAAAAGTTTTAGATTTTGCCAAGCAAAACAAACTTGTGCTTAGTTTAGGTGTGTGAGTTGGGTTTGTTGGGTTTGGGGTTTTTGGGGTATGTTTTCATAATCTGAGATTGCCAATTTAGTTTTATTTAAAGGAGTTTGTTAGTATGAAATGCTTTGAGTTTAAAACTGTCACTTGTCATCTTTAATATTAGGAATTATAATTAATATTTATTATATTTAATATTTTAATTCCTTTTAATATTTAATATTCCTTTAATATTAGGAATAATATTATGAATAAATGTTATGTTAATGTTAAATGCTTAATGTGGATTAATTGATAGCTTTTTACAATGCTTATCTTACCAAATAGACTGCAAAATAACAGATTTACAGAGCATGTTTTGTTTTTTTTTCCTCCTAGAGCCTCTCCAGCACCCACTGATCAATGGCCCTTCTTTTTTCTGCAAGCATGCCAGCACACTCATCAATGCAGTTCAGGATGGCTTTATTGCAATTGGAAAAGAAGTTTCTGGTAAGAGCTGAGTGGTGAAATGTGATTTCTCTTCTGAAAAATGAAACTGATTAATAATTACTTCCTGTAATATTTCAGTGTTGACTTTAAAGACAACTGATCTGCCTTGGTTTGAAAGCCTGAGTCTGGTTTTCTACAGAGTTTGCATTTTAACCACAGTTTTGTTCTATTACAAACTGAAAAGAAATACTGTGCTCTCTTCTAGAATGCATGCTGAATGTTATATGGAAGGACATAAATGGATATGTGAAAACAGCTATTGAATCAGGTAAGAAGTTTTATTTTATTTTATTTCTCATTGCTCACCTGCTGGAGTAATTTTTTAAGAGCATTCCTTCTATTTGCTTCATTGCTGGTAAAACTTTGTTGTAGGCAGAACCAGCAGCAGTTTTTGAAGCAATACCTTTTTTTTCCACCTTGGTGTGACAGATGGAGTCACCTCTTCCAGTGACCCTTCTTAGGGAAGGCACAAAAGTGTGTGGCTGCAGGTGTATTCATGGAGCAATAAGACAAAAGCACTTCAACTGCTTTTCTTGCTGAAGAAATATTTCCATTTCCAAAGAGCAATTAATCCCACCTCAAGACTGGTTCTGAGAAATTGTTACACTCAGTGTATTACTCAGATTAGTGTCAAGTCTTTGCTGTGTGGCTCTTCCTGTCTTTTTTTCTTTAATTAATTTGTTTCATTGTAAAGTATAGTGTCTTCACAGATGTCTAAAAAGATGTTTCCAGTTTAAAGAAAAAAATGCATTGCTCTGTAAAGGCTTTGAAAGGGTAGAATTAAAAGTCTTTTACATTGCCTGATGTAACTGAACAGCATAAGTGAAATGAAGTTTGTGGCCTGGATGAATGCAGAATTCCCCAACTCTTCAGCATCTCAAAGGTTGTTCACAATAGGAACGTGACCATTTGTTCTGCTCTAACTGCAAGTATCTTCTATCCTAGGAAATAAGAAAGAAAAGCAAGGGTCAGAAATACTGACTCTGTTGCTCCAGGCCTTGAAAAACATTGTTGTATCCAGTTCCCTTCCTTTTCAGAAAATACTGGTGAGTTGTGTGGCTTTTTGAGGTTTCTTGCTGCTGGTCTGGTTTGATAGGTAGCAAGCCTGCTGCTTCCAGCTCAGCAAATGGCATAGAGCTGCTTAAGGGTTTCTTTTTTTTAAAGAATTCTTCAGATTTATTTGCAGTGTTCACAGAACTTGTTCATGGTTCTTCTACCAGAGCCTTCTGTTTCAAAGGAGAGTTTTTTTCCACCATGGAATTTTTTTTTCTTATTTAAACTAAGTGAAAGCAATTATTACACCTTTTGCTTTTGTTTGTGGTGTTGCTTAAAAGATTTCAGCCCTCAGGAAAAACATGCTTACATCTCTTCTCTTCTTTCCCCCTATTTAGTCCCTCATTGATATCACTGTGAAAGAACTGCCTCCAAAAATACTGGGATCACCAGCTTACCAGGTTGCTGATATGGATCTCTTAAATGTAAGTCTGACTTAAATCCAGAACTTCAGTTATGCTGAAATATGTTGGAATGTCATATTTGCACCCAGTACTTTGTAAGTTGTTAGGTGCAGATCTTTCAGGAAACCACATTCCATGCTCCAAAATGCAGCCTGTGTTTCCAGCCCTCACTTGAGCCTGTTTTAACCATCTGTAGCTAAAAAGGGCTATGCTGGAAGTCCTGTAGTGATGAAAGAACTTCCCTTATTTGGTCATGAATTAAAATACATGTTGCACATACTCTCAAAATTCCTCAGCTTTTTTCCTGGGTGTTTTGTTTACATTTGGAGGCTTTTTCTGACTTGGGTGCAAGACTCAGAACTTTATTATTAATTGGCCAGTATTAAATGGTTTTTGTTAAATGGTAGCAAGTCTGAAATACCAGTGATAGATTTTAACAGGGGTTGTCCAAAAAATGCCTTGCTGAAACCTTAAAATGAGCAGGTTTGGGGTTTTTCCATGGTGTTGCAGGGATGATCATGCACGTGGAGTGTGTTTGTACACTTCTGCCTGACCACATTGCATCTAATTTAAGGCAGCCTTCAGAAAAGTGCTTTGCTTCAGGTGTAGTATAATGTGTATTCTGCTGAAGCACAGGGATCTGGCAGAGCTGGAGTTTCTAACTTTCCCCTGTGTTTGAAGTGTTAGATTTTTGGACAGTTTTTAACAACTTAGAGTCATAGAATCATGGAATTGGCTGGGTTGGAAGGGACCTCAGAGCTCATCAAGTCCAACCCTTGATCCACTCCCCCCGTGGTTCCCAGCCCATGGCACTCAGTGCCACATCCAGGCTCTTTGGAAAGATCTCCAGACACGGAGAATCCACTACTTCCCTGGGCAGCCCATTCCAATGCCTGATCACCCTCTCCAGAAAGAAATTCTTTCTCATCTCCAACCTAAACCTCCCCTGGCACAACTTGAGACCCTGCCCTCTTGTCTTGCTGAGAGTTGCCTGGGAAAAGAGCCCAACCCCCCCCCTGGCTCCAACCTCCTTTCAGGGAGTTGGAGAGAGTGATGAGGTCTCCCCTGAGCCTCCTCTTCTCCAGCCTCAACACCCCCAGCTCCCTCAGCCCTTCCTCACAGGAATTCTGCTGGATCCCTTCACAGCCTCCTTGCTCTTCTCTGGACCTGCTCCAGCACCTCAATCTCCTTCCTGAGCTGAGGGGCCCAGAACTGGACACCTCTTGCACACGTGTGGCTTGGAGCTGAGCAGTTGTTTGTAGGCACACATGTGACTGAGGCAGCCCTTCCATTTGATCTGCATCTGTGTTCTGACCTCTACCATTTCTCTCACCAGGGAACACCAGCTTTGTTCTTAATTCAGCTGCCTTTCCACAGTAACCTCTTGGAATGCTGTGTAACAGAGGAGAGGTATGTGCCAGGCTTTGTGTATAACCAGCTTCCCACAGTTTGAAGATTTTATGGAAGTTTTTCATAACTTGAGTGGGGAAAAAATGTCTTAACCTATTTACCTTTCTTCCTCAGGTTCTTTGTAATTCTGGAAACACTTGTGGGCTATGTTTTGTCTGGGCCTACATCTCCCCTGGCTTTCAGTGAATCTGTGATCTGCATCATCAATCAGAGTGCAAAGCAAGTGGAGAATAAGGAGCATCTTGGGAGAATGTGGAGTCTGGTTGTTAATCCTCTGACCGAGTGGATTAATCGGGTACAGTGGCTTCTTTCTTTCCTTCCTCATTCCCACCCCTGAAGAAAAAACACAGAAAAACTTTATTCTCATCTTTTATCCATCCTGGAGTATTTTTAGGAACAACATGTCTTGAAGTGAGGGTGAAGTTACCTACCTTGTTAGTGGGTTTGCAACTGGAATGTGGGCAGCAGTTCCCTTAAAAAGTCCCTGACTGAGTCCCTGATGGGAATGTGAGCATTTCTGGTGGGATGAAGGGTGGAGTAGTGGTTTGAAGTGTTTCCAGTCAGTAAGTATGATCACTCTTGAAGTACAGTGTCCAGCATAGTGTTGGGAATGTTTTTCTCCCTTTTTAAAGTTAATCAACATGTTTCTAGATGTGCTTCAAGCCTTCACTCCTCAGTGTAGTTTTGCTGCTACAAGGGATGGAAACTTGCCCTCCAGGACCTGTTCAGCTTTACATAACAAGAAGAAGCTTGTTTGCTTGATGTGAAAATCAAATAAATACCAAATTGTGACATTTTAGGATGTAATTAGAACAGAGTTCCTCACTAAAGTTAAGACTTCTTGGTTGGAAGCTCTCATGAAAGCCATGGGAACTGCAATACTCTGCAGGTCACTTACTGGAAGCACATTGTCAGCTGGGAGTTGCTGAAGTAATCCTCAGATTCAGCTTTTCTGAAGAAAGTTTTAGAAATAAACAGGCTGATTCTCCTGAAATCAGTAAAGAATAGCCAGGACATTTTCAACAGCTTGTTTTTATTACTGGAATGAAGTTATTTTGCAGTTCAGAAACACTGCTTTTCTTATCTATAAATAGCAGGATCAGCTCAACTCTTGAAAGACTGAAGACCAGGTGATGCCAAAAAGCCACTGGCAGTTCAGCTTGCAGAGATTTTATGCACAAAAGGAGATATTTAGAACACCTTTGTGTTTGTTATGTAAATTTTTTGCAGCTTTCTTAACCAGAACATTGTTTTCTCGTGGCAGACTAACGAAGTCAATCAGGGTGATGCCCTGGAACACAACTTCAGTGCTGTGTATAGTGCCCTGCTGCTCCCAGTAGCACACATCTTCCCCCTGGAGGAGTTTCCACAGGTAACAGGGAATGCCTGAAGTTGATGAGAAACAGCATGGGGGTTATAAAGAATTTATAACCATAGAATCACAGAATGTCAGGTTGGGAGGGATCATCCCAAGGGTCATCTGGGCCAACCAGTAAGAAATAAGTAGAAATATTTAAAAATACTGAGTTTATGAGCAATACTACCTGATGGTGCACAAGCTTTGACTCAAGAAGAAAACTTTTATTTTTACCTCTCTGCATTGGTGTTAATAAAGTTTTTCCTTCTCTTGTTGAAGCCAACTCTGAAGTCCTTGTTGCACACATGGTCAGACCTGTACAGAGCCTTTGCTCGCTGTGCTGCTTTGGTTGCTACAGCAGAAGAAAACCTGTGCTGTGAAGAGCTTTGTGCCAAAATAATATCTGGGCTAGAAGGTGAAACTCCAGTAGTGAGTATAAACCAGTGATACTGAACTTTATTTTAGCAGATCTGCTTTAAATTAGCTCTAAGGCCTTGTGATTTGAAGTGTTTTGGGTAAGATGTAGTTAAAGCTGTAACAAAATTCATTTTATTAACAGGAGTTGTAGAAATGGAGTGAAAGAAGAGAGTAAGAATAATTAAAAAGCTTAAATATAAAAAATAAAGTAATCTTTGCATTTGTAAATCAATAATACTGTTTGATTTACAATAATTTGTAAATCAGCAATATTGATTTAGTTAAAATAAAATGGCAAATATGATCTATGTGTGTGTATGTAAAGTAACTTCAGGGAGAATTAAATACCACAAAACCAGGCATTTTGATGAGGAAGGAGGGTAGAGAAACACAGTAGCATTCAGAGAGCATAACTTGCTGTATTTCGGGTACATGAAAATTTAAAGACTTTACTTTAAAGTTGGGTAAGAGAGACTGAAAGATGCAGCTTTTGCCTATTTGCAAGCCCAGAGGTGAGCCTAGAGGTGTCAGTCAGCATTCTTTTTGGAACAGAAAACTCCTCATGCTTAAGATTTGCCTGACTTGAAAAAAGTATTGTGAAAGGAACAAATAAACAGATGAGAAAGAAATGGGGAATTTGAATGGATTGCATCATTAAAACTTGTGTGGATGTTGGTGTGTCCTGATGATAAAGTTAAAAATTAGTAGAGCTTCAGTGTGCAAGTTATACTGAAACTAAACTGGGTTATATATATGCTTATGTCTTATTTGTGTAGATGGGAAAGCTTCAGCTTGGGTAAATGTAGTTTAGAATGGTTTTTTTCTGTCACTGTTGCTCTTTTGGGCTCTGCTGATGACTTCTGTTTTCTCCTCAGAATCTCCCAATGATGGATGGACTCACCCACATTATATCAGTTATGGTTGACTGCATCAACTTTGCACCATATGGTACTAAATATCAGCCAAAAACTAGATGTAAGAAAATCCATGAATATTGAGGTTTTCTGTGCCTTTCTTCCAGAGCTGGTTAAAAATTAGAGTTGTTGTAGCTGGAGAAGTGATGACTGTAGGGTGTCAGTGGTTTGTACATGCAACAGATACTACCCAAACACTGAAGGGATTGACAAAAAAAAATCATAAAAAGAAACTAAGCACCCAGGATCCATGCTTGAGTATCAGATGGGTTTTGTTAGTGGGGCAGGTACTGCATAGCCTGACAAAATACATCTGAAACTGATGTGAACTTTGAGGCCATTTTAAAAAGCAAACATTTTATTTAAATTCCAGAAATTGTGGGTGTAAGCAAGGGTCTCTGGAGGGGTTGCTGTCTTTGTGCATGTTGGTATTAAAGATGTTTAAAAGCATAGTCATTCATAAAAAAGAGGGACAGGAATCACATCTGTAGTCATGTGAGAAAATGATACATTAAACATTGTCTTCTGTTAGGCCTGGGTTTTAATTATTTGCATGTAAATCCAGTTTGAGAATCAAAGTTCTTTTTCTTACATAGACAAAAAATTCTGATGTTTTGCTGTAATGCAAATGTTGGTTAGGGAAAAAAACATATTTTAAAACAAATTTTTATTCTTAGCTCCACAGACACCTACAGATTGGTCTAAGAAGAAAAAGGAGCCCCTTGGAAAGCTTGCCTCTCTGTTTAAACTCCTGGTGATGCTACTGAACTCTTTCCATGTGCTCAGTGCCAAAGAAACCTGTTCAGAAACCTTGATCTCTGTTGGTCCCTCAATTATTGCTGTTCTCCACAACATCATCAGCCATGTTTCATTGCCTTCAGTCATTGGGACTATGCTTGCAGTTTTTTCCACACCCCTGGCAGTGTTTTATGAAAAAACAAAGTGAGTATTTTAAACCTGGTTGGAAAAAACTGGATTGATTTTCTTCATATTGGGGATGTTTAGTGTGGTCTCTACAAGCAGAGGACTGAAATACAGCTCACAGGTTTTCAGAGCTTTGACACTAATATTTTCAGCTCCATGTGAGTAGCCAATGTTTTTCTTTAAAGATAACCCAAACCTACCTACTCAGACATGGAAGGAAATCCTACAGGATTTTGGAAAGCCTGGTATTTAAAATTCCTGTCTCTTAGAGTGATTGTATTCTCATCTCTACAAGGCTGAGCTGTTGGGTTCCCACCTGCTGTTCATTTTCACTGCAGTAAAGATGCCCCTGAACAGGAATTTGGTTTCTGGTGGGTAAGAACTGCTTAAAGTCTTGTAGGAAACAGAGAAACCATAATGAGCTGAGGTTCACTGAAGTCCTGTCAGCCTCTAGGCAGAGGGAACTGCTGACAAATTCTCATTTGCTTTATTTTTTTACACACATTTTTGCTTTTTAATTTGTTTTTAATTGCTGTAGGCTGCTTCCCCAGACACAATGGGTTTAAAAGGGGCTTGGTGGGCTCTGTCAGCCTCTGATTTGTTGGTGATGCTGAGCTCTTTGCTCAGACTAAGGCAAAGGAGCAGAGCAGAGCTTGGAGTGTGTTGGGAGGAGGGTGGACAGGAATGGTGCTGTCAGGGTTTGCTGGAAGCTTTTACTGGAGGCTGCTGTCACTCACCTAAAATGCATCAGGAGTCTGAGAGGCAAAAGTCCACTTGTTCCTGAGTGAGGTTGAGTTGAAGGGCACCTCCCTCCAGCTCCCATCCCACTGCCTTTGTCACTGCATTGTTTTTCTTGGAATTACTCATGAAATGGGAGGAGTGAATATTGGATAGTTTTGCAGGAAGATGGCATATCCAAGCAAAAGTAAGGTTGGGAACCTCATGAAGTCACAGGCTCATAAAATGAATTACTAAATGCAGATTACTCACGTTTTTCAGGCTGGTGATGCTGGGGGGCTGTTGATGGGAAGTTGACTGAGTTTAGGATTACTTCAGGATTTTTAATCCACGTATTTATAGGGCCTGTTTATATTCTGCTGTTTGAGGAGCAGGGTAAGAGGAACACAAAGAAAGACATTAGAACCCACCTCATAAGAAACCCATTAAGTTTGTACTAATTACTGCTGGTCTTTCCATGAGTTTGTGTGAGTTGGCAGGTAAGTATTAGTGGGGGTTATGGGATGTAACTATTTACAACAGGAAGTTTTCTATGGGAGGCCAGTTCCACAGCATTACTTCATCAGGTTGTGTCCTGAAACTTATGTTTCAGTGCTTGAGTGCATGATGTGTTTAATTCTTCTGGCTGAGATAAGTGAGACACCAAATACAACTTTTTTTTGTTTGTTTTGGCAGGCTTGCTGATGTGCCTAAAGTATACAGTAATCTCAACAGCAAGGTAAATGTGCTAGAGAAATAACTGGGGCTGGGGAATATCTCTGACTCTAGAGTTTTGCCATTTGTCCTGTACTCTAAAAAACACAAGGGGATTTAATTTAAATAAAGACAGATTTAATTTTTTGTCTTATTTTTTATTAAAAAGTCAGCTGAAGGGAGAACACTTAATCTTAACTATTAAGGCTTTCTGTGTGGCATTTAAACCTGTTTATTCAGGCTGTGCTACTCCATGGGGTTATAGTGTATTGAAACAATATTTTAAATAGCTTGCACTGTTAGAATTAAATAAAACCCACGACTGTTTCTTCTCTCCCTCAGCTTGAGAAGCTGCTGGCAGAGATCATCCTGTGCTTGCAGTCTCGCTGCACTGGCTGCTGTGACAGTGAGCTCCTGGAGCAGCTCTGCCCCCTGCTCTCTGCAGCCTTTCAGCACAAGAGCAAACAGATCCGGAACCAGTGTGCCCAGTTCTGGAATGCAACCTTTGCTAAGACCTCCTCATTAACCTACCCTGAGGAGTTAAAGTGAGCTACATGGTTTTAATATATTTTTATCTATTTATATATTCATAAGGGGATGCACAGACAAGTGGGAATTGTTCTGGATACCATTCTTGCTTTCTGTGTGTCTGCTAGTCTTTCTGTGTGCTTTCCCTTCCTCCTTTAGTTGAAATGTCTCTTTTTTTTTTTGTTGAGCAGACCTGTGCTAAGCCAAGCCAAAAAGAAAGTTCCCCTCCTGCTGCCTGGTTTTGAAAGCCTGGAGATAGGTGAAGAATCCAGTGCCCCACTCTCAGATGTGGTAAATGTTTTGTTCTGTTCTTGGGAGTTGTTCAGAAGCAGTGGCAAGGTCAGTCAGATTTTTACTGTGTTTGGCCTCCACTTCCTTCACATTGGGAATGATAAACTCTGCTGGGTAAGAGCTGTCAAAAGGCTGAGCTGGTTCTTAACAGATTATTCATTACAAGTCTTGGGTTCTACCAGCTGCTTTCAGATCATTTAGTTTTTAAGTTGTCTTCTGATTCGGAGGGAAATGGGACAGTTTGATTGTAGAAACAGATTCCAGGCTGGGTTTGTGAGCTCGGGAGTTTCTTCACACAATTCATTCAGTGGGTTTTTCTTTGAATAGGTGGAAAATTCACAGTTGGACACAAAGATCAGTGGGATGGACATGAAGCTGGGACAAAAACGAGACTCTTTGTTGGCACAGATGAGTGAACCAAAAAATGAAGTAAAAGACAAGTCCAGTAATGGGCAAGTAACATCTGCAAAGGTAAGGCCTTCCCAGGTGGGGGGATAGAGTTGAATCCATTAGATCCTGCAGCAGAACATCTCGTGTGATGCTGAAAATTCCCAGTAAAAATTAACATCACACTGCTGAACTGTTGTTCTTTTACATGTGTGTGATGTGGCACACTTTAAAGACATTTTCCTTCTGAAATTCTCTGCAGAGTTTACAGATGGGTTAATTTTAATGAGTGGTCATGGAAGGCTGCTCAGTGGATCCCAAATTTCCCCCCTGGGTCTGGTTGGAGGTTGTGGCAGGGGGAGGTGTTGAGGTGGATGGGGAGTCTGGCCCTGGGGAGGGTCTGAGGGTCTTGGGTTCTTTAGGGATTACTGAGGGATTTGTGCTGATAAACAGGCTGCAGAAACTGGGGGGGGTTGAGAACTGTTCTTTACCTGAACTATGAAAACACTTTCAATTCCTCTGTTTTTATTAATCCCACTGTTTGGGTTTTTTTTTCCTTTTTCTGAAGCTGAAACTAGAATTTTCACCTTTGAAACCTAAAAGTGATGTATCTCTGGAAGAGGGGAACTCTGTTCAGTTTGTGTTTATTCCTGCAGAAGCAAAAGAGAGAATATTGACTGAACATCAAAAAGAAGTGCTTAGGTCTAAGAGGTCTGTAATTTATTCTGTTTATTCTGTTTTTAACTTCAATTGTCATTATACTGAGTGTGGCAAATTGACATAACTTAAATCCCTGTACCTCAGACTACTGGAGAGAATTCTTGCTTGACTTCCATAGAAGTTACAAAGTTAAAAGCTAACAAAGGGCCTTGCTTTACACCTGTAAAGAAACCAAATTCTCTTCTGAGAATTTATTTTTTGTTTGTATTTGTTATTTTGATTACATGTGTTCTTTCTTGGCTGTTTGGAGTTTTAGTAAATGGGAGTTGACATTTTTACTTCATGACTCTTTCTGGCAACATGAAATGGAAGCCAACACTTTTCCTAAATCACTGAAATGGAGGAATTTTCTTAGCTGATCTGAAGGCAAAACTACTAAATTTGAAGAGTGCTGTGTGAGCAGCATAAGTTACAGTATTCCCAAGACTCACCTTAATTGCAAGGGAATCTTTAGAATTATCCTCTTTTTGTATCAGGAGGTTAAATACTGGAGTATTTTCTGTACATGGACAGCTACCAGAGCTGTGAGCTAAATTTGTGTTCAGTGGTGCTTGACAGGAACATACTGAATTATACAGTTAGCATGTGCTGGTGAACCCTTCTCAGAGGGGATCCAAATCCCAGCTTTTTCCCCCCAAGTTGTATTTGAAATGAAAAAAGTTTTAATGCAACTGAAAATGGTGCTCTTGAAATAAGGGTAAATCATGATCTGCATCCATTTCAGACAAGCATCCACTGTCTTGTGATTTAAGACATTGCACTCCCCCATCCTCCTTTTAGTTATGGTTGTTTTGTGTTTTGTTTTGTTTTTTTTTTTTTAAAGTCTGAATTAACCATTTCTGGTTTGTTTCAGAGTTGGCATTCCTGCTATGTACAACAATTTGGACATGTCACAAGACACCACCTTATTTTCTCAGTATACTCAAAGCCAGGAAGATTCTTTGTAAGTAAAGGTGTCCAAGATGTACCTGAAAGGCCTCTCCCTTTTATGCTACATTTCTAATTGAGTAACTTCTGTTTTAGGGGAAAATCACCTCTAACAGAAAATGCCAAAGAAGATGCTGCTAACAAGCCTCAGGTAGTTTCTCTTTGTCTAATTGTCATTCAGAATTCTAACCACAGCAGTGATGTTTTCCTCATATTGGTAGCTCTGGTAATTAATGGCAAATCTCCTTGATTAGTGGCTGTGAGATGGTTTTAAGACTGATTTGGAAATGCTTCTGCATTGTGCTTTTCTGGAAATATTTTCACTTTTAAAGAAGTCTTAATGTTGATTTCTGTATTGTTCTAGGAGATCACACTCTTAAACCAACTTAGGTGTGTTTGGACAATCTGAATGGTTTTGGGATGAAGCTTTAAGGGCTTGAGGGGGATTAAGTAATAGTTTTTTTGGGGGAAAAAAACAATAAATCCTAAGTGTAGATCTGTTCCCCTTTGGAGGGGAATTGGGGAAACAGGTGGCTTGGCCAGCTGTAGTGCCAAGCAGACAGCAGGTAAAATTTCTCATAAAAACTGCTTTAGTAGTAGCTTTGCTAATATCTCTGCCAAAACTTAAATAATTTTGGCAGATCTTCATGTTTTAAGATAAAAATACTTCTTTTTTAAAAAAATCTGCCTTTTGTAACTACAGAAAGATAATAAAATAATTTGCAGGGAGGGTGGCGTGGAAGTCCTTGTGGGTTTGGTGTGTTCTGCTTCACTAAAGCTGGGTTTTTTTATTTGTAGTCATAGTAAAACTTTGTGTTTTGGGGACAGGAAGAAAATGGAAAGAGTGCAGGGTGCACCAACAAACGGGATGAAACCCCCAAAGTCTGCACATCAGGTGATGCTCTGGAGGATGCTGCCTGTCTGAGAGCCTCGCCTGGCCCTGACCTGGAGAGCAACTCAGCTTCCAACAGCGAGGCCGAGCCCAAAGGGGATGCAGCCAGAATGGGTCTGGAGGAGCCCTCAGTTGGAGAGGAAATAGAAAAAAGTGCTGTGGGAACAGCTTCAAAGGAGCCCTCGGAGAGGAGTGGGGACACTTCCAATGTCAGCAGCAGCTCCACCTCAAGTGACATCATCTCGGGGACGCCGCAGCCTGCCAGCCGGCGGCAGTCCTTCATCACCCTGGAGAAGTTTGGGAGCTCAGAGAACAGACCCTTCAGCCCCTCGGTGTTGAGCAGCTTCTCAGAGGTGTCTGGAAGTGCAGGGAAACAGGAAAACAAAAATGTTGGCAAGTCTAAAGCAGAGAGAGCAGGAGAGGAACATAAAAAGGTTCCGAAATCTGAGCCCGAGCAAATCTTTACGGCCATCCGCAGGCTGACTCGCAGGCAGAGTAAGATGGAGCACCATGGGAATAAGCAGTCCAAGCTGTCAGGCAGGACAGAACAGGAATCCTTTGCTTCCAGCAGTATGGAAAATAGTCATGAACTCTCTTCTGCAGCAGAAGAAGTGGAGCAGATTCTCATGGCTCAGTCCCAAGCTCTCCATTCTACAGAGGCAGACATCAAAACAGCTGAAGATACAATAGCAGAAATAGAGAGGACCCGGGCACTGGACATGGATTCTAAAGAAAATACACCCCCCGAGACAGCAGTGACATCTGAGCAGGTAGCAGGTGAGGAGAGTCAGGCTCAGCATGGGTCCTCTCATCAGAAAGCACCAAGGCGCTCTTCAAGACGGCGCTCAGAAGCTGTGGAAAGTGCAGCAGGGAGTGCTGACAAGGAAGATGGACACCAAAAGAGGGAGAGGATCAAAGATGATGAAAAATCTGGGCAAAAGAAGGTGCCACAGACTGAAGATGGTGAATCCCAAAAGGAGAACGTGGTTTCTGGGAAAACTACAGAAAGTGCCAATAAAGAAGAAAGCAACCTATCTGAGAGAGCCTCTGCAGAGGCCTTCAGGGAGTGTCCTGCTTCAAAGGGCCTTGAGGAGGCTGCAAGCAGAAGGAGGTCAGAAGAGAACTTGAAGACTGACCCACAGGGCCAGGACTGTAACTCCAGTGCAGGGGGTCAGAAGAAGGTTGATCGCCCACGGTACCACACCAGGAGAGCTTCTCAAGGATTGCTTTCCAGCATAGAAAACTCAGAGGCTGATGGTTCTGAGAGCAAAGAAGAAAGCACAAGGAGGAAAAGAGCTGCTAAAGTGAGAAATAGAAGTGATTCTCTTGAAGGTAAATTGAAAGATCTGCAGCCAGGAAGCCACAGAAATGAGGTGTCTCTGCAAGGGACTGAAACTAAGAGTCTGGACACAAATAAAAGTGAACTGAGCACAGGTGCTGTGGTGACACCTGAACAGTGTGACCTGAAAAGCCAAGTGATTCTTGCAGATGGTAGGGAAGCTGTGGGATCAGCCAAAACAGATTCACACCATGCACAGAACAGAGATGAGATAAAAAACCAGAGCAGCACCTTGATGGAATCATCCCCCACCCCGTGTGTGTCTGAGCAAGAGTCCAAAGCACCAGAGGAAAAGAAACAGGTGGAGAAAAAAGCAAACATAGAAGACTGTTCAGTTACTGTGCCTGAAAACACCCCAGGAGCCAACAGTCCAGGTGGTGACCTTTCCTCACAGCTACCTGAGTGTCAGCAGAAAAGAAGCAAAAGGCTGAAAAAAATAAAGAACTGTGATTGCTGCTGGAAAAAAACAAAGCAGGAAGTGACATTGGTCACTGAACCTAAAACTGAGAACACTCCTGAACTGAAGGAGCCCCAGATCAGCCTGGTTCAGACAACTGTAACCACTCCACCCACCTCTGATGAGAGCTTGTCCATAACCCCTTGTGCAATGAGCACCCCCCTGCACCCTCCTAAGGAAGCCAGTGCATGTGGCGTGGCAGGAACAAGAACATCTGAAGATAATCTGCAAGGAAACAGCATCGTGGTGGTGGAGGAGGATCCAGGGGGTGCAGCAGGTGAAAGCACTGACTCCATAGTGGAAATGGAAGCAGTGACTGATGAGAATGGTGGGGATGAGCAGTGTCTGTCTGAGTGTGCTTCAGATGAGCCTGGGGACAGCTCCCTGGCTGCAGAGAACCCAAGTGAAGAACCAGCAGCTACAGAAAAGGAAGAAATAACACAGAATGGACAAGTGGAGGAGGTACCTGAGGCACTGGTGGTTGTTAGCAAGCAGCTCAACAGGCTAGAAGGCAAGTGGGATGGTAAAGAAGAAGCTAAAGAAGAAGCTGAGAACACTATAGGAGGAACTTGCCCCCTTCAAGAGCAGGAGATAACAGAGGAACTGGTGGAAACTGAAATTACAGTGCCTGAAAATGGGGCCTTAGACAAAGAAGATGGAGTAGACAATATCAGTGTGGATTCACCTCAGAAGCCAGAAGGTCAGGAGTCTCTGGCCTCAGTGAATGAGAGCCCTAATGGTGTGCAGCCACGCTGCATGTGGTCTCCTTCAGCTTCTCCATCCACCAGTATTTTAAAGAGAGGTGTGAAAAGAAACCAAGAGGATGATTCCCTGTCACCTGCTAATAAGGTATTAATTACAGTGTGATTCATCCTGTGCTGCTCAGGCCAGGGACATGTGGCAGTGTAGAAGTAATAGAGTGTTGAATTAGGAGTTTTTCCCCCATTTTTAAATGGATGTTATGGTGAAGCTGCAGACTTCCAGATGTCTTTTGGAAATGTTCAAGCCCTGACATTGGTGCTTTATTTTTGAAAGAGCACCAAAGTCTGACCCCTTGGCTTTGAGCAGCTTGCTACAAAAGGTATTTAATATTTATTCCTTAGTAATGAGCAAGCCCCAGTTTCTTTCCCCAGGCAGGAGATCCTCCTTGTCACTTGAGGACTTTAGTACCTGCTGAGCTGTTGTGTCCCACGGGGTGGTTTGGGCTCATCCTGCACCCTCTCTCTCCAACAGATCCGTCGTGTCTCTTTTGCAAACCCCATTTATCAGGAGGAGCTGGCAGATGACATCGACAGGAGAAGTCCCATTGTCAGATCCCATTCTTCTTCACCATCTTCTCGAAGCCTTAAAATTTTATCTAACCTTCAGTGTAAGGTAAATTCTGTTGGGTCTCTTCTGGGTGTCATTCCTCAGAGGTGATGTTGCTTTAGGGTGTTTGTAGTCACTTGCCAACAACTCTAGGAGCAGGGAATCAGCATAAGGAGTGGTTGTAACGGGTTTGGCCTGACTGGTTCTGTTGCTCTCTGAGCTCTGGGTAGTTAGAATCTTCCTGGTACCTCAATTCCTACAATCCTGAGAGATATTTTTTCCTCTTTTTCTATCCAGCACATTACCACTCCAACCAAAGGATTTCTGTCCCCAGGATCTCGTAACCATAAATTTAAGAGCTCAAAGAAGTGTTTAGTAAGAAGTGCTTTGCTTCATGTATCTCTTCTAAATTTTTTTCCTGTATTCAGTGGTGGGATGGTTCAGTTAATCCTCTCTCTCTCTCTCTCTCTCTCTTTCTCTCTGCCACTCAAGATCACTGAGATGGCCAAGGAGTGTCTGCCAGATGCTGCAGAGTGTGTGTACCCCCCCTTAGCTGGCTGCAAAGCACCAGTTGATGTCATCCTGCCTCAGATTACATCAAACATATGGTAGGTGGGTTGTAGCTTTTCTAAATGACACTTTAATGGAAACTGAATTGATATGAACCCAATTTTTCTGATGCAAAATGTGGTGAGGTAGAGATGTCTGTCACTGAATGGTTTTAGAAGGAGGGAGGTGGATTTTAGGGAGAAACTTGTTTGGGAATTACTCAAGTTGTCTGTCTTTTTCTTACCAAAAAAAAAAAAAGTTTGCATATGCATTTTCACTGATCTTAATGGTCTGTGACTGATGAAGCAGTTGGGTTTCTGTGGGTTGAAGGCCAAGTGGGATTTTGGAAAAAAAAAAACCAAACCCAAACCCTACATTTCAGACGTGCAGAGGCTTGGTTTCCAGTCTGCATTTTGATAAGTTCTCATCACAAAATGCAGATGTGCAGCAGGGATTGCTCACAACAGCCATTTCTGGGGTACTCAGCTCCTTTTCCTTCCACTGCTGTTCACAGGAGGGGGTTCAGCATTGTTTTCCCTTCCCATATCTCCATGTGGATCAGCATTCATGGAAGATTCCTTTCTGCTCCACCCTGCCAGGGTGAATCCTGTGAATCCCAGGCTAATAAACCATTTTTCTTTCTCTCCTGCTGCAGTGCCAGAGGGTTGGGACAGCTCATCCGAGCCAGGAACATAAAGACAGTGGGTGACCTCAGCACCCTGACAGCACCAGAAATCAAAACTCTTCCCATCCGCTCTCCCAAAGTTTCCAGTGTTAGAAAAGCTCTCAGAGGATTTCATGAGCAACAGGTAAAGTCTCATTTCAGTACCCAAAAAGCCACTGCTAGCCCAGTGCACTGCTGACATCCATCACAAGGTAGAATGGGGATTTTTTTCCCCCCCCCCTTAAAAACAGCACTTTAAAATGGACTCTCTGCCTGCCACAGTGACCTGGGAATTGAAGCTCCAGGTGACTTGGTTGCAATAATATAAACAGCAGTCACAGTTGGATTTATTCTGAGGTCAAAACATACCCCACTGTCTAATCTTTTTTTTAACCTCTCTGAAAGTGTCTCATTCTCTCCCAAACCAGGTAAAATCTCGAGGGAGTGAGGAAATAGTGGTGATGGAAGATGCAGAAAAGCCCATAAATAATGGGGAGGATAAACCTCTTTCTGTAGATGAAGAGAAACTTGCAACAGGTACCTACTGCCAGCTTTTGCTTGGGGTTGGGATGTTCCTGCTGTGTTGCTGCTCTCATTCTCCTCTAGTGGGTGCACTTGATTTGTGGTTTGGTTTTTGAGAGTGAGGGTATTATTAACACATGAGATGTTAAGAGGTGATTAAGTTGGGTGCTTTTTGAAGCTTTTTTAAAAAATGTAGCATGTTTTGAGGGGAAGATGCTGGGTTTCCCTTTACCAAGCTTGGAAGAACAGGTCAGGAGTAACCTCCCAGCTGTACAAGTTGGACTTTGGGACAACACATCTTGAAGGACACTGGCAAGATC